>NC_135232.1:14200932-14800932 GCF_051348905.1 Ranitomeya variabilis
CTTCGGCATCGTTGAAGACAGTTTCAACGATGCCGAAGTCGTTCCCCTGATCGTTGGTCGCTGGAGAGAGCTGTCTGTGTGGCAGCTCCCCAGCGACCACACAACGACTTACCAACGATCACGGCCAGGTCATATCGCTGGTCGTGATCGTTGGTAAATCGCTATGTGAGACGGGGCCTTAATTCTAAAAATAGCTTACATGTCTTGGGTATAAAATGACTCAGAGTTCACATCTTGAGAGTCTGAGTTAATACAGAGCTACCAGCAAGACATTCTGCAAACCACCCAACAGACAAGAGAAAGGACTGCAGCCAATTCATCATGGCACCATCACAAGGGACACTAATCTAGGATTCTATAGGATACAATAGGGGTTTTCGGCTCCGGTTGGAAGGACACAGATCTGATCCAGTGACCATCTCTGAACCATGGATATTTCCACAAGCGCAAGAAAGATAAACAGTGACAGATCGGCACTGAAAGAGCTGTCATAAAACAATCCAGCTACGAGGCTAATAGCTTCTTCAAAACTCAGACGGAGTCAGCTCCTATTGAAGTTAGGGCGGTGCTCTGCAGATAGAGTCAATGATTCACATGAGAACGGAGATAAAGAAAGAATGCGGCACTCACCCGGTTCCTTCCACTGTAATTCATCCTTTATTAAGCGTGGCATTCCATGTCAGACACGGCACAATACAGGCTATGGCATGAAGAGGGAGCAGTGAGGGAGTGTGCAGAGACAAGACAAGTCCGTCTTGTCTCTGCACACTCCCTCACTGCTCCCTCTTCATGCCATAGCCTGTGTTGTGCCGTGTCTGACATGGAATGCCACGCTTAATAAAGGATGAATTACAGTGGAAGGAACCGGGTGAGTGCCGCATTCTTTCTTTATCTCCGTTCTCATGTGAACCATGGATATGTTTGGGGAAAGACAGGCTTGGGACCCGCTGGTCGCCTGGTTCCATGGAGATGGTCAGATAAGCCAGGTGGTGACTCTCGTGTCAACTGGCTTTGGACCTTGTATGGACTCTATGGACAGTTCTTGGTCATCTCCCTATGCTTGTTGTTACCCCTTCTCTGTGCGTTCATCCACAGATGGAGTAGCGATCCTGGGAGCTCTGACATTGTGTCATACTGGAAAAACGTGGAGACGCAGTGATATTTTATATGCGCCCATGTAACCAAACAATTCCAGCCATGGTGAAGTTGTTCTGTTTGCTATTGTGTGTTGTTGTTCAATAAAGTATTGCCACACTGTTTTATCTTAACCCTGTGTTGTCTGTGTAGTGTATTGCCCACGGGGAGATAGAGCGGGCGTTCAGTGGTATGAGCCCTGGTCCATGCAGTCTTGATAAAGACAGCCGGGCCAGTGGACGAGAGCACCCATGGACCCCGTTTCTCCACAATACCCCTTCTACAGGAGGAAAGGAATGGATGGAAAACAACTACCAGAAGTTAAAGAGGACTACATTAAAAGATCTGGTGGAAGCCCAAGGGTTGATCGCCAGCAACAAATCAAAAGCGGATTTGATAGCAGCCATCATGGAACACGACAGTGCAGCGCCCCCCAATGTGAACGTGGAGGAGACTGAATTCCAGAGGGAGGTAAAGAACAGACTGGCGTTCTATGGCCCAAACCCTGCAGTAGAGATCATACGAGATGTGATGGCTGATGTGCGTACTGATCTGAAGGAAAAGATGGCAGAGCGTACCAGGATAGAGCTAGCCAAGATGGAGATGGCAGAGCAGACCAAAGTGGAGCTGGCCAAGATGGAGATGGCAGAGCAGACCAAAGTGGAGCTGGCCAAGATGGAGATGGCAGAGCGGAGAGACAGTGAGCAGGGGGAACTCTGACCTTCGACCAGGTACCTTTAACAGTAAGCCACAAAAAGATCCAGTATAATGCCTTCCAACAGTTAGGGGAGGCACAGGAAGACATTGATGGCTTTCTGCAGGACTTTGAGCGGCAGTGTGCCCTTCATCAAGTGAAGCCAGAGGAACGGGTTCAGATTCTGGCCAGCAAGCTGACAGGCTGGGCAGCAGACGCCTATCGCACGGTACCTGATGAGGACTGTATGGACTATGAGCGGATCAAAGAAGTGATCTTGGCCCGGTATGCGCTGACACCAGAGGCATACTGCCAAAAGTTCCACGGACTTATAAAACGTGTAACTGATACCCACGCTGAATAGGCCTGTAAATTACGGTGGTCACTTCTACAGTGGGTACAAGGGAGCCATGCAACCACTAAAGAGGATGTCCTGCAGCTCTTCTTGTTAGAACAATTCTTTAATGGACTAACCCCCGAGACACAGAAATGGCTTCGGGACAGGCGGCCAATGACTCTTGAGGAAGCCGCTCGTCTGGCCGATGAACATCATGATGCCAGGAGGCCTCAGTTATCCGTATCAAAGATGGTCACTAGGGGTCCGCCCATGGACCTGGAGAACCCCAAACCACTGAAGATTATAGGGGGACCAGCTAGAAACCCGGCCTATCACAGTCCCCCTGGAGTGCGATGCCACACCTGCCGTCAGCTGGGCCACCTGTAAAGACAATGTCCCAACCGGACTCGGCATACCCAGTGGCCAAAGGCGGGAACAGCTACCTTCAGCCGGGCTGCTGTACACTGCTACCAAGGTGAAGCTGACCCGGCATTGGGGGCTAAGACTAACCAAGGGGTGGAAGAGATGGAGGAAGTGCTGCATGAAGTAGACCCCGTGCAGGCAGCCCAGGCAGATAATCGACAACAGCATCGACAAGTCGTGTGGGTTAATGGGAAACGTATGCAGGAACTAAGAGATTCTGGGGCAACTTTGACCCTTGTGAAGCCTCATCTCGTCTGGGACCAAGAGAAGACGGACCGGACAGTGGCAGTACGTGTAGCAGGGGGAGCTATACATCGACTGCCTACTGCCAGGATTCACCTGAACTGGGGAGTCGGGGATGGCCTTGTTGAGGTCGGCTTGATGGAGGATTTGCCTGCAGACGTCTTGCTGGGAAATGACTTGGGGCCCATGTCTGCCTTCTCGGTTGCCCCTCTGGCTGAGACATATCCTGTGGCCACCCGGAGACCAGCTCGAGCTGTGGAGGCGGAATCACACTCAGAAGAGGCCCAGGTAAGACATCCCAGCCCTACACGTATTCCCATAGCCAGACACATTTCTTGGGCCACCCCAGATGAATTTAAGAGGGAGTTACTTGAGGATCTTTCATTGAAAAGATATCGTGGAAAGGCACAAGAGGGGAGAGGGGTACTGGAAGGGGAACAGTTTGTATGGAAGCAGGGACTCCTCTACCGGATCACGGAGCAGCACCACACAGGGACGAGGCCCACTATAAAACGACAGCTGGTAGTTCCCACGAAGTATAGGCAGGAGTTACTGCGGATCTCTCATGACATACCCTTGGTCGGGCACTGCGGCATCAGTCGCACCAGGCATCGTCTGACACAAAACTTCTTTTGGCCAGGGGTAACCTATGATGTTCGTCAGTACTGCCAGACCTGTGACAGTTGCCAGCACATTGGTAAGAGGGGAGATCGATGCAAGGCCAAATTACGCCCCCTCCCCATTGTGGAGGAACCATTTAGCCGAGTAGCGGGCGATCTGATAGGGCCGTGAACCAAACCCAGTCCGTCGGGGAAAAGGTATATATTGACGGTGGTAGATTATGCCACACGGTATCCGGAGACGGGTGTGTGACCTAACATACTGGCAGAGACTGCAGCCGCTCTGCTCCAGGTTTTCTCATGGGTTGGATTTCCCCGGGAGATTATCTCGAACCAGGGTACCCAGTTTACAGCAGAGGTGACCAACCAACTGTGGAAGCTGTGCGGCGTAAAGTCCATTAGAAGCACCCCGTACTACACGCAAACCAATGGGTTGTGTGAACGCTTTAACGGGACGTTAAAACAACTCATTGGGACTTTTACCAGGACCTACAGGGACTGGGAGAAATTCTTGCCACACCTCCTGTTTGCCTATCGAGAGGTGCCCCAAGAATCCACCGGGTTCTCCCCGTTCGAGCTGGTATACGGGAGACGGGTAAGGGGACCCCTAGACTAAGTGCTAGAACACTGGGAAGGGGAGGGCCTCATAGAAGGGGTACCTATTGTACCCTATGTGCTGCAATTCCAGGACCGCCTACAGGAGCTGACCCAGGCTGTACGTGAGAACATGCAGGTGACCCAGCGGCGCCAGCACGTATGGTACAATCGGAGGGTCAGAAAGCGCACCTTGGAATTAGGACAGAAGGTCCTGGTGTTAGAGCCCACTAGGCAGAACAAGTTCCAAGCTGCATGGCAGTACCAGGTAGTGGGGAAAATAGCTGACCCAACCTGACCCCAGGGTTATCCACATTTTCCACGTGAATATGCTGAAGCCCTACCGGGAGCGCCCTGAAGAGGTAGTGGCCATATGTGCACCTGAAGCAGAGGATTCAGCCGGGCTTCCCTTGCAGGATGTCTTAGGGGAAAGAACTCAGTCTAATACACGGGACCAGGTACACTTGGGTGAAGACCTAGGCCCCCGGGAGAGAATGCAGGCGGAGGAGTTGTTGAGGTAGCGACAGAGGATGTTTTCGGGGAGACCAGGGTACACTCGCCTGGCACAACACAAGGTTGAGACCCAGGATCAGACCCCCCTGCGACAAAACCCCTTCTGCGTCCCTGAGTCTGTACGAGAGGGGATGCGACAAGAGATACAAGAGATGTTGCGTTTAGAGGTCATTGAAGAGTCAGTCCCTGGGCATCCCCCGTAGTGTTAGTGCCCAAGAAGGATGGGACTACACGGTTGTGTAGACTATCGTAAACTCAATGAGAAAACCGTGGCGGATGCATATCCCATGCCGCATGTGGATGAGTTTTTAGACCGGCTGGCTGGGGCAAAGTATTTGACCACCATCGATCTATGCAAAGGCTTCTGGCAAATTCCCCTTAGTCCTGACGCTATTCCCAAGTCTGCATTTGTCACCCCGTTCGGCTTATTCCAGTTTCGAGTTATGCCATTCGGGATGAAGAATGCCCCGGCGACCTTCCAGAGGCTAGCTGACCGGCTTCTGGATGGTCTCCAGGACTATGCTTGTGCCTACCTGGATGACATCGCCATCTACAGTGCGACATGGGAAGAGCATCTAAATCACCTAGAGACAGTATTGGACAGGATCCACGAGGCCGGAATCACCCTGAACCCAGACAAGTGTCACGTGGGCAAAGCAGAGGTTCTGTATTTAGGGCATTCGGTGGCAAGGGGGAAACAGCGACCAGAACCAGCCAAGATTGAGGCCATAGCCAAATGGCCCACCCCACACACTAAGACCCAGGTCATGGCGTTTCTAGGGACAGCGGGGTATTACAGGAAATTCGTTCCCAATTACAGCAGCATAGCCAAGCCCCTCACTGATCTGACCGATAAGAACCAACCCCGCCAGGTAACCTGGACCCCAGAGTGTGAGGAAGCCTTTTGCCAACTAAAGGACGCCCTCACCAATACCCCTGTATTGGCCGCACCCGATCCAACTAATCGTTTCCTTGTTCATACAGATGCTTCTATGTTTGGATTGGGGCAGTACTGAGCCAAGTCGTGCCGGACGGCCAAGAACACCCGGTAGCTTACCTGAGTCGGAAACTACTGCCCCGTGAAGTAAGCTATGCGGCCATCAAGAAGGAGTGCCTGGCGGTAGTATGGGCACTCAAAAAGTTGCAACCATATTTGTATGGAATACAGTTTTCTCTCCTAACAGACCATAATCCCCTAGTCTGGCTTAATCGGGTCTCCGGAGACAATGCCAGATTGCTGCAGTGGAGTTTAGCCCTACAACCTCTGGAATTCACCATCCACTACAGACCCGGCAAACAAAACATTAACAGCGATGGACTAAGTCGACAAACGGAACTTGTACCAACCCCATAAACTTCGGTCATTCCCAAACCGATCCGTTAAGGATCAGGCTGTATGCCGATCGCCTCGCTGAAAAGGGGAGCCGTGTTACAGAACCACTCAGCACCCAGAATATGTTGTGCAGTTATATGTACGTATAATAGGTTCCATGTGAGATGCATGTCCTTAGTGCATCAGCCTGCAGGCTGCGCCCCTGGGCAGAGGGGACACGATATTCCCCTTTTGTCCTCCCCCCACCTTTGTAATTCCCACAGTGAATATCAGCAGGCTTCGGCCACCTGCGGCTATTGTAATGTATGTCTGGCCTGCCGCTTTTTTATTGGCCTCTATCTGTGTGATATACTCGGTGTCCTGTGAGTAAAGTGTTGTCAGACTGGAAATGCATGAAGAAGCAGTGATCTTTTATATGCGCCCATGTAACCAAGCAATTCCAACCAGCATCCTTCATTCAGACTCCAGCCAAAGCAGAGTGGACCTCCTGAAACACGGGGTGGTACTGAAAGAGGTACCCCAGCTTGGTAGACCCCGTTACAACAGATATTTTGCCCCACCTAACCGCTTCAAGCAGCTCGTCGATGCATGGCATTGGGTGCGGTTCAGAGGCTGTGATGAGGTTGAGCCCCCTGTAGTCCATGCACCGGGTGGTCCGATCTTCTTTGACACGAGGACTACAGGTGAGGCCCACGCGCTTTTGGACCTTTGATTCACCCCCAGCTGTAACATCTCATCGATCTCCTGGCGCATAACCTGCTGCACCTCATCAGAGATCCGATAGGGTGTTTGCCATAGTGGGGTATGATTCACGGTGTCCACCTCGTGGACCGCTAACTCAGTCCTTCCAGGTTGGTTGGAGAACAGGGCCCGGAAGGGTTCCAGACTGGTTCACAGCTGCAACCGCTGGGGCTCAGTTAGCAAGGCGCTTACCTCCACGTCCTCGATGGACCCACTGGCCTTGGCTTGGGCCAGCATGTCCAGGAGGGGGTCTTCCCGTCTTCGGGCAGGTTACAGACCGGTAGGACGTAGGCTTCACGTTCGTGATGAGCCTTCATCATGTTAATATGAAGGTTCGTTCACTTACCCCGAGCGTGGTCAAGCGTGACCATGTAGGCGACTAGGTTGAGCTGTTGGTGGATGACGTACCGGCCTTCCCAGGCTGTTGAAGCTTATCCTTTGGTACGGGGACAAGCACCCACACCATTTGACCGACCTGGAAGGTCCGCTTCTGTGCGTTCTGGTCGTATCAGTGCTTGTGGTCAGCCTGAGTCTGCGTCATGTTGTCATGCACCAACTGCGTCAAGGTCTGCATTTTGTCATGGAATGCATGACATACTCCACTATGGACACTTCTGAAGGGTTCGGCTCCTCTTCCCAGGATTCCCTTACCAACTCAAGGGGTCCCTGGGCTCGCCTGCAGTACAGGAGCTCGAAGGGGGAGATTCGCGTTGAGGCCTGCAGAACCTCCCGGTAAGCAAATAGCAGGTATGGGAGGTACCGCTCCCAGTCGCGTCCTTGGGTCTCAACCAGCATGCGTAGCATCCGTTGAAGCGCTCGCACAAACCATTGGTTTGCAGGAGATACGCACTCAATACCAGACACTTCACCTGCATTCTCTTACAGAGAGCCTCCATTAGGTGAGACATGAATTGGGTCCCTTGATCGGTAAGCATCTCCTTGGAAATTCCTACCTGCAAAAAGATGGCCAACAGTGTATCCGCTACCTTATCTGCCCATGTTGAGGACAGAGCCACTGCCTCTGGGTTCCGGGTAGTGTAGTCTACCACAGTGAGGATGTGTTGCTTTCCAGAGCTACTGGGGACGGCCAGCAGGCCCACAGTGTCCACAATCCTCTGGAAAGGCTCCTCTATCACTGTTAAAGGGATCAGGGGAGCCTTAAGAGCAGGCCCCGCCTTCCCCACTCTTTAGCAGGTGATACAGGAGCGGCAGTAGTTTATCGCATTTGTCCCCATCTTGGGCCAATAGAAGTGTTGAGACAGCCGGGCCTTAGTTTTGCTGATCCCCAAGTGTCCAGCGAGTGGGATCTCATGGGCAGTCTGCAACAACTCGCAACAACTCACCCCTGAATTGGTATGGGACCACCAGCTGTCTTCCTCTCAACCACTCCGTTTGGTATTGACCAGGGACTATCTCCCAGTATAAACTCCCTCGTTCCCAGAACACCCTCTCCTTATCAGTCACGGAGGTGGGCATCTCAGCAAGGTGCCTCAAATTATCCAGGCTTACATCTGAGGGCAGAGCAGCTTGGAACTCCTGGCTAGGGGCAGCCAGAAGCAACGTCGGGGTCCCTTCCCCACGGGAACCTTCTGGGACCTGCTCTGGGTCCATCTCTGGTTCAGTCACTGCTAGGCGCTGTGCTTATAAACTGCACTAGGTGATGGCCTGGCTGATGCAAATGCCAAAAATATATTTGTCCTGCTTCCAGACTTAAGCTATGCAATTATATACCAGTTTAAGAGAACATTGGGAATGCCCCCTGACCATGCTCTTACACAAAGCGGAGTAGGCCTTCTCCGAGCACACTGGTTTCACATTACAGCTTTATTGCCAGCAAGGGGAATGCTGGGCGGAAGGGAGGTCGGAAAAGCCCACATCGTGTGTCTATACTCAGCTCTTGGATGGAGCAGAGCTCAGTGTGCGTGATAATAGACAATCAAATACATCATATTCCTGACACCATAGTACCAGTGTGCTGTATGCATGTGAATCAAGATAACGAAGTGCAGTTTATAATTATTAGTGCCTAGAGTGGATCCTAATAAAGTCAGTAGATATAAATACAAGTTTAAAAGAATTAGTTTTATCTGGAAGGGTATCCACAGGTAACGAAAGTCTTGCATCCCTCCACCCCGACAAGCTTTTTGCTCTGCTTTTTTCCAGGGGCATCACTATGGTCATTGGTCATTATGTATTAATTTTTGATGAAGTGTTACCCTCCGATTGGGTTTTCTTTAGAGAGTTCTGATTATTAATTATATATAATTTAGATTGTGAGCCCCATTGGGGACAGCGATGATAATATCTGTAAAGAGCTGTGGAATAAGATAGCGCTATATAAGAAAAGCATAATCAAATCTTGTTAGACATAAGAGAAGTCATACAGGAAAGAAACTGTAATTATGTTCACTGTGCTTTGTAAGTAAGATTTATAAGTAATCTTTATAAGTAGGATTTTAATACCTCACTGAACACGAGAACACTTTCTAAACTTATTATTATTTATTTATATAGCACATTGATTCCATGGTGCTGTATGTGAGAAGGGGTTACATACAAATTACAGATATCACTTACAGTAAGCAAACTAACAATTACAGACTGATACAGAGGGGCAGGATGATGGGGATGGAGACAATAGGTTGAGGGTTGCAGGAGCTCCGGTGTTGGTGAGGCGGTAGTTTCGGTAGTGGTGAGGAGGCAGCAAGGTCAGTGCAGGCTGTTTGCTTTCCTGAAGAGGTGGGTGTTCAGGTTTCGTCTGAAGGATCCGAATGTGGTTTATAGTCGGACGTGTTGGGGCAAAGAATTCCAGAGGATGGGGGATATTCAGGTGAAGTCTTGGAGGTGGTTGGGTGAGGAGCGAATAAGTGTGGAGGAAAAAAGGAGGTCTTGGGAGAAACGGTGATTACGTGAGGGAAGATATCTGAAGATTAGTTCAGAGATATATGGAGGAGACAGGTCATGGATGGCTTTGTAGGTCAGTATTAGTCCCTTGAACTGGATGCGCTGAGAGAATGGGAGCCAGTGAAGATATTTGCAGAGGGAGGAAGCGGAGGAGTAGCGAGTAGAGAGATGAATTAGTCGGACACTACAGTTAAGGATGGACTGGAGAGGTGCAAGGGTGTTAGCAGGGAGGCCACAGAAAAGGATGTTGCAGTAGTCAAGCCGGGAGATGATGAGGGCATGCACAAGAATTTTAGTAGATTGGTTAAGGAAAGGACGGATTCTGGAGATATTTTTGAGCTGGTGGTGACAGGAGGTGGAAAGCGCTTGGATGTGCGGTTTGAAGGACAGGGCAGAGTCAAGGGTTACTCTGAGGCAGCGGACTTCCGGTACGGGGGAAAGCGTGATGTTGTTAATTGCGATAGATAGGTCAGGTAAGGAAGATCTATGAGATGGAGGAAAGATGATGAGTTCAGATTTGTCCACATTGAGTTTGAGGAAGCTAGAGGAGAAGGAGGAGGATATGGCTGATAGACACTCTGGGATTCTAGAGAGCAGAGAGGTGACGTTTGAGCTAAAAAGGTAGATCTGAGTGTCATCAGCATAGAGGTGGTACTGGAATCCATGGCACTTTGAGTTGTCCCAAGCCAAGTGTATAGATTGAGAAGAGTAGGGGTCCTAGAACAGAGCCTTGGGGGACTGCAACAGAGAGAGGGTGGGATGAGGAGGTAGTGTGGGAGTGTGAGACGCTGAATGCAGTTGGAAAGGTATGAGGAGATCTAGGATAGGGCGAGGTCTTTGAGGCCAAAGGAGGATCTATAGTAGGAGGCAGTGGTCAACTTTATCGAAAGTAGAGGACAGGTCTAGAAGGAGTACAGAGTATTGTCTGTTAGCTTTGGCTGTAAGTAGGTAATTGGTAATTTTTGGTCAGGGCTGTCTCAGTTGAGTGATGGGGCAGAAACCAGATTGTAGATTGTCAAAGAGCAAGTTAGATGAGAGGTGGGAGGAAAGTTCAGTGTGGTCGTGCTGCTCCAGGAGTTTGGAAGCGAATGGGAGCAGCGATATTGGGTGATAGCTGGACATAGAAGTTGGATCAAGGGTTGGCTTTTTAAGGATAGGCGTGATTGTGGCTTGTTTGAAAGCAGAAGGGAAGTTAGTGATAGGTTGAAGAGGTGGGTCAGGGATGGGATAAGAGTGGTGGTGAGGTTGGGGAGGAGATGGGATGCGGTCAATCGCACAGGTTGTGAGGTGCGATTTGGAGAGGAGACAATTAAGCCCCTCTTCAGTGATGTTGGATAGGGAGTTAGGGCATTGGTCAGGTATACAAAGGGGTTGTGGTGGTTGAACAATGAAGACTTGCCTTGTTTAGTCGATCTTATTTTTAAAGTGTGTGGCAAAGTCCTCAGCAGAGATGAGGGAGGTTGGAGGGGGCAGTGGGGGGCGGATTAGGGAATTAAAGGTTTTGAATAACGGGTTGTAGGATAGGGAAGATACGAGGGTTATGAAGTAGGCCTGTTTAGCAGAAGTGAGAGTGGATTTAAAAGTGAATGTTGCCTGTTTGAATGCAAGTCGTCTTGCGAATTAGTTTTTTTCCAATGCCGCTCTGCAACCCTGGACACTTGCTGGAGCTTTTTAGTGGTGTTATTGTTCCAGGGTTGTCTATTGATACGTCGCACTCTACCATGAACAAGAGGAACCGTGTCAATAGCTGATGCGAGAGTGGCATTGTAGAAAGCAGTGGCACTGTCTGTGTCGTGGAGTGAGGATACAGATGCTAGTGGTAGGATAGAGTCAGAGAGCGTGTGGGTGTCTAGGTGTGCAAGGTTTCTGCGGGGGTGCACATGTTGCTGGACATGGGTGACCAGTGAGGAGGACAGGGATGAGAAGGTGAGCAGATGGTGGTCGGATAGAGGGAGAGGGGAGGTGGTGAAGTTATATAAAGAGCAGAGACGGGTGAAGACCAGGCCTAGTGTATGTCTGTGTGGGTGGCTGCGGAGGACCACTGAGTAAGTCCAAAAGATGAAGTAAGGGACAGAAGTTTGGAGGCTGTTGACTGAAGATACCCTTCAGTCAACAGCCTCCAAACTTCTGTCCCTTACTTCATCTTTTGGGGATGTTGAAGTCACCCATGACCCATGATGATGGTGGGAGTGTCAGCAGAGAGAATGTGAAGAAGCCAGGTGGAGAATTGGTCAATAAAGGCAGTGCCCGGGCCCGGAGGTCGGTATATGGCGACCACTTGGAGGTTGGAGGGAGAGTAGATGCGGACAGAGTGGACTTCAAAAGAGGGGAGGGTAGATGTGTGATTGGGTTAAAGGTGCAGTTTGAAGAAAGGAGAAGACCCACTCCTCCACCAGGAGGCGTGTGGGTGAAGTGGAGGCCACCGTAACACAGCGCAGCAGGGGAGGCGGTGTCAGAGGGTGTTAGCCATGTTTCTGTGAGGCTGAGGAAGGCAAGCTTGTGAGAGAGAATAAGGTCATGAATCACATGAAGCTTATTGCATATTAAGCGGGCATTCCATAGTGCTCCAGAGAGAGGGAGCAGGGGGGTAGGTGTCAGGGGTACAGGTTTTATGTTGGAAAGATTGCGGTAGTTCATATTAGGGAGCGGTAGGAGGGGATAGTAATGGGAGGTATGAGCTGTGGGGGTCCAGGGTTGGGAGATATATCTCCAGTAGTGATGAGAGAGTGTACTCGTTGCTCGGGTTTTCCCAAGGACGCTTGGGTGACCTCCGAGTATTTGTTATTGCTCGGAGATATAGTTTTCATCGCCTCAGTTGCATGATTTATGGCTTCCAGATGTGCTGAATACATGTGAGGAATGCCTGTTTGTTAAGGAATTCCCACATGTTTTCAGCTTATCTTGAAGCCGTAAATCATGCAACTGAGGCTATGAAAACTATATCTCCGAGCAATAACAAATACTCGGAGGTCACCCAAGCGTGCTCGGGAAAACCCGTGCAAAGAGTATACTCGCTCATCACTAGTCTCCAGCAGTGAGGAGAAGCAGAGAAAGGGAGAGCGGGTGGGAGAAGGAGAGTGGCCAGCTTGTTTTATGTTTTATTAGGACAGATTTGAGGTTGAGGAGCAGATCAGCAAAGGAGGACAGGTGGGGAGGAAAGGGCAGGGGAGATCATTATTTGGTTACAGAGTGCTGGGGTTTGGGGATAGCGAATGAGAGTGAGGATTAAAGGAGCAAACACTGTAAGGGCATATGTAAACATGATGAAGGAGTAAAGGCCCCGTCTCACATAGCGATTTACCAACGATCACGACCAGCGATACGACCTGGCCGTGATCGTTGGTAAGTCGTTGTGTGGTCACTGGGGAGCTGTCACACAGACAGCTCTCTCCAGCGACCAACGATCAGGGGAACGACTTCGGCATCGTTGAAACTGTCTTCAACGATGCCGAAGTCCCCCTGCAGCACCCGGGTAACCAGGGTAAACATCGGGTTACTAAGCGCAGGGCCGCGCTTAGTAACCCGATGTTTACCCTGGTTACCAGCGTAAATGTAAAAAAAACAAACAGTACATACTCACCATCTGATGTCCGTCAGGTCCCTTGCCGTCTGCTTCCTGCTCTGACAGTGCGGCCAGTACAGTGAGAGCAGAGCGCAGCGGTGACGTCACTGCTGTGCTGTGCTCTCACTGTACGGCCGGATCTCAGTCAGAGCAGGAAGCAGACGGCAAGGGACCTGACGGACATCAGATGGTGAGTATGTACTGTTTTTTTTTTTTTACATTTACGCTGGTAACCAGGGTAAACATCAGGTTACTAAGCGCGGCCCTGCGCTTAGTAACCCGATGTTTACCCTGATTACCAGTGAAGACATCGCTGGATCGGTGTCACACACACCGATTCAGCGATGTCAGCGGGACCTCAACGACCAAAAAAAGGTCCAGGCCATTCCGACACGACCAGCGATCTCACAGCAGGGGCCTGATCGCTGGTACGTGTCACACATAGCGAGATCGCTACTGAGGTCGCTGTTGCGTCACAAAACTTGTGACTCAGCAGCGATCTTGCTAGCGATCTCGCTATGTGAGACGGGGCCTTAAGATGTGTGAATAGAAAAGCTAGGTCCAAGTAATTATTATTATTATCTAATATATAAAGCTGAATGTATGTGTGTGTGTACAGTGGTGTTCAAAAGTCCTGCATAGGCATAGGATAAATTGATTTTTCAAGTTTTAAACGTTCTGTCGAATATCTTCGATGCTAATATGACATATTATATATGGTTTTGTTCAGAATACAATTTTGCATTGTCTCCCTGTAATATTTTTAGCTTTTGAAGCAGTTTTGCCTGAAATTATTGCAACAATATGGGAATTGAAAGCACAACTAAATATTGTACAGCTTCAGATCCAAAATTATCCAATCACAGATGAGGTTCTTGTGACCAATCATAACCTGGATATGGCAGCCAATCACATTGCATCACATTTGCTGCTTTGTTTGTTTGTTTTATCTGTTGGTCTATCTAGTGAATCATACTGTAGAGTTTTATGATGGGAGCCTTCAGAGTTTTGTCAGTGGAGGATCGTGGGCATTGAAATATTTAAAATAGAGGACAGAGGAGTGGGAAAAAGTGCTATTTAGTGATGAAAGCACTTTTTCGCATTTTAGGAAATGATGGCAAGTCTTATGTGAGAAGGTTCCCACATGAAGAGTACAAGCCAGAGTGTTTGAGCTTCTATGTGAAACATCTGATGAAAGTAATGGTCTGGGGCTGTATGGCAGCCAATGGTGTTGGAAGGCTTCATATTGTGTTCGGTATGGTTAGTGCAAAAAAATACATTGTCATCCTTAATAAGAAAATGCTGCCTTCTGCTCAACACCTGTTTTCAGGGGATTATATCTTCCAGGATGATAATGATCCTTGTCACAGAGCTAAGACAGTAACGGAATGGAAAAAAAAGAACAAGGTGGCTACTATTGACTGGCCAGCTCAGTCCCCGGACGTCAATCCAATTGAAAATTTGTGGCACAAGGTATCATTAGAGATATCTAGAAAACAGCCAAGGACCAAGAGTGAGTTGATTGAGGCTCTGATACAGGCCTGGAACCACATCATCACTCGTAAACATCTGCAGAAGCTTGTTCACTCAATGCCACAGAGATGCAAGCTGGCGCTCAAGAGCAAAGGCTGGCCAATAAAGTATTAGAAGCTAAAGATGCACTCAAAAGGCCCTTTTCAGGACTCTGAATTAAATAAAAAATAATAAATCTTAAAAAGTAAAATTTAAGTCTGTGTGAACTTGCATTGGAAGTTAATGAACTTAGAAACCTGTTCACCATTCAACACACTGTACTGGTGTAGGTATGGTTATGCTGTAAAAAAAATTATCAAAAATGCGCTTACCATAACAATTTATACACTTTGGACATTCAAAAATGAGTATGGCATACAATGAAGGATTGCAAAAACATATATGTTCCACCAGTTTCACTGTAGAGATGCAGGAGTATGAAACATATAGTTTTTTCACGCCTATGCAGGACTTTTGAACACCATTGTATGTCCGGGATTGGCATCTGCACTGTCGCGGCTACAGTCACACGTCTGGACCCCGAGAGCGTCATAGGCTATGTTGTGAGGCGAAATTTTAACCCCGTGCTTTCCAATTCACCAAACAATTTTGCCCCTATCTACATAATGGGGAAAAAGTGAAAGGAAAAGTGTTGGAGGCAAATTGACAGCTGCCAGATGTGAGCAAGGGGGACTTAAAGAGTGAGAGCGATGGCGCCAAAGAGTATATACTGTACAGTTGCTAAGTTGGGGCCCCGACATGGGATACTCACCACACACAGGGATATGAACACACACAAAATGTGCCACACACTACCACGTGCTTGAACACATATACCACCCTCAGCACACATTTCACACATACACCAACCTCGCCACATAAAAGTCGAAACACCAAAACTCGCCACTCGCAAAACTCGCCACATGCAAAACTAGGCTCACGCAAAACTCGCCACACGTGCAAAACTCACCTCATGGAAAACTCGCCACATGCAAAACTTGCACATGCGGAAAAATTGCCACATGCACAAAAGTTGCAACACATGCAAAAGTTGCCTCACACAAAACTTGCACATACTCAAAACGCACCACACATAAAACTCGCCACGCGCAAAACTCACCATGCGCAAAACTTGCACACAACTTGCTACACTAACCTGTCACATGCAACTCGACACACAAAAAATTGCTACACGCATGTCGCCACACAAAACTCATTTCACAAAAGTCGCTACATGCAACTCAACACACACAACTTGACACATGACACTTGCCCTAAAACACACACAAGTCTGGTACTATCCTTCAAAAATAAAAATCTGATTAATAAGCAGACAAACTACAAGAGCAACAACTGTACCATATAGGAAATAGGGTAGCTGTCAGTCACATGACCTGTCTATTATGTGTATGTGTGAGCTAATATATACTGCCAGGGGGGGGGCTTCCAGTTGTCTGATCGCCTCTGCTACATACAGGCGAGGATGAGATCGCCTGTGTGTAGCAGAAATGCTCACTTGCTATGAGCACCAACCATGGGGCCAGCACTCATAGCAATCTGGCAATGACAACCATAGAGGTCTGCTTCAGACCACTGGTAGTCATGCCGACTCATCAGTGACCCTCAATCATGTGACGGGTCCACCGATGGGAGGAATTTCCAAAGCGCTTCCGGCAATCGTGAGTTAAATGCCGCTGTCAGAGATTGATAGCAGCATTTAACCGGTTACCAGCCGAGGGTGGATCGCGATTCCACCCATGGGGGTTAGAGGCACATGTCAGATGTTCAAAACAGCAGACATGTGCCGGGAAAGATGTGGGCTTAGCACCAGAGGGAGGGATTTCGATGTGGACGTATTATGCCCAATGTCGGAAAGGTGTTAAGGACAGCTCCAAGTCTACTAGGCCATGGGACAAACAAGTTGGTTACATAATACAGCATCTATCTTTTTTCTATTCTTCAAGAACGAGTTCTCTTAGATGCTGGATGGAGAGTGATGACAAGTTGTCTCTTCAGAATTCCCCATGTTTGGTTGGGTTCAGATGTTCTTCAGAAATGCAGCAGTGGCCTTAGATGTGTGTTTTGTATCATTGTCATGTTGGAAAAGTGCAAATCTATCAAGAGCACGGAGTGATGGCAACATCTTCTCTTTCACTATAGAGCAGAACATCTGTGAATTCATGATCCCATCAATGACATGTAGATCCCTACCCCAGCAGCACTCATGCAGCCCCACATAAAGACACTGCGACCACCATGTATCACTGTAGGTATCGTGCATTTATCATTGTAGTCCTCACCTTTACAGTGCCATACAGTTTCGAAGCCACCAATTCCAAAAACATTTAGTCCCAGGAGTCTTCATATTTTTCACCATGTGTCCTGGCAGATTGTAGGCCGGATATTTTCTGCATGGGCTTTAGTAGAGACTTTCTATGTAGACAGCACCCATACATGCCATTCATCTATAGAAAGAACTGCTTTCAGCTCACCTCTCAATGCTTGGTGATATCCATGGGAAGTGCTCGGTTTAGAAATCCCGGTTGGGAGGAATGAATGGGATTTAGAAAATTAGTGATAATCCATCACGTTTCCAGTGTGAATAAAAGCAAAACATTTATTGAAAAATTTAAAATCATAGAAACATTAAACAGAACAGCCTGGGGATAATAAAAATTCAACAAGTTTCGTCCTGGTATTTGTGTTCAGTTCTTATTCCTGTGATAATAAATAACCAGTAACCTGCGACTAATACACATCACAGTGTCTAATGCACAGAGGAAACCATCAGCCACAAATGGACATGTGCGATATGTCTACATTACCCCTATGGACGATCACACGTCCACAAGAGACAGCATACGTGCCCTACAAGAATGAAGAGTGTGCATCTATAATGTGTATATTATGTAGAATTACTATACAGCAGGAAGCATACGTGTCACACAAGAATGAAGAGTGTGCATCTATAATGTGTATATTATGTAGAATTACTATACAACAGACAGCATACGTGTCACAAAACAATGAAGAGTGTGCATCTATAATGTGTATATTATGTAAAATTACTATACAACAGACAGCATACGTGTCACACAATAATGAAGAGTGTGCATCTATAATGTGTATATTATGTAGAATTACTATACAACAGACAGCATACGTGTCACACAAGAATGAAGAGTGTGCATCTATAATGTGTATATTATGTAGAATTACTATACAGCAGACAGCATACGTGCCACACAAGAATGAAGAGTGTGCATCTATAATGTGTATATTATGTAGAATTACTATACAGCAGGAAGCATACGTGTCACACAAGAATGAAGAGTGTGCATCTATAATGTGTATATTATGTAGAATTACTATACAGCAGGAAGCATACGTGCCACACAAGAATGAAGAGTGTGCATCTATAATGTGTATATTATGTAGAATTACTATACAGCAGGAAGCATACGTGTCACAGAAGAATGAAGAGTGCGCATCTATAATGTGTATATTATGTAGAATTACTATACAGCAGGAAGCATACGTGTCACACAAGAATGAAGAGTGTACATCTATAATGTGTATATTATGTAGAATTACTATACAACAGACAGCATACGTGTCACACAAGAATGAGGAGTGTGCATCTATAATGTGTATATTATGTAGAATTACTATACAACAGACAGCATACGTGTCACACAAGAATGAGGAGTGTGCATCTATAATGTGTATATTATGTAGAATTACTATACAACAGACAGCATACGTGTCACACAAGAATGAAGAGTGCGCATCTATAATGTGTATATTATGTAGAATTACTATACAGCAGGAAGCATACGTGTCACACAAGAATGAAGAGTGCGCATCTATAATGTGTATATTATGTAGAATTACTATACAACAGACAGCATACGTGTCACACAAGAATGAAGAGTGCGCATCTATAATGTGTATATTATGTAGAATTACTATACAACAGGAAGCATACGTGTCACACAAGAATGAAGAGTGCGCATCTATAATGTGTATATTATGTAGAATTACTATACAACAGGAAGCATACGTGCCACACAAGAATGAAGAGTGCGCATCTATAATGTGTATATTATGTAGAATTACTATACAGCAGGAAGCATACGTGCCACACAAGAATGAAGAGTGTGCATCTATAATGTGTATATTATGTAGAATTACTATACAACAGGAAGCATACGTGTCACACAAGAATGAAGAGTGTCATCTATAATGTGTATATTATGTAGAATTACTATACAACAGACAGCATACGTGTCACACAATAATGAAGAGTGTCATCTATAATGTGTATATTATGTAGAATTACTATACAACAGACAGCATACGTGTCACACAAGAATGAAGAGTGTACATCTATAATGTGTATATTATGTAGAATTACTATACAACAGACAGCATACGTGTCACACAATAATGAAGAGTGTCATCTATAATGTGTATATTATGTAGAATTACTATACAACAGGAAGCATACGTGTCACACAAGAATGAAGAGTGTGCATCTATAATGTGTATATTATGTAGAATTACTATACAACAGACAGCATACGTGTCACACAAGAATGAAGAGTGCACATCTATAATGTGTATATTATGTAGAATTACTATACAGCAGGAAGCATACATGCCACACAAGAATGAAGAGTGTACATCTATAATGTGTATATTATGTAGAATTACTATACAGCAGGAAGCATACGTGTCACACAAGAATGAAGAGTGTACATCTATAATGTGTATATTATGTAGAATTACTATACAACAGGAAGCATACGTGTCACACAAGAATGAAGAGTGTGCATCTATAATGTGTATATTATGTAGAATTACTATACAACAGGAAGCATACGTGTCACACAAGAATGAAGAGTGTGCATCTATAATGTGTATATTATGTAGAATTACTATACAACAGGAAGCATACGTGTCACACAAGAATGAAGAGTGCGCATCTATAATGTGTATATTATGTAGAATTACTATACAACAGACAGCATACGTGTCACACAAGAATGAAGAGTGTGCATCTATAATGTGTATATTATGTAGAATTACTATACAACAGGAAGCATACATGCCACACAAGAATGAAGAGTGTACATCTATAATGTGTATATTATGTAGAATTACTATACAGCAGGAAGCATACGTGTCACACAATAATGAAGAGTGTGCATCTATAATGTGTATATTATGTAGAATTACTATACAACAGGAAGCATACGTGTCACACAAGAATGAAGAGTGTACATCTATAATGTGTATATTATGTAGAATTACTATACAACAGACAGCATACGTGTCACACAATAATGAAGAGTGTGCATCTATAATGTGTATATTATGTAGAATTACTATACAACAGACAGCATACGTGTCACACAAGAATGAAGAGTGCGCATCTATAATGTGTATATTATGTAGAATTACTATACAACAGGAAGCATACGTGTCACACAAGAATGAAGAGTGCGCATCTATAATGTGTATATTATGTAGAATTACTATACAACAGGAAGCATACGTGTCACACAAGAATGAAGAGTGCACATCTATAATGTGTATATTATGTAGAATTACTATACAGCAGGAAGCATACGTGTCACACAAGAATGAAGAGTGTGCATCTATAATGTGTATATTATGTAGAATTACTATACAACAGGAAGCATACGTGTCACACAAGAATGAAGAGTGTGCATCTATAATGTGTATATTATGTAGAATTACTATACAACAGGAAGCATACGTGTCACAAAAGAATGAAGAGTGCACATCTATAATGTGTATATTATGTAGAATTACTATACAACAGACAGCATACGTGTCACACAAGAATGAAGAGTGTGCATCTATAATGTGTATATTATGTAGAATTACCATACAACAGGAAGCATACGTGTCACACAAGAATGAAGAGTGTACATCTATAATGTGTATATTATGTAGAATTACTATACAACAGGAAGCATACGTGTCACACAAGAATGAAGAGTGTGCATCTATAATGTGTATATTATGTAGAATTACTATACAACAGGAAGCATACGTGTCACACAAGAATGAAGAGTGCGCATCTATAATGTGTATATTATGTAGAATTACTATACAACAGACAGCATACGTGTCACACAAGAATGAAGAGTGCGCATCTATAATGTGTATATTATGTAGAATTACTATACAACAGGAAGCATACGTGTCACACAAGAATGAAGAGTGCACATCTATAATGTGTATATTATGTAGAATTACTATACAACAGACAGCATACGTGTCACACAAGAATGAAGAGTGCGCATCTATAATGTGTATATTATGTAGAATTACTATACAGCAGGAAGCATACGTGTCACACAAGAATGAAGAGTGCACATCTATAATGTGTATATTATGTAGAATTACTATACAGCAGGAAGCATACGTGTCACACAAGAATGAAGAGTGTGCATCTATAATGTGTATATTATGTAGAATTACTATACAACAGGAAGCATACGTGTCACACAAGAATGAAGAGTGTGCATCTATAATGTGTATATTATGTAGAATTACTATACAACAGGAAGCATACGTGTCACACAAGAATGAAGAGTGCGCATCTATAATGTGTATATTATGTAGAATTACTATACAACAGGAAGCATACGTGTCACACAAGAATGAAGAGTGCACATCTATAATGTGTATATTATGTAGAATTACTATACAGCAGGAAGCATACGTGTCACACAAGAATGAAGAGTGTACATCTATAATGTGTATATTATGTAGAATTACTATACAACAGGAAGCATACGTGTCACACAAGAATGAAGAGTGTACATCTATAATGTGTATATTATGTAGAATTACTATACAACAGGAAGCATACGTGTCACACAAGAATGAAGAGTACATCTATAATGTGTATATTATGTAGAATTACTATACAACAGGAAGCATACGTGTCACACAAGAATGAAGTGTGTACATCTATAATGTGTATATTATGTAGAATTACTATACAGCAGGAAGCATACGTGTCACACAAGAATGAAGAGTGTACATCTATAATGTGTATATTATGTAGAATTACTATACAACAGGAAGCATACGTGTCACACAAGAATGAAGAGTGTGCATCTATAATGTGTATATTATGTAGAATTACTATACAACAGGAAGCATACGTGTCACACAAGAATGAAGAGTGCACATCTATAATGTGTATATTATGTAGAATTACTATACAACAGGAAGCATACGTGTCACACAAGAATGAAGAGTGTGCATCTATAATGTGTATATTATGTAGAATTACTATACAGCAGGAAGCATACGTGTCACACAAGAATGAAGAGTGTCATCTATAATGTGTATATTATGTAGAATTACTATACAACAGGAAGCATACGTGTCACACAAGAATGAAGAGTGTGCATCTATAATGTGTATATTATGTAGAATTACTATACAACAGACAGCATACGTGTCACACAAGAATGAAGAGTGCACATCTATAATGTGTATATTATGTAGAATTACTATACAACAGGAAGCATACGTGTCACACAAGAATGAAGAGTGCACATCTATAATGTGTATATTATGTAGAATTACTATACAACAGGAAGCATACGTGTCACACAAGAATGAAGAGTGTGCATCTATAATGTGTATATTATGTAGAATTACTATACAACAGGAAGCATACGTGTCACACAAGAATGAAGAGTGTACATCTATAATGTGTATATTATGTAGAATTACTATACAGCAGGAAGCATACGTGTCACACAAGAATGAAGAGTGCGCATCTATAATGTGTATATTATGTAGAATTACTATACAGCAGGAAGCATACGTGTCACACAAGAATGAAGAGTGCGCATCTATAATGTGTATATTATGTAGAATTACTATACAACAGGAAGCATACGTGTCACACAAGAATGAAGTGTACATCTATAATGTGTATATTATGTAGAATTACTATACAACAGGAAGCATACGTGTCACACAAGAATGAAGAGTGTGCATCTATAATGTGTATATTATGTAGAATTACTATACAACAGGAAGCATACGTGTCACAGAAGAATGAAGAGTGTGCATCTATAATGTGTATATTATGTAGAATTACTATACAACAGGAAGCATACGTGTCACAGAAGAATGAAGAGTGTGCATCTATAATGTGTATATTATGTAGAATTACTATACAACAGGAAGCATACGTGTCACAGAAGAATGAAGAGTGTACATCTATAATGTGTATATTATGTAGAATTACTATACAACAGGAAGCATACGTGTCACACAAGAATGAAGAGTGTGCATCTATAATGTGTATATTATGTAGAATTACTATACAACAGGAAGCATACGTGTCACAGAAGAATGAAGAGTGCACATCTATAATGTGTATATTATGTAGAATTACTATACAACAGGAAGCATACGTGTCAAACAAGAATGAAGAGTGCACATCTATAATGTGTATATTATGTAGAATTACTATACAACAGGCAGCATACGTGTCACACAAGAATGAAGAGTGTACATCTATAATGTGTATATTATGTAGAATTACTATACAGCAGGAAGCATACATGTCACACAAGAATGAAGAGTGTGCATCTATAATGTGTATATTATGTAGAATTACTATACAACAGGAAGCATACGTGTCACACAAGAATGAAGAGTGCACATCTATAATGTGTATATTATGTAGAATTACTATACAGCAGACAGCATACGTGTCACAGAAGAATGAAGAGTGTGCATCTATAATGTGTATATTATGTAGAATTACTATACAGCAGGAAGCATACGTGTCACACAAGAATGAAGAGTGCGCATCTATAATGTGTATATTATGTAGAATTACTATACAGCAGGAAGCATACGTGTCACACAAGAATGAAGTGTGCACATCTATAATGTGTATATTATGTAGAATTACTATACAACAGACAGCATACGTGTCACACAAGAATGAAGAGTGTGCATCTATAATGTGTATATTATGTAGAATTACTATACAACAGACAGCATACGTGTCACACAAGAATGAAGAGTGCACATCTATAATGTGTATATTATGTAGAATTACTATACAACAGACAGCATACGTGTCACACAAGAATGAAGAGTGTGCATCTATAATGTGTATATTATGTAGAATTACTATACAAGAGAAAGGAGAAAAAAAAATAATTCAATAAATGGATGCAAGGTCTGAACGAAGATTCATACCACTGGGGAACCTGGGGTCCAATTCCAGAATCCACGAGGCTTCTCTGGGGTGTACTTTTTATACCAATCTCCCCCTTATCTGGTCTGGTAACATATTCACTACCCACAACTGTAACGTGATGATATTCCTATTGTGTTGTATGAAATGTTGTGATGCTGCAGATGAATTACGTGTTGTGGGGCTTAGAATGTCCCTAATGTGTCCCCAATGCGGTGGCTTTAGGTTCTGACCGTGCTCCCCACATATTGCAGAGGGCAAGTTTCACACTGTATGATGGCAGTGATGTGTGGAGACACAACTAATGAGACGTCCAATATTATATTATTCTGTTTAGTAGAAACATTTTGCTCTGGACACATACTTGCAGAAACCACATTTAGGTCGACCACATTCAATAAAACCTTTGGTATTTGTCTCCCACGTGTCGGCTGACTTCCTTGTAGAGATATAAACTAGGAGAAATGATGTTACCGATAATAACGTCCCTCTTACCAATGAAGGAACAACCAGGTCTCACAATCTCTGCAAGATCCTTGTCAGTGTATAAAATAGGTACTGTATATACTACAGTATAAGCTGAGATTTTCAGCCCATTTTTTTTTCATCTTTCCACCACTAAATTTAACTGTTTTCTGGGTGAATTTTGGATCCATACGGGCTCCAGTAGGTCTCCTGCAGTATTTGCAGTGGCTGTGGTGTAATTCTACTGGAGATTCATCAGAGAAATCCACCTTGTGCCACTTTTCCAGCGTCCATCGGTTTAGCAGGTTTTTTATTTGCCTTTTGTTTAGTGCTGGCTTAAGGGCACTGATTCAATCATGGAGGCCATTTCGAGACAGAATCCTACAAACTGTTCTACTTGACACAGGGACTTGAGGTGACCAAGCCTGTTGGAGCTCTGCTGCAGTGGAAGAGGGGCTTGCTTTGGATTTTCTAACCAACAAACGTTCCTACTGAGCAGTTGTCTTGCAGGGTCTGCCGGACCTGGACTTGTCAAACACATCTCCATTCTCTTCAAATCTTTTTTCAATTATCTGTACTTGACGCTGAGACACATTAAAGGTGCCAGCCACCTCTGCAGTGGATCTGTTCTTCAGCCTCTTGATAATCCAGGCTTTGGTCGCAGGGTGGATTTTTGGCATGTTGTCAGAGCTCAAGTTGCAGTTGTTGTGAAGGTCTGGTGTGCTGGGTTTCTTTTTATACACACACACTAATTAACCGATCATTTACTGAACACAGGTGAGGATGTAAACTAGGATTGGGTGCATTATGTGACCAGGCAACAAAACATTTGTCTTGCCAAAATCTAACCATTCTGTGTCCATTAGCTGATCAATATTTCTGCATTGATGCCAATTTATTTTCTTAACCTAGACCACATTTCGGAGGGTTTCAGCTTTCAAAAGAATAATTTATACAACCAATGGATGAATTTAACGTTAGGTTATAAGCTTTTATTTACATAACATGGATAAGCGACATAACTTCTGTCAGGGAGTATACAAAATACATATAATGCTGCACAAAGGTTAATGATGGCTCCATAAGATGCTCCATGGAATAATATACCCCATATAATGTTCCATAAAAGTTGATGGCCCCATAAGATGCTCCATAGAATAATATGCCCCATATAATGTTCCATAAAAGTTGATGGCCCCATAAGATGCTCCATAGAATAATATTCCCCATATGCTGCTTCTGCGATTAAAAAAAAACAAATGTCATACTCTTCTCTTATCGCTGTAAGCCAGGTGCCAGTGTCGCCGCTGACTCAGGCAGAGGGCACGCACTAAACACGTCATCGTGCCCTCTGACCTGAATGTCAGCCAGAGGACGCGGAAGACACAACCCGGCGGCGGAAGACAGGTGAATATCGCATGGCTCACCCTCCCCCGTCATACCCTCCTGGCGCGGTCTCACTTCCCTACTTCTCCGTCGTCCCGGGGCAGCAGCTCCTTCCAGTGTTGAGTAGTCATATGGTACCACTCATTAAAGTAATGAATATACGCTCCACCCCTAGGGGAGTGGAGTCGCGTCCATATTCATTACTTTATTGAGCGGTACCACATGACTGCTGAGCACAGGAAGAGCTGCTGCGCCGAGACAACAGAGTGATGCAGGGAGGACATGCAGCGATCGCGCCAGGAGTGGGTGAGTATGATGTGACAGCCGCCGTCTCCTGCCGCTCCCCCGCCAACCCCCTTGGGACAATGACTCGAGTATAAGTCGCGAGGGGCACTTTCAGCCTAAAAAAAGGGCTAAAAATCTCGGCTTATACTCGAGTATATACGGTAGTTTGTTTTTTTATTTAATTGGAGAGAAAAAACTTGAAATTTGTATGAAAAATGTTTTTGCATTTGTCACCATTTTCAAAGACCTGTAGCATTTCCATTTTTGGGGATTTGGAGCTGGGTGATGGCTTATTTTTGTGCTCCGAGCTGACATTTTTATTAATAATATTTTGTTGTAGCTAGGATGTTTTGATCTCCTTTTATTGCAGTGTTGCAGGCAGGTAGGTGGCCGTAGTGTCAGCAGGATCCCTTATCAAATGGGTAATTAACCTTTTATTCAATTACAGTTTATATATATATATATATATATATGCATAGTGTGCGCCAGAAACGTACTTGAACCTTCACAGTACACTCCGCATCACAGCGTCTGTTAGATTGCGCTCTTACCATTATTTGGTATAGAGTATCAAATGGAACAATCCGACATAGGTATGCTTGTTGATGCTGTTGTCCATTGTGAGGATAATGTATAGAATTGATTGGTGGTCCTCATCATAATGATGAAATCCTGATGAAGTCTCTGGCCTCTGTTTTTTTTTTTCACCTATGGATCAAAACCTTCTGTACCAATATAAATTTTATATTGTTAATGTATATTTTTGGTAATTTCTCTGTAATAATAAAATCTTTATAATTTCTGTATATCATGACTAAGGTCCTCCTTAAAAAAAAAAACTTATTACAAGAGCCAATAACTAGATGGGTACACTGTTATCTTGGAACTGGTACATTTTCTTTGCTCTTTGTAAAAGGGCTCGCTCACACGAGCGTATCACATGGCCGAGTGCTATCCTACATTTGATCAGATAGCGCTCCTCCCCAGTGTTATTCTATGGGGCAGTGGAGATCAGCGATTATTTTCTCCTACTTATTCGAGAAAACAATCACAGCGTGCTGCAAGTGCATCCAAGAATGGGATCACGCACCGATACAAGTCTATGGGTAAGTGTGAAACATTGGACTGAACTTGGATGTCATCCCAGTCTGACATAAGCCGACACAGGCAATGGAGGAGATGGAGAAGTTACTTTCATCATCTTCTCCCCACCTGTGCTGCAATTCTCTCATGCCAGAGAATTAAGTATGGTGCAACGACACTTGGCTCATGCTCGCAGCAGAGTTGTCATTTGCATAGTCGGCTCAGATTCTCTCGTAAGGCTATGTGCACACGTTCATGTTTTTTTCGCTATAAAAACGCTAAAAAATGCTCACATTAAGCATCCTATTTTTAGAATGAAATTCGCATTTTTTGTGCACATGCTGCGTTTTTTTCCCGCGGCAGAATCACATTCCGGAAAAAAATGCAGCATGTTCATTCTTTGTGCGGAATCGCGGGGATTCCCCACACATAGGAATGCATTGAGGCTATGCCCACCATGCGGGAAGTAAGTGGATCATGTGCGGATGGTACCCAGGGTGGAGGAGAGGAGACTCTCCTCCAGGCCCTGGGTACCATATAATTGCTAAAAAAAGAATTAAAATAAAATATCATGATATTCTCACCTTCCGGCGTCCCCGGCAGGATTCCCGCTCCTCGCAGTGCTCCGGTCCCAGTAATGCATTGCGAAAATGACCTGTGGTGACGTGCAGTCTCGCGAGGAAGGTGAGAATATCATGATTTTTTATTTTTTTTATTATTTTTAACACTGTCTTTTACTATTGATGCTGCGTAGGCACACTTGGTCACACTTGTCAAGCACTATGTTTGAAAAGTGTGACCAACCTGTCAATCACTTTTCCAAGCGATGCTACAGATCACTTGGAAAACGCTAGTGTTTAGCGAGAAAACGCATGCCAATTCTGCATGCAATATACCCACGGTAGGAGTTGCGGAATTGCTGCGGAAATTTCTGCGGAAATTCTGCAACGTGTGCACTTAGCCTAAAAGAGAACATGCGCTCCTGTGACTCCGGCCTAAGGTGACGTTCACACGTTCAGTATTTGGTCAGTATTTTACCTCAGTATTTGTTAGCAAAAATCAGGAGAGGAACAATCAGAGGAAAAGTATAAGGCCACATTCAGGATTTGATCAGTTTTTTTTGTATCAGTATTTGTAGCTAAAACAGGAGTGGAACAATCAGAGGAAAAGTATCATAGAAACACATCACCATTTCTGTATTTATCACCCACTCCTGGTTTTGACTTACAAATACTGATGTAAAATACTGACCGAATACTGAACGGGTGAACATGGCCTAAGTGTGATTTTGAATGTGGACTGTCTGTGTGTATGTAATAGTATATTGTGGTGTGAGGTGTAATGGGCTGGGTGGTGGAACCATTGCCCCAAAGCCAAAGGAAGACCTGGAGGGGCGTGACCAGGAGCCTCACCCAATCTGACCCCAGACATGCAGTAGCTAAGAACTGCTAAGCACTGAGAACCAATGACCTTTGGTGGATGGCAGCTGACCCCTAGGAATGGCTAGTTGGGATGGCCCAGGGAACTGTTCAACTAATGCAGACAGGCAGAGAAGATGACGGGAACTGCAGGTGCAGACAGGAGTCAGATGGAGAGACAAGTTCAGGCTGGTGCAGCAGGCTCGGCTGCCGTTTAGGTGAGCATTGGCGGGTGCAACTGGTTCGGCTGCTATTGAGGTGAGCACTGGCAGGTGTGGCTCGGCTGCCATTGAGGTGAGCACTGGCAGGTGCAACCGACAAAAATGCAAACACTGGGACTTGAGAACTGACGAGAGTGTTAGGAACAAACTGACAACATTGCACAGGCACCATGTTGGAGGAAGAGCTTTAAATAGTAAGTGACCTCCAGCTTTTGGCTGGGTGGTCTCCGAGTATTTATGACTGCTCTGAGATTTAGTTTTCCTTGCCGCAGCTAGATGATTTGCGGCTACTAGACAGCTTGATTACATGTGGGGATTCCCTAGCAACCAGGCAACTCCCACATGTACTCAGCCTGGCTAGTAGCCATAAATCATCCAGCTGTGGCGATGAAAACTAAATCTCCGAGCAGTCATAAATACTCAGAGACCACCCGAGCAATGAGTAGACTCCCTCATCACTACTGGGGACACTTTAGAGGAACTTCACGGCCCCCTTAAGAAGCAGAAAGTGTGCGCGCGTGCCCTAAGCACAGTGCCTGGAGACTTCCTAGGAGTGCATGCACCCCAGGCAGCCGCAGACCCGGAAGGAGCAGGATGGGAGCCTCGGCGGTGAGTACGCTAATGTCTCTGCAGGGAGAGAGGGACTGAATGCAGAGATGCGGGCGCTACATGAGGATACGTGTGGTTAGAGCAGTTGGAGTGTAAAATCATATTCTGATTTTTGGGGCACATCTATCAAATCTGTAAGAACTGTCACATATCTGTATTATGGCATTCCATTTGTCTTTTCTGTTTTAGGGGAACAGACAATTGAAATTAATGCGCAAAATCATACATGAAAAAATTATTACGGCGTCATCTGTTATTGTTAATAATCTCTGTTATGATCATTAATATGTAGTAAACTTTGGTGTATTTCCATATGTACTGTATGTATTTGACTTTGTTGTGTTACAGTGTTTATATGCAGTATATACAGTGGGTAAAAAAAGTATTTAGTCAGCCACCAATTGTGCAAGTTCTCCCACTTATAAAGATGAGAGCGGCCTGTAATTGACATCATAGGTAGTTCACAACTATGAGAGACAAAATGAGGAAACAAATCCAGAAAATCACCTTGTCTGATTTGGTAAGATTTATTTTGCAAATTATGGTGGAAAATAAGTATTTGGTCATTAACAAAAGTTCATCTCAATATTTTGTTATATATGCTTTGTTGGCAATGACAGAGGTCCAACATTTTCTGTGAGTCTTCACAAGGTTGCCACACTCTGTTGTTGGTATGTTGGCCCATTCCTTCATGCAAATCTCCTCTAGAGCAGTGATGTTTTGGGCCTGTCGCTAGTCAAAACGGACTTTCAACTCCCTCCAAAGGTTTTCTATGGGGTTGAGATCTGGAGACTTGCTAGGCCACTCCAGAACCTTCATATTCTTCTTACGAATCCACTCCTTTGTTGCCCTGGCGGTGTGCTTGTCATCATTATCATGCTGAAAGACCCATCCATGTTTCATCTTCAATGCCCTTGCTGATGGAAGGATGTTTACACTCAAAATCTCACGATACATGGCCCCATTCATTCTTTCTTGTACATGGATCAGTCTTCCTGGTCCCTTTGCATAAAAACAGCCCCAAAGCATGATGTTGCCACCCCCATGCTTCACAGTAGGTATGGTGTTCTTTGGATGCAGCTCAGCATTCTGTCTCCTCCAAACACGAGTTTAGTTTCTAACAAACAGTTCTACTTTGGTTTCATCAGACCATATGACATTCTCCCAATACTCTTCTGGATAATCCAAATGCTCTCTAGCAAACTTCAGATGGGCCTGGACATGTACTGGCTTAAGCAGGGGGACACGTCTAACACTGCAGGATCTGAGTCCCTGGCGGCGTAACGTGTTACTGATGGTAGCCTTTGTTACGGTGGTCCCAGCTCTATACAGGTCGTTCACTATGTCCCACTTTGTGGTTCTGGGATTTCTGTTCACCGTTCTTGTGATCACTTTGACCCCATGGAGTGAGATCTTGTATGGAGCCCAAGATCGAGGGAGATTATCAGTGGTCTTGTATGTCTTCCATTTTCTTATTATTGCTCCCACTGTTGATTTCATCACACCAAGCTGCTTGCCTATTGCAGATTCAGCCTTCCCAGCCTGGTGCAGAGCTACAATTTTGTTTCTGGTGTCCTTCGACAGCTCTTTGGTCTTCACCATAGTGGAGTTTGGTGTGCGACTGAGGTTGTGGATATGTCTTTTATACTGATATCAAGTTCAAACAGGCGCCATTACTACAGGTAATGAGTGGACAGAGGATCCTCTTAAAGAAGATACAGGGCTGTGAGAGTCAGAAATCTTGCATGTTTTTAGGTGACCAAATACTTATTTTCCACCATAATTTGCAACATAAATCTTGCCAAATCAGGCAATGTGATTTTCTGGATTTGTTTTCTCATTTTGACTCTAATAGTTGTGGTCTACCTATGATGCTAATTACAGGCCTCTCTCATCTTTTTAACGGGGAGAACTTGTACAATTGGTGGATGACTGAATACTTTTTTCCACTACTGTACTGCACTTAGCTTGGGTGTGTTCCCATACTGTAGTAAGCTCGGTTTTGCTAACGTATATATATGTAGTAAGCTAGCTTTGGCTCCCATATCTATGTAGCAAGCTTGGTTCTGTTAATATATACATGTATTAAGCTTTTATCATTTAACTATGTAGAAAGCTTTGTTTTGCTCCCGTATCTATTTAGCAAACCCGGTTGCTGTTTTCTGCAGCAACCTGGGGTAAGTAGGTTAAAGATAGGCCGCCACAACTCGTGGGCCACTGTTGTGTGCTTGCCCTCCAGACTAAAATTTGCCAGCCAGCCCCTGCTTCCTAACAAAAAAAATTTGGTTTCAAAATTGTGCTGATGTAAAGTAGACATGTGAGAAATGTTACTTAACTATTTTGTGTGACATATCTCTGCGATGCTCTGGATTATCAGGTGTTCTACCACTTTGCGTCACCTAGTGGGGCAAATAAAATGTATTTATAAAAAAAGAAAATTCCCTCCTAAAGAGAAAATAAATCACTAGTTAGTGGTATCATGGAAACCCCTCTCTAGTGAGAGCTTGGGGGAGATGCTAGAGATCTCAACATGTTTTCAACTTTTGACCAAAGTAGGTTGCCGATCGATCAGGGAGAAAAAGCATATACAGGAGAATAAAGCTTGCGAGTCAGGAGTGACATCAGGAAGATCACTTACGTGAGAGGGGCGGAAACAACATGCGCCGATTACATCACGCTCAGTGTCCATTCAGCTGTTAAGAACCCGGCAGCCTCTCCCTCCGACATGCCCCCAGAAGAAGCTGGAGGCGAAACATGCGTCGGGGTGAGGGGACGCCGAGGTAACCTCCATTAGAGGAGCTTCCATAGCCTCTCTACATTCAGGTAACAAAACAACACAAATCACTTTGCTGCAGCTAATATTACCCTGTCTTTTTAATACTTTTAGAATACTGACACATATAAATTTTATTTGTGTGATTAGTATATGGGTCAGGTCTTCATTTTGACTTACACTGCTGCAACTATATATTCTAATGACAGCACCTACCCTTTTACTTATGCTACAGCATCATTTTTTAGACCTTTTTTGTCAAAGTTACTATAAATATGAAAAAAATTACACTAGTGTTCATTTATCTTTTGTACATTATCTGTATCATTTAAGCAATTTGATGCTTCATGAAGAATTGGAATTTAATATAATACCATATTTATCAAATCATACATATTCCATCCTATTTCGTTTAGAGTGCCACCTCTGTGCGTCCTCTATTGTGACATCTCTGCTTATTTTAAAATTGGATTTTAATTGTTTAAATAAAAATATATTTTTGTCATGGATCTCTTCCGTATTCAACCCACTATTTGGATACATTTTGTTATATTGAGGCTAAAGCTTGTCTGCTGGACCCTCAGAATCATGGAGGGTTTTATTGTTTTTCAGAAAAAGAGAGAAGTTACAGTACATTACAAAAAAGGTCAGCAGATCAGGATTTGAGGGAATACATGCCTTCTGCTGTATAAACTGGTCACCAATGGTTTTAAGCAACTTATCAGTTTATTGCTAAAATCAAAACAATGCTGAGTATACAAAAACACAAATATTAAATATACATTGTTCAAATGAATATCAAAGCAAGCTACAAAATATCAACCGTAATAGTAGCTATCAGACAGGAACTCTGTGTACCTCCTACCTACTGTAATCTCTTCTCTTCCGACTCCTCTCCAGATTTGTTGACCTGTCGCTATGTTATCTTTGCACAATGAAGCACACACATCGCACTGGGCCTACTAATAAATAGTGACGCCAGGGATCCCGGCAAGTAGGAGACTGTTTGCAGGGTTCCCATCCAGCAGCCTCAGCATATTCACATGGCTGCTAGACAAGGGTCCTGTGAATCCATTCCCTCCTGTCTACCACATTTCTTTAAAAAACATTTGATAATATTTTTTCACCTTAAATAATAAAACAAAACATGGAAAACAGATCCATTTTTATTTACACTACATGGCCCAATTTGTAACAAAAATGCAGAAACCATAGAGGAGAACCCCTCAAAAAATAATTTAATAAAAGCTTAGCCAGTAAATTCTATGTACAACAAAATGGCACCATTGCAAAAAAAAAATAAAATAAACGAAGTAAAACTGAATGGGAAAAAATATATATTTTGTATTTCCCGAAAACCACCAGTGCATAGAACATGTAATATTTCCTGTGTGTTAAAAGAGTAAGATATTATATGTAAAAATAAAAGACAGATTTTATGTTGTTTATCAAATTCACTCCAAAATTAAAGATAAACTGTAGACACAAAAAATTTAAAAAATGTTGGCTGTTGGAATATGATAATGAAAAAAAAACAACAAACTGGGTTATTAAGGTAAATAAAAGACATAACTTCAAGTCATTAAACCACGTGTTAAAATTTAGTTTATTTTTTGCTCTTAAAGCATTTTCCATGACAAACAATTACAGGGTTTATTCTTTATAATTTATCTAATAAGTCTAAAAATTTGACATTTATTTAAATATTTCACACATATTGATCAAAATGGCTTCTCTGCTGTGTGAATTCGTTGATGCTTAACAAGATTTGATTTATCTGTAAAACACTTCTCACACTGTGAACAAGAATACGGCTTTTCTCCTGTGTGAATTCTCTTGTGTGTAAGAAGATTTGGTTTACTTAGAAAACATTTTCCACACTGTGAACATAAATAAGGTCTCTCACCTGTGTGACTACGTTGATGATCCCTAAGTTTTGTTTTAGTAATAAAGCATTTTCCACATTCTGTACATGAAAACGGCTTCTCTCCTGTGTGAATTCGCTGATGAGTAACAAAACTTGATTTATGTGTAAAACACTTTCCACATTCTGAACATGAATACGGTTTCTCTCCAGTCAGAATTCTCTTATGAAGTCTCTGATGTGTAAGAAGATTTGGTTTACTCAGAAAACATTTTCCACACAACAAACATAAAAATGGCTTCTCTCCTGTGTGACTTCGATGATGATCTCTAAGCTTGGTTTTTGTAATAAAGCACTTTCCACATTCTGAACATGAATATGGTTTTTCTCCTGTGTGGATTCTCTGATGATTAGCAAAACTTGATTTATCTGTAAAGTTTTTCCCACATTCTGAACATGAATACGGCTTCTCCCCTGTGTGAATTCTCATGTGCTTAACAAAACTTGATTTATCTGAAAAACATTTCCCACATTCTAAACAGGAGTATGGCTTTTCCCCTGTGTGGATTCTCTGATGTTTAACAAGTGCTAATTCACGTGCAAAACACTTTCCACATTCTGAACACGAGTGCGTCTTTTTCTCTGTGTGACTTCTCTCATGTCTAAGAAGACTTGATTTATCAGAAAAACATTTCCCACATTCAGAACAGTAATATGGTTTCTCCCCTGTGTGGATTCTCTGATGTTTAACAAGACCTGATTGATGTGCAAAACAATTTCCACATTCTGAACAGGAATACGGTTTCTCACCTGTGTGAATTCTCTGATGTTTAGCAAAACTTGATTGATCTGAAAAACATTTCCCGCATTCTAAACAGGAATATGGTTTCTCCCCTGTGTGGATTCTCTGATGTTTAACAAGACCTGATTGATGTGCAAAACAATTTCCACATTCTGAACATGAATATGGTTTCTCTCCTGTGTGGATTCTCTGATGACTAACAAAACTTGATTTATCAGTAAAGTTTTTTCCACATTCTGAACATGAATACGGCATCTCCCCTGCGTGAATTCTCCTATGTTTAACAAAACTTGATTGATCTGAAAAACATTTCCCACATTCTAAACAGGAGTATGGCTTTTCCCCAGTGTGACTTCTCTGATGTTTAACAAGACCTGACTGATGAGTAAAAAACTTTCCACATTCTGAACATGAATACAGCTTGTCTCCTGTTTGACTTCTCTCATGTCTAACAAGACTTGACTTATCTGAAAAACATTTCCCACATTCAGAACAGGTGTATGGTTTCTCCCCTGTATGGATTCTTTGATGTTTAACAAGATCTGAATGATACGCAAAGCACTTTCCACATTCTGAACATAAATACGGCTTCTCTCCTGTGTGAATTCTCCTATGTTTAACAAAACTTGACTGATCTGAAAAACATTTCCCACATTCTGAACAGGTGTATGGTTTCTCCCCTGTATGACTTCTTCGATGTTTAACAAGACCCGATTGATGTGCAAAACACTTTCCACATTCTGAACATGAATATGGCTTCTCCCCTGTATGTATTCTCTCATGTTTAACAAGACTTGATTTATTTGTAAAGCATTTCCCACATTCTGAACAGGAGTATGACTTCTCACCTGTACGTGTTCCTTCATGAGTAAAAAGACATGAGCTTTTTATGAACTGCTTACCACATTGAAACATATTACCCCATCTCAGATCTGTGCTTATAGTATCAACCTGAGATTGGTCAGGATAAGGTTCCTCACGATTGGGAGGATTATATAACAGGTTTGAACTGTGAAGTCCTGAATTTACATCAGTGGTAATGAGGTTTTCTTCTAAAGTGAGCCGCTTGATATGTTCATCTTCCATTTTATAGTTTAGCGATGACATGGCGTTTTCCTCAGAATTCCCCCAGAAATTTTCTGTTGGCATTAAAAATAGATTATGTAAATTGTAAACTAAAACAACTGTATATACATTAAATAAATGTGAAATAAGTCATTATAAATAACTATGATTGTGAATCTAGAAAATTGGATTACGTTGAAAAAAAAATCACCTAGAAAAATGAGTTCACTTTTAAAATGCAATATGACATACCTGTAATGGTATCAACTAGAATCTCCTCCTTCATATCTCTCATACATAACTGACTGCCACTCATAATATCTTCTGCTTCAAACTCTGCTTTTATTTTAGTCAGATCTTCACCCTGATTTGATCAATAAACCAATTCACTACCATACAGAAAATGGTTAAAAAACAAAAATCACATTCAAATAAGAAACAACCAAAAGTTTAGAACATCTATGAGTGTACTGCACCCTCCGATACAGATCTGATACAGGGCTCTGTGCCACCTACCTGATGACTTTCCGGGACATTGTGACTTTCTTCTGGGCAGTCCTGGGAATACATAGGATGGGGACTACTTTCCATGAGTCCATCTGTATGAAACACAGTTACAGAATAGATCAGGGCTCTCAAGCAGGTGGCCCGCAGCCCTGAGGCGGCTTCATGGGGCACAAAGGCATTGTAGACTCCTTGATGATCGCAGCCTTGTGCAGGAGTTACCAACTTTAGTGCTTTATATCAGTTGAATGTGCATCCGTGGATGCACATTCAATTGAAATGTGTTGCCGTGCAGAGAAAAGGCCTAAAAGGGGGATCGGATGGGACACTACTAAAATATGGGGACATTAGTACAAAAAAGGAAATCAGGATGGGGCATTACTACAAGAAGGGGACCACGATGAGGCATCACTACAAGATGGGGACCAGGATGGGGAATTAAAATGATGACCAGAATAGGACATTACTATAAGAAGGGGACCAGGATGGGACATTACTATAAGAAGGGGACCAGGACGGGACATTACTACAAGAAGGAGACCAGGATGAGGCATTACAATGAGAAGAGGACCAGGATGGGATATTACTATAAGAAGAGGACCAGGATGGGACATTACTATAAGAAGGGGGAAGGGGACGAGGATGGGACATTAGCATAAGAAGGGGATCAGGATGGGACATTACTACGAGAAGGGTACCGGGATGGGGCATTACAATAAGAAGAGGACCAGGATGGGTCATTATTATAACAAAAGGGACCAGCATGAGACAATACTATAAGAGGGGGATCGGGATGGGACACTACTATAAGAATGGGACCAGGATGGGGATATTAGTATAAGAAGGGGACCAGGATGGGGACATTAGTATAGGAAGGGGACCAGGATGGGACATTACTATAAGGGGAATCAGGATGGGATGCTACTATAAGAAGGGGACCAGGAGGGGACAATACTATAAGAAGGGGATAAGGATGTGATATTACTACAATATGGGGACATAAGGCTCTGCTCTAGGTCCCTTACTCTTCTCAATCTATACACTTGGCCTGGGACAACTCAAAGTCCCATGGATTTGAGTACCATCTTTATGCTGATGACACTCAGATCTACCTTTCTGGCCCAGACGTCACCTCTCTGCTGTCCAGAATCCTGGAGTGTCTATCAGCCATATCCTCCTCCTCCTCCTCTCGCTTCCTCAAACTCAATGTTGACAAATCTGAACTCATCATCTTTCCTTCATCTCACAGATCTTCCATACCTGATCTATCTATCACAATAAATGACATCATGCTTTCCCCCGTACTGGAAGTCCGCTGCCTCGGAGTAACCCATGACTCTGCCCTGTCCTTCAAACCGCACATCCAAGCTCTTTCCACCTCCTGTCGCCTCTAGATCAAAAATATCTCCAGAATCCGTCCTTTCCTCAACCCTCAATCTACTAAAATGCTTGTGCATACCCTCATCATCTCCCGCCTTGACTACTGCAACATCCTTTTCTGTGGCCTCCCTGCTAACACTGTCGCACCTCTCCAGTCCATCCTTAACTCTGCTGCCTGACTAATTAATCTCTCTCCTCGCTACTCCTCCGCTTCTTCCCTCTGCAAATCTCTTCACTGGCTCCCATTCCCTCAGCATATCCAGTTCAAGTTAGTAATACTGACCTACAAAGCCATCCATAACCTGTCTCCTCCATATATCTCTGACCTAATCTCCCGATATGTTCCCTCACGTAATCTCCAGTCCTCCCAAGGCCTCCTTCTCTCCTCCACATTTATTCGCTCCTCCCCTCCTCCACATTTATTCGCTCCTCCCCTCCAACCGCCTCCAAGACTTCTCCCGAATATCCCCCATCCTCGAATTCTTTGCCCCAACAGGTCCGACTATCAACCACATTCGGATCCTTCAGACGGAACCTGAAAACCCATCTCTTCAGGAAAGCCTACAGCCTGCACTGACCCCTCTGCCTCCTCACCACTACCAGAGCTACCGCCTCACAAACACCGGAGCTCCTGCAATCCTCAACCTATTGTCTCCATCCCCACTATCCTGTAGAATGTAAGCCCGCAAGGGCAGGGTCCTCGCCCCTCTGTATCAGTCTGTCATTGTTAGTTTGTTTACTGTAAGTGATATCTGTAATTTGTATGTAACCCATAAATAATTAGTACAAAAAGGAAATCAGGATGGGGAATTACTACAAGAGCGGGACCACGATAAGGCGTCACTTCAAGATGGGGATCAGGATGGGGCACAAGATGTTTGCCAGAATTACTGTATGGTGCTAATTGTAAGACAATATTACTGTGTGGGCCAATTGAGAGAAACAAAATTGGAAAAATATAAAAAATAATAAATTCAAAATAAAGCATTATAAACTATTTTGCCACTAAAAATGCTGTTATATATATTAAAAAGTTAACAAAAAAGTGAATGTTTGTTATCGCCACATCCATAAGCTATAAAGCTGGACCACAACCCATACGATGAATGCCATTTTAAAAAATAATATAAACACGGCAAAAATGTTCAAAAGGTGTATATATATATATATATATATATATATATATATATATATATATATATATATAGGTATCACTAAATATTACTTTGTCTTGAAAAGAATGTGGCCTCCCAAATTCAAATGTTTTCTATGTGCGGACCATATACCCACCAAGATTGAGATCCCTGGAATAGATCATATCATGTGATGATGAGATGATAGGAGTAGTAGTAAGTGACCACAGAACAGACATGACAGTCTCCCCTCCTCACCCTGCTGATCGGCCCATTCATCCATCATCTCTTCTGCGTCATCTATGACCTCAACCTTAATATCAATCAGATCTTCACCCTAAAAAGAAAAATGTAAGATGAGCTCAGGTCCCATCACTTCATGGTCAGATGTTGTGGAGGCTTCAGTGTCTTCTACCTGATGATCCTCCGGGATGTTGTGATTCTCCTCCGGACAGTCCTGGGAATACAGAGGACGGGGACATCTCTCTGGTGGATTTCTCCTCCTGGATCCATCTGTTGGAGACACATCCTCGTTGACTGAATCTGTCCTACAAGTCTCTCAGCACCATTTGCTCATTGTTTTGGCTTTTCTTTTAACAGGGCCCAAGAATCATTGTTGTGGTCACAAAAAAATATATTGCCAATGGCAGAAAGTAAACAATATCATTTATATATAATTCATCAGTAACATGATCATAAAAGAATTCCATTCATAAGATCATAAAGAACAAGAGATATTACCAGTCCCAGAGAGCACAGCGACTCTCCAGTATTACAAACAATAGATTTTCTTGTGATCATATTATTGAGATCTTGTCGTGACCTTTTTGTCTGCTGTTTGTGCCTTCAGTGCAGATTCCCGGGATAATAGGGAAGCATGTTTATGACGATTATTAATAAAATATATATCTGCACTGCACTTTATATTAATTGGTGGTGTATTGAATTTGCTTCCTTGGGCTCCCGGCATTCTGGACAGTGGAGTTAAGGCCCCGTCTCACACAGCGACGCTGCAGCGATACAGACAACGATGCTGATCGCTGCAGCGTTGCTGTGTGGTCGCTGTGTGGTCGCTGGGGAGCTGTCACACAGACAGCTCTCTCCAGCGACCAACGATCAGGGGAACGACTTCGGCATCGTTGAAACTGTCTTCAACGATGCCGAAGTCCCCCTGCAGCACCCGGGTAACCAGGGTAAACATCGGGTTACTAAGCGCAGGGCCGCGCTTAGTAACCCGATGTTTACCCTGGTTACCAGCGTAAATGTAAAAAAAACAAACACTACATACTCACCATCTGTTGCCCGTCAGGTCCCTTGCCGTCCGCTTCCTGCTCTGACTGTGTGCCGCCGTACAGTGAGAGCTGAGCGCAGCGGTGACGTCACTGCTCTGCTCTCACTTTACGGCGGCACTCAGTCAGAGCAGGAAGCGGACGGCAAGGGACCTGACGGGCAACAGATGGTGAGTATGTAGTGTTTGTTTTTTTTTACATTTACGCTGGTAACCAGGGTAAACATCGGGTTACTAAGCGCGGCCTTGCGCTTAGTAACCCGATGTTTACCCTGGTTACCAGTGAAGACATCGCTGGATCGGTGTCACACACACCGATTCAGCGATGTCAGCGGGACCTCAACGACCAAAAAAAGGTCCAGGCCATTCTGACACGATCAGCGATCTCGCAGCAGGGGCCTGATCGCTGGTACGTGTCACACATAGCGAGATCGCTACTGAGGTCGCTGTTGCGTCACAAAACTTGTGACTCAGCAGCGATCTCGCTAGCGATCTCGCTATGTGAGACGGGGCCTTAAAACCTCTTTGTCCTTACTGATCAGTGATAGTGCTGTGTGTGCTATTGTTTGTTCCTTGTTTTTTATTGTGTCTTGTCATTCATTCTTTTCTAATAGTTTGTCCTTGTTTGGGGTCTACATTTAATAAAATAAATTGAACATAATCAGTGATTTTTTTTATCTATTTTTCAAGTGTTTTTTTTTTTCGTTTTTAGTGTCAGTGATTTGAGACTGGGAAGGAGGTTCATCTTCCAACAAAACAATGAACCAAAGTATACTGCTAAAGCAACACTCAAGTGGTTTAAGGGGAAACGTGTAAGTGTTCTGGAGTGTTCTGGAGTGGCCGAGTCACAGCCCAGACCTTAATCTAATTGAGAATCTGTGGTCAGACTTGATGACTGATGCTCATCACTGGAAAGTCTCTAACTTGAAGGAGCTGGAGCAGTTTTGCCTTCAGGAATAGGCAAAAATCCAGACAGATATGGAATACTCAGAGACTTATCCAAAGTGACTGCAGCTGTAATTGTCACAAAAGGAGGCTCTACAAAGTACTGACTTTAGGGGGTGAATAGTTATGCACACTGAGGTTCTCAGTAATTGTGTCCTATTTGTTGTTTGCTTCATAATAAAAAGAAAACCAAACGTCCACAGTTTTAGGCATGTTCTTTACATAAACTGAAGCAAGCTGTCAAAAAAACCTGTGAAATTCCAGGTTGTGAGGTAGCAAAACATAAATTATTGGGGGACCAGAATGGGGCATGACTATAAGAAGAGGACCAAGATGCAGCGTTAGTAGAAGATGCGATCAGGATGGGGCAATACTATAAGATGGGTAACAGAATGGGGAATTACTATAAGAGGAACAGAATGGGGCATTACTATAAGATGGGTAACAGAATGGGGAATTACTATAAGAGGAACAGAATGGGGCATTACTATAAGATGGGTAACAGAATGGGGAATTACTATAAGATGGGTAACAGAATGGGGAATTACTATAAGAGGAACAGAATGGGGCATTACTATAAGATGGGGAACAGAATGGGGCATTACTATAAGATGGGTAACAGAATGGGGAATTACTATAAGATGGGTAACAGAATGGGGAATTACTATAAGGGGAACAGAATGGGACATTACTATAAGATGGGTAACAGAATGGGGAATAACTATAAGATGGGGAACAGAATGGGGCATTACTATAAGAAGGGGAACAGAATGGGGCATTACTATAAGATGGGGAACAGAATGGGGCATTACTATAAGATGGGGAACTGTTATGACCCCAATGGCAGAGGGTCTCAGAAATAACTACTAAGTCTGCAAACACAAAAACCAGCTCATAGGGCAGTGGTAACTGGGCTGACCATATATCTAATCCTAGCACCACAAATAACAGCAGCCGGGGAACGTGCCTACATTGATTCTAGACGTCTCGCGCCAGCCGGAGAACTAACTAACCCTAGTAGGGAAAAGAAAGACCTTTCTTGCCTCCAGAGAAAAGACCCCAAAAGTTGGATACAAGCCCCCAACAAATAATAACGGTGAGGTAAGAGGAAAAGACAAACATAAGAATGAGCTAGGTATTTAGCAAAGAGAGGCCCACTAGCTAATAGCAGAATATAGTAAGATAACTTATATGGTCAGCAAAAACCCTATCAAAAATATCCACGCTGGAAATTCAAGAACCCGCGAACCGTCTAACGGCCCGGGGGGAGAACACCAGCCCCCTAGAGCTTCCAGCAAGGTCAAGAATCACATTTAGTACAAGCTGGACAAAAAATGAGAGCAAGCAAATAACCCAAAAAACAAAGAAGCAAGACTTAGCTTAATTTTGCACCAACCAGGACCAGCAGATAGGAGCAAACAGAAGGGATCTGATTACAACGATGCCAGGCACTGGACTAAGGATCCAGGAGGTTTATATAGCAACACCCCTGGACTAACGACCCAGGTGGGTGCAAACTGAGGGAAGAAAATCCCAGAGTCATATCACTAGTAACCACAAGAGGGAGCCAAAAAGTCTAATTCACAACAGGGAACAGAATGGGGCATTACTATAAGAAGGGTAACAGAATGGGGCATTACTATAAGATGGGGAACAGAATGGGGCATTACTATAAGATGGGGAACAGAATGTGGCATTACTATAAGATGGGGAACAGAATGGGACATTACTATAAGATGGGGAACAGAATGGGACATTACTATAAGATGGGGAACAGAATGGGGCATTACTATAAGATGGGGAACAGAATGGGGCATTACTATAAGATGGGGAACAGAATGGGACATTACTATAAGAGGAACAGAATGGGGCATTACTATAAGATGGGGAACAGAATGGGGCATTACTATAAGATGGGGAACAGAATGGGGCATTACTATAAGATGGGTAACAGAATAGGGAATTACTATAAGATGGGTAACAGAATAGGGAATTACTATAAGAGGAACAGAATGGGGCATTACTATAAGATGGGGAACAGAATGGGACATTACTATAAGATGGGGAACAGAATGGGGCATTACTATAAGATGGGGAACAGAATGGGGAATTACTATAAGATGGGTAACAGAATGGGGCATTACTATAAGATGGGTAACAGAATGGGGCATTACTATAAGAAGGGGAACAGAATGGGGCATTACTATAAGAAGCGGAACAGAGTGGGGCATTACTATAAGATGGGTAACAGAATGGGGCATTACTATAAGATGGGTAACAATGGGGCATTACTATAAGATGGGTAACAGAATGGGGCATTACTATAAGAAGGGGAACAGAATGGGGCATTACTATAAGAAGGGGAACAGAATGGGGCATTACTATAAGAAGGGGAGCAGAATGGGGCATTACTATAAGAAGCGGAACAGAGTGGGGCATTACTATAAGATGGGGAACAGAATGGGGCATTACTATAAGATGGGTAACAGAATGGGGCATTACTATAAGAAGGGGAACAGAATGGGGCATTACTATAAGATGGGGAACAGAATGGGGAATTACTATAAGATGGGTAACAGAATGGGGCATTACTATAAGATGGGTAACAGAATGGGGCATTACTATAAGAAGGGGAACAGAATCTGGCATTACTATAAGAAGGGGAACAGAATGGGGCATTACTATAAGAAGCGGAACAGAGTGGGGCATTACTATAAGATGGGGAACAGAATGGGGCATTACTATAAGATGGGGAACAGAATGGGGCATTACTATAAGGGGAACAGAATGGGGCATTACTATAAGATGTGTAACAGAATGGGGCATTACTATAAGATGGGTAACAGAATGGGGCATTACTATAAGGGGAACAGAATGGGGCATTACTATAAGATGGGGAACAGGATGGGGCATTACTATAAGATGGGGAACAGAATGGGGTATTACAATAAGATGGGATCAGGATGGGGCATTACTATAGAAGGGGAACAGAATGGGGCATTACAATAAGATGGGATCAGGATGGGGCATTACTATAGAAGGGGAACAGAATGGGGCATTACTATAAGATGGGGAACAGAATGGGGCATTACTATAAGATGGGGAACAGAATGGGGCATTACTATAAGATGGGATCAGGATGGAGCATTAGTATTATAAGGTAAGTAAAGACTAAAACTATATAATTGCGCTGTGGAAAACCAGTACATGCTGGTATGGAGGAAAATAGCGACACCATTAGCTAGGTCAGGGGTGATGTAGTGCAAGATTAAGTACTTTTATTACATACAACTAATATTAGGTGAAAAGATTAATGTATGAGATCAATGAATCGTAGTGAGTAACAGAATAAAACGTTATTGAAGCCGCACAGCTGGTCCCATCTTCATAGAAGGAAAAGATAAGTGTTTTCCAGTAAGAAGATCTAAAGTGAATTTTCTGATAAGATATATTACTATATTACAAAGTTTCTTATATTCTCTGGTATTATTGATTTACACAAAGTCTGGTGAGAGTATAATTCTCTTGTATAACCGCACAGAGATATCACTCGTTGTCAGCAGGGTGGTATCATCACCATATGTCAGAATGCTGATGCCTCCACCGATTTTCACCCCAACACTGGAATCATCCAAGTCCAGCTTCCTCATAAATACTGCATAGAAAAGAAGAGTGGAGTCTTAGAAGAGTGGCAGGTTCAGGCATCCGTGTGAACCTACATGGAAACTGTAATGTCCACATTGCTGGTGCTTGTGGTTTAGATCCATTATGGTGCCGTTTAGTAAGTTATTCTGGACACTTTATAACTTTATATACTGGTTTTAATTATTCCTGCTATTTTATCTTCTTCGCGACATTTGACGTACCTATACGTCATGGTCCGATAGGGGTTCTCGACCAATGACATAGAAGTACGTCATGCATTCATGCGTGGCACAGGAGCTGTGCCCGCGTGATCGTCCCCAGGAGCTTGGCTTACATTACCAGGCTCTCACAGCCAGTAGCGGTGAACGCACTGCCCCAGATTGTTTACCCCCAAAATGCCGCGATCATATCCGATCACAATATTTAGTAGGCTGAGGGATGGGGCTCCCTCTCCCATCCAATCAGCACCCATGCAAAGTCATCGCGAGGGCCCGATAGTCCTCATGGCAACCCAAGGTCAACGGCATCCGGGTCTTCAATGTATGGAAAGCCTGTTAGACCATGCTCAGAGCATAGTTTAAGAGGCTTCTGTCAGTGCAACATGAACAGGTATAATGCACTGTAATTATACTAGCAAGCACAACCATGAAAGTTAAAGTCCCATAAAGAGACTAAGTAAAAAAGTAAAAAGAAAAAAAAGTATCGTATTTTTCGCTTTATAAGATGCACTTTTATGATCCCCAAAATTAGGGGGGAAATGAGGGTGCATCTTATAACCCAACACTGTTCTTACTGATGCTGTGGGTCCGAAGCTGGGGGTGTTGTGGTGGTGTGGTACGGCGGCGAGCGGTCGTCCTGAGGTGGTGGTATGGTGGCGAGCGGTGGTCCTGAGGGGGTGGTATGGTGGCGAGCGGTGGTTGTACGGAGGTGAGCGGTGGCGGCATATGATGGCCGCCATTCTTTTTCTGGGGTCCGGTGTCCGGCTTCTGGCATCTCCGTCGGCACAGGTGCAGATGTAGGAAAGCCGAGATCTCTATCCGCACCTGCCTCTACACAATGTGAACAGGAAAATGGCCGCAGTGCAAACGCAGATGGAGCTCTCGGCCCGGCCTCGATGACGTCACCGCTGGTCAATGATCAGTCAGCTGGTCAGCAGTTCATTCACCAGTGGTTCTCAGCCTGGACGGTCGCAACTTGGCACCGTGCAGGTTCAAAACTGTTTCTCCCCCAGACATGGATTACGGCATGGGACAGAACGACGGACAGGTATGGTATATTGTTGTGTTTTTTATTTTACTTTTATTACAGGAGATCGAGGGCTTCGGTGGAATTAGGCGAGGTTGTAAGTATGGATTAATTAAGAATATTAAAGGACTTTATTCTGACTGTGTCTTTATTTACCATATAACTACAGTTAGGTCCATATATATTTGGACAGAGACAACATTTTTCTCATTTTGGTTATAGACATTACCACAATGAATTTTAAACAAAACAATTCAGATGCAGTTGAAGTTCAGACTTTCAGCTTTCATTTGAGGGTATCCACATTAAAATTGGATGAAGGGTTTAGGAGTTTCAGCTCCTTAACATGTGCCACCCTGTTTTTAAAGGGACCAAAAGTAATTGGACAGATTCAATAATTTTAAATAAAATGTTCATTTCTAGTACTTGGTTGAAAACCCTTTGTTGGCAATGACTGCCTGAAGTCTTGAACTCATGGACATCACCAGACGCTGTGTTTCCTCCTTTTTGATGCTCTGCCAGGCCTTCACTGCGGTGGTTTTCAGTTGCTGTCTGTTTGTGGGCCTTTCTGTCTGAAGTTTAGCCTTTAACAAATGAAATGCTGCTCAGTTGGGTTGAGATCAGGTGACTGACTTGGCCATTCAATAATATTCCACTTCTTTGCTTTATTAAACTCCTGGGTTGCTTTGGCTTTATGTTTTGGGCCATTGTCCATCTGTAGTATGAAACGACGACCAATCAGTTTGGCTGCATTTGGCTGGATCTGAGCACACAGTATGGCGGCTCTGAATACCTCAGAATTCATTCCTGTGTCACATCATCAATAAACACTAGTGACCCAGTGCCACTGGCAGCCATGCATGCCCAAGCCATCACACTGCCTCCGCCGTGGTTTACAGATGATGTGGTATGCTTTGGATCATGAGCTGTACCACGCCTTCACCATACTTTTCTCTTTCCATCATTCTGGTAGAGGTTGATCTTGGTTTCATCTGTCCAAAGAATGTTCTTCCAGAACTGTGCCGGCATTTTTAGATGTTTTTAGCCTTTTTATGCTTGACGCTTATGAGTGGCTTGCACCGTGCAGTGAACCCTCTGTATTTACTTTCATGCAGTCTTCTCTTTATGATAGATTTGGATATTGATACGCCGACCTCCTGGAGAGTGTTGGTCACTTGGTTGGCTGTTGTGAAGGGGTTTCTCTTCACCATGGAGATTATTCTGCGATCATCCACCACTGTTGTCTTCCGTGGGCGCCCAGGTCTTTTTGCATTGATGAGATCACCAGTGCTTTCTTTCCTTCTCAGGATGTACCAAACTGTACATTTTGCCACTCCTAATATTGTAGCAATTTCTCGGATGGGTTTTTTCTCTGTTTTCACAGCTTAAGGATGGCTTGTTTCACCTTCATGGAGAGCACTTTTGACCGCATGTTTACTTCATAGGAAAACCTTCCAAATGCAAGCACCACACCTCAAATCAACTCCAGGCCCTTTATCTGCTTAATTGAGAATGACATAATGAAGGGATTGCCCACACCTGTCCATGAAATAGCCTTGGAGTCAATTGTCCAATTACTTTTGGTCCCTTTAAAAAACAGGGTGGCACAGGTTAAGGAGCTGAAACTCCTAAACTCTTCATCCAATTTTAATATGGATCCCCTCAAATGAAAGCTGAAAGTCTGAACTTCAACTGCATCTGAATTGTTTTGTTTAAAATTAAATTGTGGTAATGTCTATAACCAAAATGAGAAAAATGTTGTCTCTGTCCAAATATATATGGACCTAACTGTATAAACTGTGTGCAGAATTATTAGGCAAGTTATTTTGCTCACATAACACTTTTTATACATGTTGTCCTACTCCTATTTCAGAGCTGCAACGTTACTAGAGTAACAAAAAGCACAAGGTGTGCGATACTCAGGGACATGGCCAAGGTAAGGAAGGCTGAAAAACGACCACTTTTGAACAAGAAACATAAGATAAAACGTCAAGACTGGGCCAAGAAATATCTTAAGACTGACTCTTCAAAGGTTTTCTGGACTGATGAAATGAGAGTGACTCTTGATGGGCCAGATGGATGGGCCGGAGGCTGGATCAGTAAAGGGCAGAGAGCTCCACTCCGACTCAGACGCCAGCAAGGTGGAGGTGGGGGACTGGTATGGGCTGGGATCATCAAAGATGAACTTGTGGGACCTTTTCTGGTTGAGGATACAGTGAAGCTCAACTCCCAGACCTACTGACAGTTTCGGGAAGACAACTTCTTCAAGCAGTGGTACAGGAAAAAGTCGGTATCATTCAAGAAAAACATGATTTTCATGCAGGACAATGCTCCATCAGATGCCTCCAACTACTCCACAGCGTGGCTGGCCAGTAAAGGTCCCAAAGAAGAAAAAATAATGACATGGACCACTTGTTCACCTGGTCTGAACCCCATAGAGAACCTGTGATCCCTCATAAAATGTGATATCTACAGGGACGGAAAACAGTCCACCTCTCGGAGCAGTGTCTGGAGGCTGTGGTGGCTGCTGCAGGCAATGTTGATCGTAAACAGATCAAGCAACAGACAGAATCTATGGATGGAGGCTGCTGAGTGTCATCATAAAGAAAGGGGGCTATATTGGTCACTCATTTTTTGGGGTTTTGTTTTTGCATGTCAGAAATGTTTATTTCTAAATTTTGTGCAGTGATATTGGTTTACCTGGTAAAAATAAACAAGTGAGATGGGAATATATTTGGTTTTTATTAACCCCTTAGTGACAGAGCCAATTTGGTACTTAATGACCGAGCCAATTTTTACAATTCTGACCAGTGTCACTTTATGAGGTTATAACTCTGGAACGCTTTATCGGATCCCGCTGATTCTGAGATTGTTTTTTCGTGACATGTTGTACTTCAAGTTAGTGGTAACATTTCTTCGATATTACTTGCGATTATTTATGAAAAAAATGGAAATATGGCGAAAATTTTTAAAATTTTGCAATTTTCAAACTTTGTATTTTTATGCCCTTAAATCAGAGAGATATGTCACAAAAAATAGTTAATAAATAACATTTCTCACATGTCTACTTTACATCAGCACAATTTTGGAAACAATTTTTTTTTTTGTTAGGGAGTTATAAGGGTTAAAAGTTGACCAGCAATTTCTCATTTTTACAACACCATGTTTTTTTTAGGGACCACATCACCTTTGAAGTGATTTTGAGGGGTCTATATGATAGAAAATAACCAAGTGTGACACCATTCTAAAAACTGCACCCCTCAAGCTGCTCAAAACCATATTCAAGAAGTTTATTAACCCTTTACGTACTTCACAGGAACTAAAACAATGTGGAAGAAAAAAATGAACATTTTACTTTTTTTTGCAAACATTTTACTTCAGAACCATTTTTTTTAATTTTCACAAGTGTAAAAACAGAAATTTAACCACAAATTTTGTTGTGCAATTTTTCCTGAGTACACCGATACCCCATATGTGGAGGTAAACCACTGTTTGGGCGCACCGCAGAGCTTGGAAGTGAAGGAGCACCGTTTGACTGTTTCAATGCAGAATTGGCTGGAATTGAGATCGGACGCCATGTCGCGTTTGGAGAGCCCCTAATGTGCCTAAACAGTGGAAACCCCCCACAAGTGACACCATTTTGGAAACTAGACCCCCCAAGGAACCTATCTAGATGTGTGGTGAGCACTTTGAACCCCCAAGTGCTTCACAGAAGTTTATAACGTAGAGCCGTGAAAATAAAAAATCGCATTTGTTTTCACAAAAATGATTTTTTCACCCACAAATTCTTATTTTCACAAGGGTAACAGGAGAAATTAGACCACAAAAGTTGTTGTGCAATTTCTCCTGAGTACGTTGATACCCCATATGTGGAGGTAAACCACTGTTTGGGCGCACCGCAGAGCTTGGAAGTGAAGGAGCACCGTTTGACTTTTTCAATGCAGAATTGGCTGGAATTGAGATCGGATGCCATGTCGCGTTTGGAGAGTCCCTGATGTGCCTAAACAGTGGAAACCCCCCACAAGTGACACCATTTTGGAAACTAGACCCCTTAAGGAACTTATCTAGATGTGTGGTGAGCACTTTGAACCCCCAAGTGCTTCACAGAAGTTTATAACGTAGAGCCGTGAAAATAAAAAATCTCATTTTTTCTACAAAAATGATCTTTTTGCCCCCAAATTTTTATTTTCACAAGGGTAACAGGAGAAATTAGGCCACAAAAGTTGTTGTGCAATTTCTCCTGAGTACGTCGATACCCCATATATGGGGGTAAACCACTGTTTGGGCGCACCGCAGAGCTTGGAAGAGAAGGAGTGTCGTTTTACTTTTTCAATGTAAAATTGGCTGGAATTGAGATCGGACGCCATGTCACGTTTGGAGAGCCGCTGATGTGCCTAAACAGTAGAGACCCCCCACATATGACACCATTTTGGAAACTAGACCCCTTAAGGAACTTATCTAGATGTGTGGTGAGCACTTTAAACCCCCAGGTGCTTCACAGAAGTTTATAACGTAGAGCCGTGAAAATAAAAAAATCGCATTTTTTCTACAAAAATGATCTTTTTGCCTCCAAATTTTTATTTTACCAAGGGTAACAGGAGAAAATGGACCCCAGAAGCTGTTGTACAATTTGTCTTGAGTACGCCGACACCCCATATGTGGGGGTAAACCACTGGTTGGGCGCATGGCTGAGCTCGGAAGCAAAGGAGCGCCATTTGACTTTTCAATGCAAAATTGACTGGAATTGAGATCGGACGCCATGTCGCGTTTGGAGAGCCCCTGATGTGCCTAAACAGCAGAAACCCCCCAAAAGTGACCCCATTTTGGAAACTAGACCCCCCATGGAACTTATCTAGATGTGTAGTGAGAACTTTGAATGCCCAAGTGCATCACAGAAGTTTATAATGCAGAGTCGTGAAAATAAAAAATATATATTTTTTAACAATAAAGATTTTTTAGCCCCCAAGTTTTTATTTTCACAAGGGTAACAAGAGAAATTGGACCCCAAAAGTTGTTGTCCAATTTGTCCTGAGTATGCTGGTACCCCATATGTGGGGGTAAACCACTGTTTGGGCGCACGGCAGAGCTCGGAAGGGAAGGAGTGCCATTTTGGAATGCAGACTTTGATAGAATTGTCTGCGGGCGTTATGTTGCCTTTGCAGACCCCTAATGTACCTAAACAGTAGAAACCCCCAACAAGTGACCCCATTTTGGAAAATAGACCCCCCAAGGAACTTATCTAGATATGTGGTGAGAACTTTGAATGCCCAAGTGCTTCACAGAAGTTTATAATGCAGAGTAGTGAAAATAAAAAATATTTTTTTTCCCACAAAAAAGATTTTTTTAGCCCCCAAATTTTTATTTTCACAAGGCTAACAAGAGAAATTGGACCCCAAAAGTTGTTGTCCAATTTGTCCTGAGTATGCTGGTACCCCATATGTGGGGGTAAACCACTGTTTGGGCGCACGGCAGAGCTCGGAAGGGAAGGAGCGCCATTTTGGAATGCAGACTTTGATAGAATTGTCTGCGGGCGTTATGTTGCGTTTGCAGACCCCTAATGTACCTAAACAGTAGAAACCCCCACAAGTGACCAAATTTTGGAAACTAGATCCCCTAAGGAACTTATCTAGATATGTGGTGAGAACTTTGAAAGCTCAAGTGCTTCACAGAAATTTATAATGCAGAGTAGTGAAAATAAAAAAATATATTTTTTTCCAACAAAAAAGATTTTTAGCCCCCAAGTTTTTATTTTCACAAGGGTAACAAGAGAAATTGGACCCCAAAAGTTGTTGTCCAATTTGTCCTGAGTATGCTGGTACCCCATATGTGGGGGTAAACCACTGTTTGGGCGCACGGCAGAGCTCGGAAGGGAAGGAGCGCCATTTTGGAATGCAGACTTTGATAGAATTGTCTGCGGGCGTTATGTTGCGTTTGCAGACCCCTAATGTACCTAAACAGTAGAAACCCCCACAAGTGACCAAATTTTGGAAACTAGACCCCCTAAGGAACTTATCTAGATATGTGGTGAGAACTTTGAAAGCTCAAGTGCTTCACAGAAATTTATAATGCAGAGTAGTGAAAATAAAAAAATATATTTTTTTCCAACAAAAAAGATTTTTAGCCCCCAAGTTTTTATTTTCACAAGGGTAACAAGAGAAATTGGACCCCAAAAGTTGTTGTCCAATTTGTCCTGAGTATGCTGGTACCCCATATGTGGGGGTAAACCACTGTTTGGGCGCACGGCAGAGCTCGGAAGGGAAGGAGCGCCATTTTGGAATGCAGACTTTGATAGAATTGTCTGCGGGCGTTATGTTGCGTTTGCAGACCCCTAATGTACCTAAACAGTAGAAACCCCCACAAGTGACCAAATTTTGGAAACTAGACCCCCTAAGGAACTTATCTAGATATGTGGTGAGAACTTTGAAAGCTCAAGTGCTTCACAGAAATTTATAATGCAGAGTAGTGAAAATAAAAAAATATATTTTTTTCCAACAAAAAAGATTTTTAGCCCCCAAGTTTTTATTTTCACAAGGGTAACAGGAGAAATTGGACCCCAAAAGTTGTTGTCCAATTTATCCCGAGTACGCTGATGCCCCATATGTGGGGGTAAACCACTGTTTGGGCGCATGGCAGAGCTCAGAAGGGAGGGAGTACCATTTGACTTTTTTAGCGCAAAATTGGCTGTCGTGTTTGGAGACCCCCTGATGTACCTAAACAGTGGAAACCCCCCAATTCTAACTCCAACCCTAACCCCAACACAGCCCTAACCCTAATCTCAACCCGATCCATAATCCTAATCACAACCCTAACGATAATCACAACCCTAACCCCAAAACAGCCCTAATCTCAACCCTAACCATAACCCTAATCAAAACCCTAAATCCAACACACCCCTAACCCTAATCCCAACCCTAACCCTAATCCCAACCTTAATCCCAAACGTAACACTAATCCCAACCCTAATCCAAACCCTAACCCTAATCCCAACTCTAACCCTAACTTTAGCCCCAACCCTAACTTTAGCCCCAACCCTAACCATAACTTTAGCCCCCGTCGTCACAAAAAAAGTTCAATGTAACCTTTTTTTTGTACGTCGCGTCCGCCATTTCCGCGGATGCGTGGCCGTAACTCTGCCCCCTCCTCCCCAGGACATAGACTGGGCAGCGGATGCGTTGAAAAACTGCATCCGCTGCCCACGTTGTGCACAATTTTCACAACGTGCGTCGGTACATCGGGCCGACGCATTGCGACCGCCCCGTACCGACGCAAGTGTGAAAGAAGCCTAAGGCTACTTTCACACTAGCGTCGTACTCGGCCCATCGCAGTGTGTCGGGCCGACGTACCGACGCTAGCGTTGTAAGCGCCGCACAACGGGTGCAGCGGATGCTGTTTTTTCAACGCATCCGCTGCCCCATTGTGAGGTGCGGGGAGGCGGGGGCGGAGTTCCGGCCACGCATGCGCGGTCGGAAATGGCGGACACGTCGCACAAAAAAGTTACATGTAGTTTTTTTTGTGTCGACGGTCCGCCGAAGCACGACGCATCCGTCGCACGACGGATGCGACATGTGGCAATCCGTCGCAATGCGTCGCTAATGCAAGCCAATGGAGAAAAAACGCATCCTGCAAGCACTTTTGCAGGATGCGTTTTTTCTCCAACGACGCATTGCGACGGAAGCCAAAAAACGCTAGTGTGAAAGTAGCCTAACCCTAACCCTAGCCCTAACCCTAACCCTAAATTTAGCCCCAACCCTAACCCTAACTCTAACCCTAACTCTAACCCTAACCCTAACCCTAACTCTAACCCTAACCCTAACCCTAACCCTAATTTTAGCCCCAACTTGTCTTCTCCTGCCGGCCGGCAGATGGCAGCAGATGGCGGGCGCACTGCGCATGCGCCCGCCATGATGAAAAAGCCGGCTGGCAGGAGAAGACAGAAGAGGACCCAGGGACCCCGGGTGAGTATGATAGGGTCCCCGAATCCCCCTATTTCTCTGTCCTCTGATGTGCGATCACATCAGAGGACAGAGAAATAACTGATCGCTTTTTTTTTTTTTTTTTTTTTGCGGTCGCCGGTAAACTGTTAATTACCGGCGATCGCAAAGCAGGGGTCGGTGCAAACCGACCCCGATCATGTTCTTTGGAGTCTCGGCTACCCCCGGCAGCCGAGACCCCAAAGAACATCCGGGTGCCGGGCGGCGGGCGCACTGCGCGTGCGCCCGCCATTTTTTCCCGGAAAAAAGATGGCGGCGCCCATGGGGAGACACGAGGAGCACCGGGGGAGGTAGGTAAGTATTGGGGGGCTATTGGGGGCCATCGGGGACCACATTTCTCTGTCCTCCGATGTGCGATCACATCGGAGGACAGAGAAATTAAACGGCAAATCGCGTTTTGTTTTTTTTTGTTGCGACCGCCGGTAAACGGTTAATTACCGGCGATCGCAACTCGGGGGTCGGTAAAAACCCCCCGAATCATGTTCTCTGGGGTCTCGGCTACCCTCGGCAACCGAGACCCCAGAGAAAATCCGACTCTGGGGGGCGCTATTCACTTTTTCCACAGCGCCGTTAATTAACGGCGCTGTGGATTAAGTACCCTTAGCGGCCGCCGTTAAAAGGCGTATCGGCGGTCGTTAAGGGGTTAAGTTGCCTAATAATACTGCAGAGCAATAGTTACCTGCACAGACAGATATCCTCCTAAGATAGCCAAATCTAAAAACACCCCCTCCAACTTCCAAAAATATTAAGCTTTGATATTTATGAGTCTTTTGGGTTGATTGAGAACATAGTTGTTGATCAAAAATAAAAATAATCCTCTAAAATATAACTTGCCTAATAATTCTGTACACAATGTGGAATTAGTAATGGATAGGTGTCTTATAGACACCTCTCTGTTACTAAGCCACAGGCTTGATGTCACCTGACAATACAAAGGTGACATCAACCCCACAAATATGAACCCCACTTGTCAACACTACAGAGCAAGCGGGAAGAGCCATCAAAGCGCCAGAATTGGCGCATCTAATAGATGCCTTTTCTGGGCAGCTGTGGGCTGATATTTTTAGGCTGGGGGGGGCAATATCCATGGCTTCTTACCAGCCAACAGCTGTGAGCTTTAGCAAGGCTAGTTGTCAAAAATGGGGACCACTGCCATTTTTTTCAATGATTTAAATAATTTGAAAAAAAAAAAAGTATGGGGACCCCTCTATTCTTGATAACCAGCCTTGCTGAAGCTGACGGCTGAGGGTTGCAGCCCCAAGCTGTAAGTTTTGCCTGGCTGGTTATAGAAAATACGGGAGAAACCACACTAGGATTTTCATTCATTTAGTTATATCGCAGGCAGCGGGTGAGGAATACCCCCATCATCTGCTCTTGCTGTCACTGTTATTAGCGGCAGCAGGTGTAGGTTGATGGGAGAAATAGTCCGAAAATTCCCCACCTGCTGTCATTGTTCTGAATTGAATATAACTCATCATTCTCCTCTGGTCGCCCCGATCGCTGGTAGAGCTGGGGATAAAGATGAGAGCCGTCTTCAGTACCCAGTGCCGGGGAACAGCGCTTACTGTAGTGCTTCTTCCCCAGCACCGATGCATGTCACATGGATGACATCCATGTGTGTTCTCCGTGTGCACGTGTGCGGGACGTTTTGCTGCCCGTGCTGACGGTAAAAAATGGACATATCTACGTGTGGGGCACACACACGGTCCGTGGAAACACACTGACATGTGCACAGACCCAATCATTTGAATGGGTCTATGTGTGTCAGTGTCTCCGGTACGTGTGCAAACTGTCACCACACTTACCGGAGACATGGATGTGTGAAAGAGGCCTAAAGCTAAGGTGGGGGAGAAGAGCGATTCTCCTCCTCCTCTGCAGGGATGGATCGTGATTGGTGGAGGGAACTGTTGCTGGGCTGCCTCCACAAATCATATATTGCACAATATTTAATGTTGCAACTACAGTACTAACAAGTCCGAGATCCTTTTAGGAAAGGTGAGCAAACAACCCCCATCATCCTTCAGAATATAATGCATTTAATGGGTGTATTCTGAAGGATGATGGGGGTTCTAGCCATATTTAGTATAAATATACACTGTAATGTAGTGTCCAACGTGTAATATGCAAATGTGACTACCACCTCCCTCATCTTTGACAATACATCTATGTATACAGTAAGTGGGAGTATTCCTGAGGATGAGGGGGGTGGTAGTCACAATATACGGTACTGCAGGCACTGTACTGTAATTCACAGATGCCCCATAATAGAGCGTCATGCACATATTTTACTAAAGGTTTTTGCATACTATTTGGCTCAAAATATTTTTTTCTTAGTTTCCTCTCTAAAATCGGGGTGCGTCTTATAATCAGGTGCGTCTTATAAAGCAAAAAACAAGGTTAAATAAAATGTATATTATACCCATAAATACATATTTTTATGTAAAAAGAAAAAAAAAAGCACATATATCTGGAATCACCAGAACAACCCGACCTATAAAACTGTCACCCTAGTTAATCCTTCAGTGAACACCGTTAATAAATAAAACACGAGGCAAAAAACTATCCTTTTTCATCATACTGCAGAACAAAAAGTGGAATAAAACGCAAACAAAAAACGAATGCAAATAAATATGGTACCGCTAAAAAGGTCATCTTGTCCTGCAAAAAACAAACCGCCATTCAGCTCCATCTCCAGAAAAATAAAAACGTTATAGCTCTCAGAATGAAGCAAAAAACTATTTTTTTCGATAAAATATTTTTTATTATGTAAAAGCCAAAACATAAAAAAATGATCTCAAAGAGGTATCTCTGTAATCGTACTGACCTGAAGACTAAAGCTGCCTCATCAATTTTACCACACGCGGAATTGCGTAAAAAAAAAAAAACTCTCTGAATTCCTGGCGTTTGTTCACTTTGCCTCACAAACATTGTAATGGAAAGCGATTAAAAAATGTCATGTGCCCAAAAATGGTACCAATGAAAACATGAACTCGTCCTAAAAAGACTCTGTTGGCAGAAATATAGGAAAATTATAGCTCTCAAAATATGGGGATGCAAAACTTGTTTTTGCAATATAAAGCGTCTTTTAGTGTGTGACAGAAGCCAAACGTAAAAATCCGATATAAATCTGGTATCGCTGTAATCGCACCGACCGAAAGAATAAAGTCGCCTAATCACTTAGGCTACGTTCACATTTGCGTTGTGCACCGCAGCGTCGGCGCCGCAACGCACAACGCAAACAAAAATGCAGCAAAACGCATGCACAACGCTGCGTTTTGCGCCGCATGCGTCCTTTTTTTCATTGATTTTGGACGCAGCAAAAATGCAACTTGCTGCGTCCTCTGCGCCCGGACGCGGGCGCCGCAGGGACGCATGCGGCGCAAAACGCAAGTGCGACGCATGTCCATGCGCCCCCATGTTAAATATAGGGGCGCATGACGCATGCGGCGACGGACGCTGCGGCGCCGACCGCAAATGTGAACGTAGCCTTATACCACACGAGGAACGGTGTAAAAAATAAATAAAACCAATTCTTCACCTGCTGTTGATTTTTTCATTCTGCCTCCCAAAGATCGCAGTAAGGCTCAGCGCACATTTATCCTGCTCTCTGCGCTGAGCGCTTGCATTGAGGTTTCTCTGTCAATCTCGGAAATACGTGATTCAAATGGAGCCTGTGGCAGAAAATTTCCTATATTGAGGCAGATGACGACACTGTGGACGACGTCTGGCCTATAATCCAGTGGTGTCTGTTTTGTTCACTTCTGAAAAGAAGGAGACCGCTGAACAGACGGAGTCCAGATTAACTCTGCTGCCTCAATATACAGCTCTAGCAAAAATTAAGAGACCACTGCAGTTTTCTAAAAAATCACCATCTCTACATATCTGACAGCCATTCCATTCCTGTGTCAGTTGAATTCCAACCAGAGTACACCTCATTCTACTTAATGTGCTTCTGATTAGGTCATCACCTGAACCAAATCTTATATGACGAAGGAAAGTATAAAAAACACTGCTGTGGTGTTCACAATCCTTCTGCAATAGGACAAGCTGCATGGCAAACAAGTGCTAGTAATATCCCAAAAGTAATTTTAATTAAAAAAATAACTTTTAATCATGCCAAAGGAGTTAAAAAGAAAAGTCTTGAGTTAGGAAAAGAAGGGCTCAATTCTGGCTTTACTAGCAGAGGGACACAGTGAGCGTCATGTTGCCTCCATCCTTAAAATTTTGAACAAAGCTACACACCGGCAGAGGGCGAAAACGACTCTCCACTGACCGGGATGACCATCATCTTATTTGAATGTCACTCAGCAACCGCAGGATGGCATCAAGTGACCTACAAAAGGGATGGCAAATAGCAGCTGGGGTGAAGTGTATGGCAAGAACAGTTTGTAACAGGCTCCTAGAGGCAGGACTCAAGTCATGTAAAGCTAGAAAAAAGCCTTTCATCAATGAGAAGCAAAGGAGAGCCAGGCTGAAGTTTGCCAAAGACCATAAGAATTGGACCATAGAGGACTGGAGTAAGGTAATCTTCTCTGATGAGTCTAATTTTCAGCTTTGCCCAACACCTGGTCACTTAATGGTTAGACGGAGACCTGGAAAGGCGTACAAGCCACAGTGTCTTGCACCTACTGTGAAATTTGGTGGTGGATCGATGATCTGGGGATGCTTCAGCAACGTTGGAATTGGGCAGGTTAATCTTTGTGAAGGACGTATGAATCAAGCCGCATACAAGGTTATCCTGGAAAAACAGTTGATTCCTTCTGTTCAGGCAATGTTCTCCAACTCTGAGGACTGTATTTCCAGCAGGACAATGCGCCATGCCACACAGCTAGGTAATCAAGGTGTGGATGAAGGACCACCACATCAAATCCCTGTCATGGCCGCCCAATCTCCAGACCTGAACCCAACTGAAAACCTCTGGAATGTAATCAAGAGGAAGATGGATAGTCACAAGCCATCAAACAAAGTACTGCTTACATTTCTGTACCAGGAGTGGCATAAGGTCACACGAAAGACTGGTGGAAAGCATGTTGTCAGAAGTTTATAGACTAAAAGAACAATTTACATTTTACTCAAAAATATACCTAGAAAGAGAAAAATCAGACAAACTGAAAATTTTGCAGTGGTCTCTTCATTTTTGCCAGAGCTGTATAATATAAAAGGAATTGTGTCATTCAAAACTACAACCACAAGAAACAAATCCTCATACTGCTGAGGGGACGGAAAACCGAAAATGTCATCGCTCCAGAGAGAAGGATAAGAACAATAAACAAAGGGCAAAAATGAAAAACTGCCTGTATCAACGATGTGTGAAGGCTCCACAAGCAGCGGATCTCTCCACGTACCAAATGTGAGGTCCGATCAGCCGTTATAGGAGAGATTCATCCCACAGAGAAAACGATCACAGAAATTTGTGTGTCTGCATCACTAATAGCAACCGACCAATGCTGAAGAGACAATCTGATGTCAGTGGAAGGTTTCCTCTCACCTCGTGGTGCAAGAGGCCGGAGTTCCTCCATCATCACGTCCTGGTACCGATCCTGGTGTCCTTCTAGATACTCCCACTCCTCCATGGAGAGATAGACAGCGACGTCCTGACACCTTATAGGAACCTGACAACAGCGACACCGTCATCACCCAGAATCCTCCAGTGCTGTATAATGTCCCAGCAGTCACCTCTCCGCTCATCACCCAGAATCCTCCAGTGCTGTATAATCTCCCAGCAGTCACCTGACAGCTCATCACCCAGAATCCTCCAGTCCCGTATAATGTCCCAGCAGTCACCTCTCCGCTCATCACCCAGAATCTTCCAGTGCTGTATAATGTCCCAGCAGTCACCTCTCCGCTCATCACCCAGAATCCTCCAGTGCCATCCTGTATAATGTCCCAGCAGTCACCTCTCCGCTCATCACCCAGAATCCTCCAGTGCCATCCTGTATAATGTCCCAGCAGTCACCTCTCCGCTCATCACCCAGAATCCTCCAGTGCCGTCCTGTATAATGTCCCAGCAGTCACCTCTCCGCTCATCACCCACAATCCTCCAGTGCCGTCCTGTATAATGTCCCAGCAGTCACCTCTCCGCTCATCACCCAGAATCCTCCAGTGCCGTCCTGTATAATGTCCCAGCAGTCACCTCTCCGCTCATCACCCAGAATCCTCCAGTGCCATCCTGTATAATGTCCCAGCAGTCACCTCTCCGCTCATCACCCAGAATCCTCCAGTCCTGTATAATGTCCCAGCAGTCACCTCTCCGCTCATCACCCAGAATCCTCCAGTCCTGTATAATGTCCCAGCAGTCACCTCTCCGCTCATCACCCAGAATCCTCCTGTCCTGTATAATCTCCCAGCAGTCACCTCTCCGCTCAGCAGCTCAATCATCTTGTTGCTGAGCTCCAGGATCTTCTTGTTCCTCTCCTGTAGCAGGGAGTGCGGGGGAGGCGCTGTGATGGGGCCCGGGCTCCGCCCTCCTGACTCCTGGAGATGGATGATGGGAGTCACACCGTCCCCCGGTGTCTTCCTCACTATTGTGTAATCCTGTGTATGGAGAGAGACACTTAGGGAGAAGATTCCTTCCCGACTCCAGATCTGACAATCAGTAGAAATCCCGGGATCAATAACCGTCTCCAGTAATCTGGGGCCATAACCGGGAATATTATTCCCCTCCGGACAGACATCCCGGCCCCTCTACAGCTCTTATAGGGAATCCCCATGACAACTCCTCCGGGCAGAGAGCTCCACACAATCACTGCTCTTACAGGAAAGAATCCTTCTCTCTATTCTGGATTTCCTCCTCCCGATGTCGGACTTGTCACAGAACACAATAAAGCTGATAGAAATGTAGAGGAGTTACCTCTCCGCTCAGCAGGGAGACGATCTCCAGGGCCAAGTGGAATAATCTTCTGGTGGTCTCATCCCTGTCCTCGTCCATCCTCGGGGTCATTCAGGAGGAGGAGGGATGAGCACTGGATCAGCTGGAGGGATCTCGTCCTGCCGGCGTCAGTATGATAAAAGAAGATGCAAATCATAGAGACAATACAAACTTTAAGGCCGGGGTCACACTTGCAAGTGCAATGCGAGAAACTCACACAAGTCTCTCACGTCAATAACCGGCACTGCCACCGGCACTCGGGATCGGAGCGTTCAGCTGCATAGAAATACATGCAGCCGCACACTCCGGTGTCAGCGGCAGTGCCGGGAATTGAGGCGAGAGACTTGGCCTAAGGGGTTAAATCTCTAGTTTTTCCAAGTCTAGGAGTCCAGTAGGTGGAGTCATTCAGTGATATTTATTACGTGATATTTAAAAACTCTACCTATTACCAGAACCATCATAATCCTGTCAAAATCAGCGATCAACATAAACCATATCAGTAGTAGAGATTATCTAGTACTTCCCATTAAAGGGAATCTGTTGGCAGGTTTTTGCTATAGAATCCGAGAGCAGCATGATGTTGGGACAGAGACCCCGATGTGTCACTTACCGGGTTGCTTGCTGCCTATTTGATAAAATCCCTGCTTTCTGGTCTGCAGATCTAGCAGTTCTCTGACTGCTGAGCTCTGTATAATCCCATCCACACCACTGGTTGGCAGCTCTCTGTACACTGCGCTCAGACAGATAGCTGCCAGTGTTGGGGGCAGCATTCTACATACCTCATATATATGGACGACCACCTGTCAGCAGGATTACTAGTCCTCCCGTGATAATCTTCTGCTGACAAAACTGTGATTTCATCAAAACTACAATAAGCAGCCCAGTAAGTGACACATCGCTGGAATCAGGGGCTCTGTCTACATTTTCTACTCTCTGATTAGGGGGTAAACACCTTGTGACAAATTCCCTGTAAGTATGTAATTGTTATTCCAAAATTAAAGTCTTAGTTAACTCATAGGTAATATTCAGCAGGGGAGTCGAAGTTCTCACCCCAGTAGGCGCAGTGGGGATTGCAAATTCGTAATGTCTTGTATTAATTACAGTTTATCAAATAAATTAGGGCCTAATGGGACATGGATGTCTGACACCACATCCTGATGGTCCTGGTGCATGTTAAAGGTTGATCCTTAGATTTTTACATGATGCTGATAACACACAGTGAGCATCCCAAGATGACCCCAAATATTATGGATGGTACCAAATTCTGGCTCTCCTTGATCTTTCCGATTTCTTGATTGCAGCCCTGAGAAGTACCTTTCCAAAGATGATCCTTGGTACTTTTAATGGGTTGCATTTATATCACCAGTACCCGCCAAGTAAAAGGGCAATATATGGGCCACAGGATCAGTGTGGCTGAAGGGAAGGACACTAGAAATGACCTCCGAAACACCCACAGGGTCAAAGTAGCTGAAGGAAAGGACACTAGAAATTACTTCTGATCACATCTACAAGATGTCACCGACCATGACCGGTGGATCCTGTAACTAAGGCTCCGATCACATCTACAAGACGTCACCAACCACGACCGATGGATCCTGTAACTAAGGCTCCGATCACATCTACAAGACGTCACCAACCACGACCGATGGATCCTGTAACTAAGGCTCCGATCACATCTACAAGACGTCACCGACCACGACTGATGGATCCTGTAACTAAGGCTCCGATCACATCTACAAGACGTCACCAACCACGACCGATGGATCCTGTAACTGAGGCTCCGATCACATCTACAAGATGTCAATAACCACGACTGATGGATCCTGTAACTAAGGCTCCGATTACATCTACAAGATGTCACCGACCACGACCGATGGATCCTGTAACTAAGGCTCCGATCACATCTACAAGACGTCACCGACCACGACCGATGGATCCTGTAACTAAGGCTCCAATCACACCTACAAGACGTCACCGACCACGACCGATGGATCCTGTAACTAAGGCTCCGATCACATCTACAAGACGTCACCGACCACGACCGATGGATCCTGTAACTAAGGCTCCGATCACATCTACAAGACGTCACCGACCACGACCGATGGATCCTGTAACTAAGGCTCCGATCACATCTACAAGACATCACCGACCACGACAGATGGATCCTGTAACTGAGGCTCCGATCACATCTACAAGACGACACCGACCAAGACCGATGGATCCTGTAACTAAGGCTCCGATCACATCTACAAGACGACACCGACCAAGACCGATGGATCCTGTACCTAAGGCTCCAATCACATCTACAAGATGTCACCAAACACGACCGATGGATCCTGTAACTAAGGCTCCGATCACATCTACAAGACATCACCGACCACGACCGATGGATCCTGTAACTAAGGCTCCAATCACATCTACAAGACGTCACCGACCACGACCGATGGATCCTGTAACTAAGGCTCCGATCACATCTACAAGACGTCACCGACCACGACCGATGGATCCTGTAACTGAGGCTCCGATCACATCTATATGACATCACCGACCACGACCGATGATCCTGTAACTAAGGCTCCGATCACATCTACAAGATGTCACCGACCACGACCGATGGATCCTGTAACTAAGGTTCCGATCACATCTACAAGACGTCACCGACCACGACCGATGGATCCTGTAACTGAGGCTCCGATCACATCTATATGACATCACCGACCACGACCGATGATCCTGTAACTAAGGCTCCAATCACATCTACAAGATGTCACCGACCACGACCGATGGATCCTGTAACTAAGGCTCCGATCACATCTACAAGACGTCACCGACCACGACCGATGGATCCTGTAACTGAGGCTCCGATCACATCTATATGACATCACCGACCACGACCGATGATCCTGTAACTAAGGCTCCGATCACATCTACAAGATGTCACCGACCACGACCGATGGATCCTGTAACTAATGTTCCGATCACATCTACAAGATGTCACCGACCACGACCGATGGATTCAGTAACTAAGGTTCCGATCACATCTACAAGATGTCACCGACCACGACCGATGGATCCTGTAACTGAGGCTCCGATCACATCTATAAGACATCACCGACCACGACCGATGGATCATGTAACTAAGGCTCCGATCACATCTACAAGACGTCACCGACCACAACCGATGGATCCTGTAACTAAGGCTCCGATCACATCTACAGACGTCACCGACCACGACCGATGGATGCGGTAACTAAGGCTCCGATCACATCTACAAGACGACACCGACCACGACCGATGGATCCTGTAACTAAGGCTCCGATCACATCTACAAGATGTCACCAACCACGACCGATGGATCCTGTAACTAAGGCTCCCATCACACCTACAAGACGTCACCAACCGATGGATCCTGTAACTAAGGCTCCGATCACATCTACAAGACGTCACCAACCACGACCGATGGATCCTGTAACTAAGGCTCCGATCACATCTACAAGACGTCACCGACCACGACCGATGGATCCTGTAACTAAGGACCGATCACATCTACAAGACGTCACCGACCACGACCGATGGATCCTGTAACTAAGGCTCCGATCACATCTACAAGACGTCACCGACCACGACCGATGGATCCTGTAACTAAGGACCGATCACATCTACAAGACGTCACCGACCACGACCGATGGATCCTGTAACTAAGGACCGATCACATCTACAAGACCTCACCGACCACGACTGATGGATCCTGTAACTAAGGACCGATCACATCTACAAGACGTCACGACCACGACCGATGGATCCTGTAACTAAGGCTCCGATCACATCTACAAGACGTCACCGACCACGATCGATGGATCCTGTAACTAAGGCTCCAATCACATCTATAAGACGTCACCGACCACGACCGATGGATCCTGTAACTAAGGACCGATCACATCTACAAGACCTCACCGACCACGACCGATGGATCCTGTAACTAAGGCTCCGATCACATCTACAAGATGTCACCGACCACGACCAATGGATACTGTAACTAAGGCTCCAATCACATCTATAAGACGTCACCGACCACGACCGATGGATCCTGTAACTAAGGACCGATCACATCTACAAGACCTCACCGACCACGACCGATGGATCCTGTAACTAAGGCTCCAATCACATCTATAAGACGTCACCGACCACGACCGATGGATCCTGTAACTAAGGACCGATCACATCTACAAGACGACACCGACCACGACCGATGGATCCTGTAACTAAGGCTCCAATCACATCTACAAGATGTCACCGACCACGACCGATGATCCTGTAACTAAGGCTCCGATCACACCTACAAGACGTCAGTGACTGATGGATCCTGTAACTAAGGCTCCGATCACATCTATAAGACGTCACCGACCACGACCGATGGATCCTGTAACTAAGGCTCCGATCACATCTACAAGACGTCACCGACCACGACCGATGGATCCTGTAACTAAGGCTCCGATCACATCTACAAGACGTCACCGACCACAACCGATGGATCCTGTAACTAAGGCTCCGATCACATCTACAAGACGTCACCCACCACGACCGATGGATCCTGTAACTAAGGCTCCGATCACATCTACAAGACGTCACCGACCACGACCGATGGATCCTGTAACTAAGGCTCTGATCACATCTACAAGACGTCACCAACCACGACCGATGGATCCTGTAACTAAGGCTCCGATCACATCTACAAGACGTCAGTGACTGATGGATCCTGTAACTAAGGCTCCGATCACATCTACAAGACGTCACCGACCACGACCGATGGATCCTGTAACTAAGGCTCCGATCACATCTACAAGACGTCACCGACCACGACCGATGGATCCTGTAACTAAGGCTCCGATCACATCTACAAGACGTCACCGACCACAACCGATGGATCCTGTAACTAAGGCTCCGATCACATCTACAAGACGTCACCCACCACGACCGATGGATCCTGTAACTAAGGCTCCGATCACATCTACAAGACGTCACCGACCACGACCGATAGATCCTGTAACTAAGGCTCCGATCACATCTACCAGACGTCAGTGACCACGACCGATGGATCCTGTAACTAAGGCTCCGATCACATCTACAAGACGTCACCGACCACGACCGATGGATCCTGTAACTAAGGCTCCGATCACATCTACAAGACGTCACCGACCACGACCGATGGATCCTGTAACTAAAGCTCTGATCACATCTACAAGACGTCACCGACCACGACCGATGGATCCTGTAACTAAGGCTCCGATCACATCTACAGGACGTCACCGACCACGACCGATGGATCCTGTAACTAAGGCTCCGATCACATCTACAGGACGTCACCGACCACGACCGATGGATCCTGTAACTAAGGCTCCGATCACATCTACAAGACGTCACCGACCACGACCGATGGATCCTGTAACTAAAGCTCTGATCACATCTACAAGACGTCACCGACCACGACCGATGGATCCTGTAACTAAGGCTCTGATCACATCTACAAGACGTCACCGACCACGACCGATGGATCCTGTAACTAAGGCTCCGATCACATCTACAAGACGTCACCGACCACGACAGATGGATCCTGTAACTAAGGCTCCGATCACATCTACAAGACGTCACCGACCACGACCGATGGATCCTGTAACTAAGGCTCTGATCACATCTACAAGACGTCACCGACCACAACCGATGGATCCTGTAACTAAGGCTCCGATCACATCTACAAGACATCACCGACCACGACCGATGGATCCTGTAACTAAGGCTCCGATCACATCTACAAGACGTCAGCGACCACGACCGATGGATCCTGTAACTAAGGCTCCGATCACATCTACAAGACGTCACTGACCACGACCGATGGATCCTGTAACTAAGGCTCCGATCACATCTACAAAATGTCACCAACCACGACAGATGGATCCTGTAACTAAGGCTCCGATCACATCTACAAGACGTCACCGACCACGACCGATGGATCCTGTAACTATGGGACCGATCACATCTACAAGACGTCACTGACCACGACCGATGGATCCTGTAACTAAGGCTCTGATCACATCTACAAGACGTCACCGACCACGACAGATGGATCCTGTAACTAAGGCTCCGATCACATCTACAAGACGTCACCGACCACGACCGATGGATCCTGTAACTAAGGCTCCGATCACATCTACAAGACATCACCGACCACGACCGATGGATCCTGTAACTAAGGCTCCGATCACATCTACAGGACGTCACCGACCACGACCGATGGATCCTGTAACTATGGGACCGATCACATCTACAAGACGTCACTGACCACGACCGATGGATCCTGTAACTAAGGCTCCGATCACATCTACAAGACGTCACCGACCACGACCGATGGATCCTGTAACTAAGGCTCCGATCACATCTACAAGACGTCACCGACCACGACCGATGGATCCTGTAACTAAGGCTCCGATCATATCTACAATACGTCACCAACCACGACCGATGGATCCTGTAACTAAGGCTCCGATCACATCTACAAGACGTCACCGACCACGACCGATGGATCCTGTAACTAAGGCTCCGATCACATCTACAAGACGTCACCGACCACGACCGATAGATCCTGTAACTAAGGCTCCGATCACATCTACCAGACGTCAGTGACCACGACCGATGGATCCTGTAACTAAGGCTCCGATCACATCTACAAGACGTCACCGACCACGACCGATGGATCCTGTAACTAAGGCTCCGATCACATCTACAAGACGTCACCGACCACGACCGATGGATCCTGTAACTAAAGCTCTGATCACATCTACAAGACGTCACCGACCACGACCGATGGATCCTGTAACTAAGGCTCCGATCACATCTACAGGACGTCACCGACCACGACCGATGGATCCTGTAACTAAGGCTCCGATCACATCTACAGGACGTCACCGACCACGACCGATGGATCCTGTAACTAAGGCTCCGATCACATCTACAAGACGTCACCGACCACGACCGATGGATCCTGTAACTAAGGCTCCAGTCACATCTACAAGACGTCACCAACCACGACCGATGGATCCTGTAACTAAGGCTCCGATCACATCTACAAGACGTCACCAACCATGACCGATGAATCCTGTAACTAAGGCTCCGATCACATCTACAAGACGTCACCGACCACGACCGATGGATCCTGTAACTAAGGGTCCGATCACATCTACAAGACGTCACCGACCACGACCGATGGATCCTGTAACTAAGGCTCCGATCACATCTACAAGACGTCACCGACCACGACAGATGGATCCTGTAACTAAGGCTCCGATCACATCTACAAGACGTCACCGACCACGACCGATGGATCCTGTAACTAAGGCTCTGATCACATCTACAAGACGTCAGCGACCACGACCGATGGATCCTGTAACTAAGGCTCCGATCACATCTACAAGACGTCACTGACCACGACCGATGGATCCTGTAACTAAGGCTCCGATCACATCTACAAGATGTCACCAACCACGACAGATGGATCCTGTAACTAAGGCTCCGATCACATCTACAAGACGTCACCGACCACGACCGATGGATCCTGTAACTATGGGACCGATCACATCTACAAGACGTCACTGACCACGACCGATGGATCCTGTAACTAAGGCTCTGATCACATCTACAAGACGTCACCGACCACGACAGATGGATCCTGTAACTAAGGCTCCGATCACATCTACAAGACGTCACCGACCACGACCGATGGATCCTGTAACTAAGGCTCCGATCACATCTACAAGACATCACCGACCTCGACCGATGGATCCTGTAACTAAGGCTCCGATCACATCTACAGGACGTCACCGACCACGACCGATGGATCCTGTAACTATGGGACCGATCACATCTACAAGACGTCACTGACCACGACCGATGGATCCTGTAACTAAGGCTCCGATCACATCTACAAGACGTCACCGACCACGACCGATGGATCCTGTAACTAAGGCTCCGATCACATCTACAAGACGTCACCGACCACGACCGATGGATCCTGTAACTAAGGCTCCGATCATATCTACAATACGTCACCAACCACGACCGATGGATCCTGTAACTAAGGCTCCGATCACATCTACAAGACGTCACCGACCACGACCGATGGATCCTGTAACTAAGGCTCCGATCACATCTACAAGACGTCACCGACCACGACCGATGGATCCTGTAACTAAGGCTCCAATCATATCTACAATACGTCACCAACCAAGACCGATGGATCCTGTAACTAAGGCTCCGATCACATCTACAAGACGTCACCGACCACGACCGATGGATCCTGTAACTAAGGCTCCGATCACATCTACAAGACGTCACCGACCACGACCGATGAATCCTGTAACTAAGGCTCCGATCACATCTACAAGACGTCACCGACCACGACTGATGGATCCTGTAACTAAGGCTCCGATCACATCTACAAGACGTCAGTGACCACGACCGATGGATCCTGTAACTAAGGCTCCGATCACATCTACAAGACGTCACCGACCACGACCGATGGATCCTGTAACTAAGGCTCCGATCACATCTACAAGACGTCACCGACCACGACCGATGGATCCTGTAACTAAGGCTCCGATCACATCTACAAGACGTCACCGACCACGACCGATGGGTCCTGTAACTAAGGCTGCGATCACATCAACAAGACGTCACCGACCACGACCGATGGATCCTGTAACTAAGGCTCCGATCACATCTACAAGACGTCACCGACCACTACCGATGGATCCTGTAACTAAGGCTCCGATCACATCTACAAGACGTCACCGACCGATGGATCCTGTAACTAAGGCTCCGATCACATCTACAAGACGTCACCGACCACGACCGATGGATCCTGTAACTAAGGCTCCGATCACATCTACAAGACGTCACCGACCACGACCGATGGATCCTGTAACTAAGGCTCCGATCATATCTACAATACGTCACCAACCAAGACCGATGGATCCTGTAACTAAGGCTCCGATCACATCTACAAGACGTCACCGACCACGACCGATGGATCCTGTAACTAAGGCTCCGATCACATCTACAAGACGTCACCGACCACGACCGATGGATCCTGTAACTAAGGCTCCGATCACATCTACAAGACGTCACCGACCACGACCGATGGATCCTGTAACTAAGGCTCCGATCACATCTACAAGACGTCACCGACCACGATGGATGGATCCTGTAACTAAAGGTACCTTCACACGAAACGACATTATAACGATATCGCTAGCGATCCGTGACGTTGCAGCGTCCTCGCTAGCGATATCGTTTCGTTTGACACGCAGCAGCGATCAGGATCCTGCTGTGATGTCGCTGGTCGCTGAATAAAGTCCAGAACTTTATTTGGTCGTCCGATCGCTGTGTATCGTTGTGTTTGAAAGCAAAAGCAACGATACCAGCGATATTTTACACTGGTAACCAGGGTAAACATCGGGTTACTAAGCGCAGGGCCGCGCTTAGTTACCCGATGTTTACCCTGGTTACTAGCGTAAAATGTAAAAAAAACAAACAGCACATACTCACATTGCGTCCCCTGCAGTCTGCTTCCTCCTCTGACTCAGCGCCGCAAAGTGAAAGTGAAAGCAGCACAGCGGTGACGTCACCGCTCTGCTCTCACTGTACGGCGCTCAGTCAGTCAGGAAGTGGACGCAGGGGGACGTGAATGTAAGTATGTGCTGTTTGTTTTTTTTAGATTTTACGCTGGTAACCAGGGTAAACATCGGGTTACTAAGCGCGGCCCTGCGCTTAGTTACCCGATGTTTACCCTGGTTACCCGGGGACCTCGGCATAGTTGATCGCTGGAGAGCGGTCTGTGTGACAGCTCTCCAGCGACCAAACAGCGACGCTGCAGCGATCGACATCGTTGTCGCTATCGCTGCAGCGTCGCTTCGTGTGAAGGTACCTTAAGGCTCCGATCACATCTACAAGACGTCACCAACCACGACCGATGGATCCTGTAACTAAGGCTCCGATCACATCTACAAGATGTCACCGACCACGACCGATGGATCCTGTAACTAAGGCTCCGATCACATCTACAAGACAACACCGACCACGACCGATGGATCCTGTAACTAAGGCTCCGATCACATCTACAAGATGTCACCGACCACGACCGATGGATCCTGTAACTAAGGCTCCGATCACATCTACAAGACGTCACCGACCACGACCGATGGATCCTGTAACTAAGGCTCCGATCACATCTACAAGATGTCACCGACCACGACCGAAGGATCCTGTAACTAAGGCTCCGATCACATCTACAAGACGTCACCGACCACAACCGATGGATCCTGTAACTAAGGCTCCAATCACATCTTCAAGACGTCACCGACCACGACCGATGGATCCTGTAACTAAGGCTCTGATCACATCTACAAGACGTCACCGACCACGACCGATGGATCCTGTAATTAAGGCTCCGATCACATCTACAAGACGTCACCAACCACGACCGATGGATCCTGTAACTAAGGCTCCAATCACATCTACAAACGTCACCGACCACGACCGATAGATCCTGTAACTAAGGCTCTGATCACATCTACAAGACGTCACCGACCACGACCGATGGATCCTGTAATTAAGGCTCCGATCACATCTACAAGACGTCACCAACCACGACCGATGGATCCTGTAACTAAGGCTCCAATCACATCTACAAACGTCACCGACCACGACCGATGGATCCTGTAACTAAGGCTCTGATCACATCTACAAGACGTCAGTGACCACGACCGATGGATCCTGTAACTAAGGCTTCGATCACATCTACAAGACGTCACCGACCACGACCGATGGATCCTGTAACTAAGGCTCCGATCACATCTATAAGACATCACCGACCACGACCGATGGATCCTGTAACTAAGGCTCCGATCACATCTACAAGACGTCACCAATCACGACCGATGGATCCTGTAACTGAGGCTCCGATCACATCTACAATACGTCACCGACCACGACCGATGGATCCTGTAACTAAGGCTCCGATCACATCTACAAGACGTCACCGACCACGACCGATGGATCCTGTAACTAAGGCTCCGATCACATCTACAAGACGTCACCAACCACGACCGATGGATCCTGTAACATCACATCTACAAGACGTCACCGACCACGACCGATGGAGCCTGTAACTAAGGCTCTGGTCTCTCACCTCACTGATGACGTCACGTGTTTCAGGTGATTGTTTTCTGCTTTCTTTCTCTGTGATTGTTTGTTGTTTACAGCTTTCTGGAAAGTGGCTGATAACAGAGAGAACCAGAGATCTGTATCGAAATAAAACCAGGAACTGCTACACTGCAAGAGCTGAAGGACCTGCGATGATGTCATCGCACCATGTGATCAGAGAGGTTTAGGAGGCGGAGCTTAACATTGTCTCCTTCTACCTGTCCCTCCCGCTTCTGTATTGATCACATGACGGTGACGTCACTGCAGGTCCTTTTGCTCTCAGTGTCCTTGTTGTTGTGTCTGACACATATTTGTTAATAAAGCTTTGTGTTACAATCTGTGAGGTGCTCAGTGCGGCTCCTCAGACTCTGCCGACACAGAGCTGCCTCAGAGGTCGGCGGGTCGCGGGGGAGGGGCGCTGACTGCTCCGCGTCACCTGTGTCTGAGGGGAGGCCATAAACCCCATTAACCCTTCCCTCCGTGGCGAGTTTTTATGTTTCCTTCTTCCAGGAGCCATCTCTTCCTTCTTTCTCCTCCACTATCGCCTTTTCCGCTTGTTCTTAGTTGTGAGTGACAACGCCGGTCGCACGAGGAGCGTTGGTGAGCGCCTCCACCCCGCTGTCATGGTTTATTAGCGCAGTTCTCCCAGCCCTCGCGGTGCGGTATCATCACCCGGTGCCGCCTTTAGCCGTGTAAAGTCTCCACTCGCTGAGCGGCAGCTTTTTTGCGGTTTTACTTTTCTTATCCGCAGGTTTTCATCGCTTGTTCTCCTGGGAATCATCGCACTTCTGGAGTTTTTAGTTTTTTTCCCCTCATTAACCTCTTCACGACTTGAGCTTTTTTCAGTTTTGAGTTTTCGTTTTTCGCTCCCCTCCTTCCCAGAGCCATTCTTTTTTTATTTTTCCGTCAATATGGCCATGTGAGGACTTATTTTTTGCGGGACGAGTTGTACTTTGGAACGACATCATTGGTTTTACCATGTCGTGTACTAGAAAATGGGAAAAAAATCCAAGTGCGGTGAAATTGCAAAAATAGTGCAATCCCACACTTGTTTTTTGTTTGGCTTTTTTGCTAGGGTCACTAAATGCTAAAACTGACCTTCCATTATGATTCTCCAGGTCAGTACGCGTTCACAGACACCAAACATGTCTAGGTTCTTTTTTATCTAAGTGGTGAATAAAAATTCCAAACCTTGCAAAACAAAAAAAAATTGCGCCATTTTCCGACACCCTTAGCGTCTCCATTTTCGGGATCTCGGGTTGGGTGTGGGATTATTTTTTGCGCGCCGAGCTGATGTTTTTAACCCCTTTCTGACCTCGGATGGGATAGTACATCCAAGGTCAGATCCCCTGCTTTGATGCGGGCTCCGGCGGTAAGCTCGCATCAAAGCCGGGACATGTCAGCTGTTTTGAACAGCTGACATGTGCCTCCAATAGCAGCGGGTAGAATCGCGATCCGCTCGCCGCTATTAACTAGTTAAATGCCGCTGACAGAGGCATTTAACTACCTCTTCCAGCCATCGGGCCGGAAATTAGCTGACTCCCGTCACATGGTCAGGGGTCAGCAATGCGTCGACATGACAACCAGAGGTCTCCTTGAGACCTCTATGGTTGTTGATGCCAGATTGCTGTGAGCGCCACCCTGTGGTCTGTGCTCATAGCAATGCAGTAAATCTACTACATAGGAGGGATCTGAGCATCACCTGTATGTAGCAGAGCCGATCAGACTATGCCAGCTTCTAGCCTCCCATGGAGACTATTGAAGCATGGCAAAAGTAAAAAAAAAATGTTTTAAGAAATAAAAAATATATAAAAGTTTAATTAACCCCTTTCGCCCCATTCAAAATAAAAAAAAAAAAAAAATCAAACCTACACATATTTGGTATCGGCGCGTTCAGAGTCGCCCGATTTATCAATAAAAAAAGGATTAACCTGATCACTAAACGGCGTAGCGAGAAAAAAATTTGAAACTCCAGAATTTCATTTTTTGGGTCGCTGCGACATTGCATTAAAATGCAATAACGGGCGATCAAAATAACGTATCTGCACCAAAATGGTATCATTAAAAACATCAGCTCAGCACGCAAAACATAAGCCCTCACCCAACCCAAGATCACGAAAAATGGAGACGCTATGGGTATCGGAAAATGGCGCTTTTTTTTTTAGCAAAGTTTGGAATTTTTTTACACCACTTAGATAAGAAAGAACCTAGACATGTGAGGTGTCTATGAACTCGCACTGACCTGGAGAATCATAATGGCAGGTCAATTTTAGCATTTAGTGAACCTAACAAAAAAGCCAAAGAAAACCCCAGTCTGGGATTGCACTTTTTTTGCAATTTCACCGCACTTGGAATTTTTTCCCGTTTTCTTGTACATGACATGGTAAAACCAATGGTGTCGGTCAAAAGTACAACTCGTCCCCCCAAAAATAAGCCTGCACATGGCCATATTGATGGAAAAGTAAACAAGTTATGGCTCTGGGAAGGAGAGGAGCGAAAAACTAAAATACCCAGGGTCATGAAGGGGTTACTGATCCTATTTTGGTGCAGATACGTTCTTTTGATCGCCCGTTATTGTATTTTAATGCAATGTCGCGGCAATAAAAAAAAAGTAATTCTGCCGTTTCTATTTTTTTCTCGCTACTCCGTTTAGCGATCAGGTTAATTCTTTTTTTATTGATAGATCGGGCGATTCTGAATGCAGCGATACCAAATATGTGTAGGTTTAACTATATTTTTCTAATTTTATTTTGAATAGGTCCAAAGGGGGGTGATTTGAACTGTTATGTTTTTTTTACTTTTTTCATATTTTTAAACACAATTTTTTTTTTACTTTTGCCATACTTCAATAGTCTCCATGGGAGGCTAGAAGCTGCCATAACTTGATCGGCTCTGCTACATAGAAGCGATGCTCAGACCGCCCCTATATAGTCGATTTACAGCATTGCTATGAGCGCCGATCACATGGTGGCGCTCATAGCAATCTGGCATCAACAACCATAGAGGTGAGACCTCTGGTTGTCATGCCAATGCACCACTGACCCCGATCACGTGACAGGGGGTCAGCGGTGCACGTATTTCCTGCCCGATGACCAGAAGCGCGTGTTAAATGCTGCTGTCAGCGTTTGACAGCGGCATTTAACTAGTTAATGGGCCCGGGTGGATCACGATTCTGCCCGCGCCTATTGCGGGCACATGTCAGCTGTTGAAAACAGCTGACATGTTGCGGCTTTGAGGTGGTTTCACCGCCGGAGCCCACCCCAAAGTGGAGCTTGTGACGTCAGACATACTATCCCATCTGATGTCAGAAAGGGGTTAATGCTCATGTTCTATTTTGATAACTTTTGGAGATAAAGTATTTGGCGTAACTGATACCCAAGAGGGATTATAATTCTGTGAAACATAGATTTCCTCTAAAATTAAATAATTCATTAAATATCTTTCATATAATCATAGAATGTATAGTTGGAAGGGACCTCCTGGGCAGGAGCGGACACAGACAGCTTGGGGCCTCTGTGCAGGAGATGTGTCTGGGCTCCCCTCCTTTTAAGGTGACAAAGCTACATATAAATATGTATATAAATATATGTACAGTACAGACCAAAAGTTTGGGCACACATTCTCATTTAAAGATTTTTCTGTATTTTCATGACTATGAAAATTGTACATTCACACTGAAGGCATCAAAACTATGAATTAACACACGTGGAATTATATACTTAACAAAAAAGTGTGAAACACCTGAAATTATGTCTTATATTCTAGGTTCTTCAAAGTAGCCACCTTTTGCTTTGACGACTGCTTTGCTTTGGATCCTAAAATTTGTTGGTCAATTTCTCCTGAGTACAGCGATACCTCACATGTGGGGGGAACCACTGTTTGTGCACACGGCAAGGCTCGGAAGGGAAGGAGCGCCATTTGACTTTTTGAATGAAAAATTAGCTCCAATCATTAGCGGACACCATGTCGTGTTTGGAGAGCCCCTGTGTGCCTAAACATTGGAGCTCCCCTACAAGTGACACCATTTTGGAAACTAGACCCCCCCCCAAGGAACTTATCTAGATGTGCGGTGAGCACTTTGAACCCCCAAGTGCTTGACAGACGTTTATAACGCAGATCCATGCAAATAAAAAATCATTTTTCTTTCCTGAAAAATTATTTTTTAGCCCAGACTTTTTTAGTTTCACAAGGGTAACAGGAGAAATTGCACCCCAAAAGTTTTAAATGTGAAGCAAAGAAATGGGCGGCACAGCTTTCCACATGAACACCTTTAGCTTGCATGAAAATCAGGAATATTCATTAAGGGAAACATAGTAACATAGTTATTAGGGTTGAAGGAAGACTTTAAGTCCATCTAGTTCAACCCATAGCCTAACATGCCCTAACATGTTGATCCAGGTGAAGGCAAAAAAAAACCCATGTCATCCACCTCCAGTTACCGGGTGCTCCTCCAAGAGACCTCAGACCAAACAATATGTTGCAAACGAAGAAAGAAGAGGAAGGCACTCACCGAACTGGGACTTGACTTGTCTTTATTAGATATCCATTAAAATATCATGGCCGGGAGAATGAACAAGGAGCTCGTTTGAGCAGTATACGGACGACGGCTGTTTCCCGCGCTCTCTGCGCTTCCACGGGTCTGTATGTGGAAGGATGTCGGGTGGATGGAACATATGCTCCTGCCGCAGCATGCTCCTCCCATTCCCGGCTCCTCCCCTCTGGCCATGCGATACAAAAATCTAAAGCATTTAAAAACACATTTAAAAACATATGAAAAAGAGCATACACAGATAATTCTAACAATATCAAAAGCACAAATATTTGGGACAATAATTATTATGTATCTTTCCCCATTCACAACCCTCCATCTTTCCAGTGAACGCGTATAAGGGAGAGTACTTTGTAGCTGTCAATATTAACCAATAGTGCGCCAAGACCTTCCTTAGTTACTTTACAAAAATACCGACATGTCCAACTTATCGTTGAAACCAGTCGGTCCCATTGCATTGGTGCGCATTATCCATCTCGTCTCGCATCTAAGGAGGAGCTTATTCCAGTCCCCGCCCCGCACAGGTCGACGGACCCTCTTAATTCCTGCAAATGAGAGGACTCCTGGATTCCCCCCGTGCGCCTCTCTTACATGGGTAACACAGGCCAACAAAAAACAACTTTTTTTATGTTTCTTTGATGAAAATAGGCAAATATTACTAATTTTGGGTCGAGAAACTCAAATATACCCACAGAATTGTTTAATTAGCTCTCGTTTTTTAGATACACGCCATGGAAGTATGTGCTGTAGGTAGCGAGAAGAATTCATTACAAGAGTATAAATTGCACAGTACAGTACACATATTTAGTATCGCCGCGTCCGTAACGACCCAACCTATAAAACTGTCCCACTAGTTAACCCCTTCAGTAAACACCGTAAGAAAAAAAAAAAAAAAACGAGGCAAAAAACAACGCTTTATTACCATACCGCCGAACAAAAAGTGGAATAACACGCGATCAAAAAGATGGATATAAATAACCATGGTACCGCTGAAAACGTCATCTTGTCCCGCAAAAAACAAGCCGCCATACAGCATCATCAGCAAAAAAATAAAAAAGTTATAGTCCTCAGAATAAAGCGATGCCAAAATAATTATTTTTTCTATAAAATAGTTTTTATCGTATAAAAGCGCCAAAACATTAAAAAATGATATAAATGAGGTATCGCTGTAATCGTACTGACCCGACGAATAAAACTGCTTTATCAATTTTACCAAACGCAGAACGGTATAAAGAAATTCATGAATAGCTGGTTTTTGGTTATTCTGCCTCACAAAAAACGGAATAAAAAGTGATAAAAAATGGTCACGTGTCCGAAAATGTTACCAATAAAAACGTCAACTCGTCCCGCAAAAAACAAGACCTCACATGACTCTGTGGACCAAAATGTGGAAAAATTATAGGTCTCAAAATGCCACGTATATAAGTGCCACGTATTTAAGTGCCACGTATAAGTGCCACGTATTTAAGTGCCACGTATAAGCAAAGTAATGATGGTAAGCAGTCTTCACAAGTGGAGTAATTGGTCTTCTTTGGTTGGCAAATGTCACATAACCACACACGTAACAAAAATTGTTAACAATATTTGCACATTTACGAGGCATTTTCAAAGTGTAAATTCTCTCCACAAAATTACTGCAACAAGAGAAAGAGACTTCAATTAGTACAAACTATGCAGACACAATTTATAAAATGGCTGACATTGGTTCAACAGGTCTGTAATCAGGTTTACCAATACACATTTGTTGAAAATTCAAAATTTCCCTATTTTCCTGCATAATAATCTTAAATGACCTGTATCTCAGCAACAAGAGCTAATAATGATTTTTAAGTAACATATTCGTTTTTAGGATGCTAAAATTATTACAAACCAGCTATTTTCATTTCAGAAACATTTTCACTGTTGGCCAGTGAATCTCGGGACGCCTTTACCTGTTGTGATCAACCTATAATGTTCCCGGAAACGCACATACAACGGGCGTATAGTTTTGCCTACATAATGGAATCTGCATGGGCAGAAGAGAACATATACGACATGATCTGTTTTAGGCCGGCGTCACACAGCGTATGTAAATACGGTCCGTTTTTTACGGCCGTAATGCGCAGAAAAATCCCCAAAATAGTGGTCTGTATGTCCTCCGTAGGCAGGGTGTGTCAGCGTATTTTGCGCATGGCATCCTCCGTATGTAATCCGTATGGCATCCGTACTGGGATATTTTCTCGCAGGCTTGCAAAACCGACATCTAATGGACTTATGTGCTCAAATGTTCGTTAAAACATATATACAGTGTATATATACACTCACCGGCCACTTTATTAGGTACACCATGCTAGTAACGGGTTGGACCCCCTTTTGCCTTCAGAACTGCCTCAATTCTTCGTGGCATAGATTCAACAAGGTGCTGGAAGCATTCCTCAGAGATTTTTGTCCATATTGACATGATGGCATCACACAGTTGCCGCAGATTTGTCGGCTGCACATCCCAAAGATGCTCCATACAAGGCAGGATGGATCCATGCTTTCATGTTGTTTACGCCAAATTCTGACCCTACCATCCGAATGTCGCAGCAGAAATCGAGACTCATCAGACCAAGCAACATTTTTCCAATCTTCTACTGTCCAATTTCGATGAGCTTGTACAAATTGTAGCCTCAGTTTCCTGTTCTTAGCTGAAAGGAGTGGTACCTGGTGTGGTCTTCTGCTGCTGTAGCCCATCTGCCTCAAAGTTCGACGCACTGTGCGTTCAGAGATGCTCTTAGGCCTACCTTGGTTGTAACGGGTGGCGATTTGAGTCACTGTTGCCTTTCTATCAGCTCGAACCAGTCTGCCCATTCTCCTCTGACCTCTGGCATCAACAAGGCATTTCCGCCCACAGAACTGCCGCTCACTGGATTTTTTTTCTTTTTCGGACCATTCTCTGTAAACCCTAGAGATGGTTGTGCGTGAAAATCCCAGTAGATCAGCAGTTTCTGAAATACTCAGACCAGCCCTTCTGGCACCAACAACCATGCCACGTTCAAAGGCACTCAAATCACCTTTCTTCCCCATACTGATGCTCGGTTTGAACTGCAGGAGATTGTCTTGACCATGTCTACATGCCTAAATGCACTGAGTTGCCGCCATGTGATTGGCTGATTAGAAATTAAGTGTTAACAAAAAGTTGGACAGGTGTACCTAATAAAGTGGCCAGTGAGTGTATATATATATACAGTGGGGCAAAAAAGTATTTAGTCAGTCAGCAATAGTGCAAGTTCCACCACTTAAAAAGATGAGAGGCGTCTGTAATTTACATCATAGGTAGACCTCAACTATGGGAGACAAACTGAGAAAAAAAAATCCAGAAAATCACATTGTCTGTTTTTTGATCATTTTATTTGCATTTTATGGTGGAAAATAAGTATTTGGTCAGAAACAAACAATCAAGATTTCTGGCTCTCCCAGACCTGTAACTTCTTCTTTAAGAGTCTCCTCTTTCCTCCACTCATTACCTGTAGTAATGGCACCTGTTTAAACTTGTTATCAGTATAAAAAGACACCTGTGCACACCCTCAAACAGTCTGACTCCAAACTCCACTATGGTGAAGACCAAAGAGCTGTCAAAGGACACCAGAAACAAAATTGTAGCCCTGCACCAGGCTGGGAAGACTGAATCTGCAATAGCCAACCAGCTTGGAGTGAAGAAATCAACAGTGCGAGCAATAATTAGAAAATGGAAGACATACAAGACCACTGATAATCTCCCTCGATCTGGGGCTCCACGCAAAATCCCACCCCGTGGGGTCAGAATGATCACAAGAACGGTGAGCAAAAATCCCAGAACCACGCGGGGGGACCTAGTGAATGAACTGCAGAGAGCTGGGACCAATGTAACAAGGCCTACCATAAGTAACACACTACGCCACCATGGACTCAGATCCTGCAGTGCCAGACGTGTCCCACTGCTTAAGCAAGTACATGTCCGGGCCCGTCTGAAGTTTGCTAGAGAGCATTTGGATAATCCAGAGGAGTTTTGGGAGAATGTCCTATGGTCTGATGAAACCAAACTGGAACTGTTTGGTAGAAACACAACTTGTCGTGTTTGGAGGAAAAAGAATACTGAGTTGCATCCACCAAACACCATACCTACTGTAAAGCATGGTGGTGGAAACATCATGCTTTAGGGTTGTTTCTCTGCAAAGGGGCCAGGACGACTGATCCGGGTACATGAAAGAATGAATGGGGCCATGTATCGTGAGATTTTGAGTGCAAGCCTCCTTCCATCAGCAAGGGCATTGAAGATGAAACGTGGCTGGGTCTTTCAACATGACAATGATCCAAAGCACACCACCAGGGCAACGAAGGAGTGGCTTCGTAAGAAGCATTTCAAGGTCCTGGAGTGGCCTAGCCAGTCTCCAGATCTCAACCCTATAGAAAACCTTTGGAGGGAGTTGAAAGTCCGTGTTGCCAAGCGAAAAGCCAAAAACATCACTGCTCTAGAGGAGATCTGCATGGAGGAATGGGCCAACATACCAACAACAGTGTGTGGCAACCTTGTGAAGACTTACAGAAAACGTTTGACCTCTGTCATTGCCAACAAAGGATATATTACAAAGTATTGAGATGAAATTTTGTTTCTGACCAAATACTTATTTTCCACCATAATATGAAAATAAAATGATAAAAAAACAGACAATGTGATTTTCTGTATTTTTTTTTCTCAGTTTGTCTCCCATAGTTGAGGTCTACCTATTATGTAAATTACAGACGCCTCTCATCTTTTTAAGTGGTGGAACTTGCACTATTGCTGACTGACTAAATACTTTTTTGCCCCACTGTATATATGTCATTGAGACACATATATATATATTCTGTATTTATATTTAATTCAGCGCGATATATGTGAAAAGCCGGTAGTTCAATTGCCGGCTTTTCATTTCTCCTGCACAAACCCGACATGATATGAGACATGATTACATACAGTAAACCATCTCATATCCATTTTTTTTTGCATATTCCACACTACTAATGTTAGTAGTGTGTATGTGCAAAATTTTGGCACTGTAGCTTGTAATATAAAGGGTTAAATGGCTGAAAAAATTGGCGTGGGCTCCCGCGCAATTTTCTCCGACAGAGTGGTAAAGCCAGTGACTGAGGGCAGATATTAATAGCCAGGAGAGGGTCCATGGTTATTGGCCCCCCTGGCTACAAACATCTGCCCCCAGCCACCCCAGAAAAGGGACATCTGGAAGATGCGCCTATTCTGGCACTTGGCCACTCTCTTCCCACTCCCGTGTAGCGGTGGGATATGGGGTAATGAAGGGTTAATGTCACCTTGCTATTGTAAGGTGACATTAAGGCTGGTTAATAATGGAGAGGCGTCAATGATGACACCTATCCATTATTAATCCAATAGTACGAAATGGTTAATAAAACACACACATTATTAAATAGTATTTTAAGGAAATAAAGACACAGGTTGTTGTAATATTTTATTAGACTCTTAATCCATCTGAAGACCATCGTCCTGAAACAAAGTTAAAAAAAACAAACAACAATATACATACCTTCTGGCGTTCTGTCAGTCCCACGATGTAAATCCATCTGAAGGGGTTAAATCATTTTACAGCCAGGAGCTGTGCTAATGCACTCCCTCGTGCCTGTAAAACCCCGGGTACTGAATGGAAAGCAGGGTGATCTGTGTTACCTTGATTCGGGGTGAGGCGCCCTCTGCTGGATGTCCTCATGAACTGGAGCCTTGGAAAAGTTCTCACGCTCGAGTTCATATGAGGACATCCAGCAGAGGGCGCATCACCGCAACTCAAGGTAACTGAAAAGTATTTCATTAAAATACTTTGTAATAATGTGTGAGATTTACTTTTCATCGTGGCAGCTGAATGATTTACAGCTACTAGGGTGCTTGATTACATGTGGGGATTCCCTAGCAACCAGGCAACCTCCACATGTACTCAGCCTGGCTAGTAGCTGTAAATCATTCAGTTGCCGCGATGAAAACTAAATCTCCGAGCAGTCATAAATACTCGGAGGTCACCCGGGCATGCTCGGGAAAACCCGAGCAAAGAGTACACTCGCTCATCACTAGTCACCATACATATTCCAAGAGTCATAACTTTTTGATGACGGGCATATATCATGGCGTGTTGTGTGCAGGACAAACTATAGTTTTACTTGTAGTTTTTCTGTCACTTTTGCTCAGTTTTTCCTTAGACAAAGTGATAAAACAATAGCAACATTACATATTTTTGCAAATAATAAAAGACTTGTGAATGGCGATTTATGTTTTTTCACATTGATTTAAAAAAAAAAAATGTTTACTTTGCCCCATTATGGGACTTGAACATTTGACTGCTTGTATAATATGCTGCAGTATTTCTGCATTGCAGTGTATTATGCCACAAAGTTTTAGACTAACACACAGCCTGATAGGCATCCATACATGGCAAGCCCAGAGGCCATTCTTAGGCGATTGCTGCACTTTGTTGCTGATGACAGAGTCCTCTCCCTCTGTCAAACATCTAGATACCGATTTCCCAATAGTATCATCTAGAGGGTTAAACAGCCAGAGTCGGCACAACCACCAATTGTGGCTGTTGCACCGATACAGGAGGGGAGCCACACCATCCCCATGACACATATTGCCACTAAACTTCTATCTCGCACTTCCTCCTTTGGCCTCGCTCAATGGTCTTCTGCAGCCTCTCACAAAAATGACCACACTGGACCTCATCTTCACCCGCCTCTGCTCCCTCTCTAACTCACCTCTCCCTCTTTGTGACCACAACCTACTCACATTCTCTTCTCTCTCAACTCCTTGTGCACAATCCTCACTCCACAAACCCGCACACCCTTGCAGAAATCTTAAACACTCTCTCAATCCCTCCTCCCTCTTGCAGACATAGGTTCTCTACACAGTGCGGATGAAGGGGAAGCTGTGCCTACAGCGATACGCGTGTGGCTCTTACCTCACCCCTTGGCGTGTCTCCTATCTTCTCTAAGCATCTCTACCCATGGTATATGATTCCTTAGCACCGGTGCTTTGCCCTTGGCAATCTTCTTTAGAAATTCCTTTCCCATGCTTTGCTTTGAGCTTGTGAATCTATTGCTTTTTACCTTGCAGCATATTCCACAGGTTACTGTGGGCAGGCTCGGTTCACACTTGGTTGGGATTTTGGGCGTATAGCCCAAGTCAATATCATGAGAGAACTATTGGTACCATTATTGTTGGGGTATTGAGCATGCTAAGATAATACTGCAGTTTACTATTTCTATTATATGGGGTTATATCAAGATATACATATGACTACAGGTTAATGTGTTATTATTTTTTTTTTCTTATATTTGTAATATTAAGCCTGTATATCATTCTGTTATTGTAACTATGGATAGGAGACACTGTATATTGGTGCATTATTGTTATTTGATCAAGCACTTTATATGTTAATTATGCTGTTCCATATACATTATATAAAGGGGTGATGGTCATTTGGTCCTGTATTCAGGCCTTGTTTTAAGTGGTTTTATTATGTGTTTGTCTTTTTTGAGGTGCAATTAAAGTTTGATATATTTTTTGTAAATTCAACACTTTCAATTCTCTCCTCTGTCCCCCAGCACCCCCTCCCTCTCCACTGATCGCGGCCGAAGACTTTGCCTCATTTTTCAAGCAGAAGATTGATAACATCAGAGACATTTCTGGTTGACAACCCCCAGAGCCCTTCCTCCAAACTGCTCAGCCCTCCTCCAAAACCAACTTCTCCACCATTACAGAAGATCGACTCTCCACTCTACTCTCAAGATCGCATCTCACTACCTGTGCACTTGACCTGATCCCATCCCACTTCATCCCAAACCTCACCACAGTCTTCATCCTAACCCCTTTTCAACCGATCATAACTGGTGTTTTACCCTCAAGCTTTAAACATGCCTCAATCACACCTATCCTCAAAACGCCCTCTCTTGACCCATCCTCTGCATCTAGCTATTGCCCCATATCACTTCTCCCCTATGCCTCAAAACTGCTGGAACACTTCCATCTTGAACTGTCCTCCCATCTCTCTTCTTGCTCCTTCTTTGACCGCTTTCAATCGGGCTTCCGGCCGCAACATTCCACTGAAACTGCCCTAAGTAAAGTCACCAATGACCTATTAACTGCCAAAGCCAAGCGAGAATACTCTGTCCTCCTCCTCCTGGACCTGTCCTCTGCCTTTCACACAGTGGACCATTCCCTACTACTACAGACCCTCTCATCTCTTGGCATCACTGACTTGGCCCTATCTTGGATTTCATCGTACCTAACAGACCGGACATTCAGCTCCCACTCGCACATCACCTACTCACCTCGCCACCTATCTGTCGGAGTCCCGCAAGGTTCAATCCTAGGGCCTCTGCTCTTCTCCATCTATACCTTTGGCCTCGGACAGCTCATAGAGTCCCATGGCTTTCAGTATCATCTGTATGCCTACAACACACAGATCTACATCTCTGGACCAGATGTCACCACCCTACTAACCAGAATCCCTCAATGTCTGTCCGCTATTTCATCCTTCTTCTCCGCTAGATTTCTAAAACTTAATATGGTCAAAAGATAATTCATCATCTTTCCCCTATCTTACTTGACTCCCGCAACAACCTATCCATTACAGTAAACGGCTGCCCACTCTCCCCAGTCCCATAAGCTCGCTGCCTCGGGGTAGTCCTTGACACTCATCTCTCCTTCAAACCACATATCCTAGCCCTTTCCACATCCTGCCAACTTCAACTCAAAAATATTTCCCAGATCTGTACATTCCTAAAGAAAGAACCTGCAAATCCCTAGTCCATGCCCTTATCATCTCCCGCCTTGACTACTGCAACCTCCTACTCTGTGGCCTCCCCGCTAATACTCTCGCACCCCTCCAATCTATTCTAAACTCTCCTGCCCAATACCTGTCCCCCCGCTATTCTCCAGCACTGGCTCCCCATTACCCAAAGACTCCAGTTTAAAACCCTAACCATGACATACAAAGCCATCCACAACCTGTCACCTCCATACATCTGTGACCTCGTGTCCCGGTATTTACCTGCATGCAACCTCCGATCCTCACTAGATCTCCTTCTCTGCCCACAATCACATACAAAATTTCTCCCGCGCATCCCCCATACTCTGGAACTCTCTACCCCAACACAGACTCTTGCCTACTGTGGAAACCTTCAAAAAGAACCTGAAGACCCACCTCTTCCGACAAGCCTACAACCTGCAGTAGCCACCAATTGACCAAACCGCTGCACAACCAGCTCTCTCCTCAGCTACTGTATCCTCACCATCCCTTGTAGATTGTGAGCCCTCGCAGGCAGGGTTCTCTCTCCTCCTTTAACAGTTGTGACTTGTATTAAGATTATTGTACTTGTTTTTTAGTATGTATACCCCTCCTCACATGTAAAGCGCCATGGAATAAAAGGCTATAATAATAAATAATAATATATTAGAAATACCTGGCAATTCTCATAATAATGCATCATAAAGCACAAATAAAGTTGGCATTTTAAAAGAAAAACAGCAAGCATAATCCTGTATGGCACGTAAGCTGTGGTATTCGGTCACTTTTTATGCTTCCCATGCTGCAGGTCCTCTGGCTGCACTCATTTCAGTTCTCGGAAAAGCAGGGGATGTGTACTGCACTGGCTGAGCTTGCATGCAGTATACACTTAACTTCCTTTCCTCTAGTTTACACAGTACTCTCTGAATTTGCACTGCTAGAGTACTATGAAAAACAAGGAAATTTGTAGTGCCGATGTTCCTGCATGCTGCCCCTCTCTCGCAGCAGGGATGCCAACTCACTCACCACCGCGGCCTCCGTCCTGCACCTCCTCATCCTTCCTCATAGGCTGATTCCCAGGCACAGTGCACCCGCTGCCTCCTTCTTAAAGGAGCCACGCACACTGTCCTAAAGTGTCCCCAGCCAATAGCTGGGAGCCCGTTATTATTTAAGGCACTTCCACTTGCATGGGAGGTGCCTGTGAAATGTTGTTAGTCTGTTTTTAATCATGCTTAGTTCTCAGGTCCCTGTCCGCTAGTCCCACTAGCATCTGTTTGTTCCTAACCACCTTGCTAATACTTGCCTTGTCAGTCAGGACTACAGCCTGATCCGCCTGTGTTTGCTGTACCAACCTGTATAACAGCCGGACCCGCCTGCACCAGCCATGCCAATCTGTACAACAGCCGGTCCCGCCTGCACCAGCCATGCCAATTTGTTTTACAGCCGGAACCACCGGCACTTGCCGTGTGAACCTGCATATCAGCTGGACCCGCCAGCACTTGCCATGCCAGTCTGTATATTAGCTGTCCTAGTCTGCACTTGCCACTGCCTGCATCAGCTGTTATTTCCAGGCGATTCCAGCTGCCAGTCCCTTAGTGGTCAGCTGCCGTGCGTCTGTGGTCTGTCCTGGAGTAGCACCTGATGTTCATTGAGAGCCAAGCTGAAAAGTCAGGTGTTCACCTAGTCACACCTTTCCAGGCTCTCCTTGGACAACGGCACAGTGGTTCCACCATTCCTGTTACAAAAGTGAAATATTGGTGGGTACAAACATAGCTGACAAGGCTGGGTGAAGAGGAAAGGTGAGAATAGAAGTGCTAATGTGCTATAAGAAACAAAGACGCAATTTAAAAACAGAAAGACGGCAGATACAGCAAATGTGTGGGGCACAAGAGCAATGGAGAATTGAACTTTTAAAAGGATTTGATAAACTGATAAAACCTGACATGTTAAATATTTTTTATTGAAAAAAGACCTTACACAACGTCAAAAGAACTCCAGTGTGTGACTTTTCTCGTGATTTAAAAGTTTGACTTTAGAAATAAAACATTTACCACATTCTGAACATGAATACGGCTTCACTCTTGTGTGAATTCTCTGATGTTTAACAAGATCTGATTTAACTTTAAAAGACTTCAAACATTCTAAACATGAATATGGCTTTTCTCCTGTATGAATTCTCTCGTGTTTAACTAGATCTGATTTAACAGTAAAGCACTTCCCACAATGTGAACATGAATATGGTTTCTCCCCGGTATGGATTCTCTCATGTTTAATAAGATATGATTTATCTGTAAAACACTTAGCACATTGTGAACATGAGTATGGTTTCTCCCCTGTGTGAATTCTCTGATGTGTAATGAGATCTGATTTACTGGTAAAACACTTCCCACATTCTTTACATGGAAATGGCTTCTCCCCTGTGTGAACTCTCTCATGTCTACCAAGATTTGATTTACTTATAAAACATTTCCCACATTCTGAACATGAATAAATCTTCTCTCCTGTGTGAATTTTCTGATGTTTAACAAGATCTGATTTAACACTAAAACAACTCCCACATTCAGTGCATGAATAGGGTTTCTCCCCTGTGTGAGTTCTCTGGTGTGTAACCAGTTCTGTTTTCTGTGTAAAACATTTTCCACATTCTGAACATGAATATGGCTTCTTTCCAGTGTGAATTCTCTCATGTATAACAAGATTTGACTTGTTTCTAAAACATTTCCCACATTCTAAACATGAAAATGGCTTTTCTCCTGTGTGACTTCTCTGGTGTCTAACAAGATCTGATTTTTGTGCAAAACATTTCCCACAATGTGAACACGAAAATGGCTTCTCGCCTGTGTGAAATCTCTGATGTTTAAGAAGAATCGATTTACTTATAAAACGTTTTCCACATTCTGAACATGAATACAGCTTATCTCCTGTATGAAGTCGCTGGTGTTTAACAAGGCTTGATTTATGTGCAAAACATTTTCCACATTCTGAACAATAAATTTTTGCAGAGGTGTGACCTCTCTCATGCTTAACAAAATCTGATTGATCTGTAAAGGACTTTTGACACAATGAACATGAAAATGGTTTCTCCCCTGTGTGTGTTCGTTTATGTTTAACTACGGCTGATTTATATGTAAAGCATTTCCCACATTCTGAACAGGAGAAGGGTTTCTCCCCTGTGTGAATTCTTTTATGTATAAGAAGACTTGATTTATCTCTAAAACATTTCCCACATTCTAAACAGGAGAATGGCTTTTTTCCTGTGTGACTTTTGTGATGATCTCGAAGTCTGGCATTAGAAATAAAGCATTTCCCACATTGTGAACATGAAAATGGCTTCTCTCCTGTATGGATTCGTATATGAATAACAAGACTTGATTTATCTCTAAAACATTTCCCACATTCTGAACATGAGTATGGCTTCTCTCCTGCATGTACATTAAAGGTAATGAAGCTTTCTTGTATGGCATCTTCATCTTCTCTTTTATAATTGGGCAATGACATTATATTTCCTTTTGAATTCTTACTGGAATTTTCTGTGAAAAACGTAACAAAAAAATTGCAATTTAAAAATAAAATAAAATAAGCACATTTGTAAATGTTCTTAGACTAGAAACACACATGTAGTATTTTATGAAGCTATTTTCAACTAAACCAAAAGTGGATTCTGCAAGAAGGTGATGTACCAGCCGTTGCTGTTTGCCACAAAACACTGCATCAAATACTACCACAAATAAAACTACATGTATGATTTCAGACTTATAAAGTTTTGTATAACAATGTAAAATGTATAAATGGAAAATAAATCCATGACTCAAGTCTATACCATGACTTGACAGAACTAAACTATTTGAAAAGCACAACCCCTTATAGCAATCAGGTCTATTTTCTGCCAACTCCTGTGGCCCCTTCACTTTAGATTTTCACTAACAATATTAATATTAAATAATTATTAATATTGGATTAATCATGGGTATAGACTTCTTTGAACAAGATAACCATACCGCCACCAGCTCTAGATGCTATACAGTGTCCTAAGTATGGAGAGGATCAGACAGTCAGGGGATCAATCAGAAGCTGTAATGGTCCCAAAACGTGAAGTATTGATTGATTTCTTACAAGATTTCCATTGCCATGGAACAGAGCATTGCAAGGCATTATTGCCCACCTAGTTACATGACATCTGGCATGGTGTAAGACACAGAATTAGTTGGTTATTGAAAGCGACACCTAAACTGGTTAAATTTCCAGGATCAGATTTACCTTGCAGACAGAAGCTGGACTGTGTAATATAGTCTTGCTTCAGACAATAATGTAGCACGTACATTGAACCAACATCTGACTAAGCCTACGTTCAAAAGATGTAATTTTTGATTGTTTTTACTTTGTGTATTTTCTAAAAAATTAAAGTAAAAATATTTTACTTAACAGGTGTAGAAAATCTGTAACATCAAAATCTCACCGTGGGTGCAAAAGTTATGGGTCTGTGCACAAGTAGTTTTGTTTTTTTTCTGCACTGTTTTATTACAAAACCTGAAGGATTTCCTAGAACCAGCAAATGAATGAGAATCCTGAAGTTTCATGCATACATTGCGTATTTTTTCCTTGCCGTTTTAAATCTGCAATGTCAATTATTTCAACGTTTTTGCTACAGATTTTATTAATACTAATAAGTGGGGAAACATCTGCGGCAAAAATGTGCTTATTTTATGCAACGTTTTTCCTTCCAAGCGATGCAGAAATTACCGCTGCAAATAATGTGTTCACAGACCCTAACAGTTTTGCTTAGTTTATTTTATGCTGACTTCTGGATTTGGAGCTTTCTCAGTCTATAAACTGAGAGAATAACACAACAGGAGCTCTGAACAGGACACAAACCATTTGCCACGTCTCTGATCTCTGGTGTCTGTAGCATCATCTTCACTTTAACACCGCTGCGGCTAATAACGGAGCTCAGCAGCACTGTCCAAACTGTCGACACAAGCTGCTCTGCTCGGTTATTGGCTGCAGTGCTGTCTGCGTGACACCGGAGTTTCCGCTCCGGGCCCGGGAAGGGTGCATAAAACTCAGTAGGAAAGAGCTGTTTTCTAAAACTGGAAAACCTCTTTAACCCACACAACAACATAGTGCAAAAATGTCTGCAGCTGTAGATGAACCCAGACATCTGAAGAGCCTTGTTCTGTGAATTCTGATCAATGCGGCCGGTGGGAATATCTCCTTACGTTTTCATGGCTGGAAGTGTAAAACTGAAAGGGAGCTGCCGATCAGTGGTAACTTTCTTTTCAGAACACGGCCATTAATGGTAGTGTTCACGACAACTGCTGCCTCGGAGACAAACACTTGGCGGAGAATCCTTCACGATAGAATTCGCAGTACACCAGAGGATTTTACATTCCCCTCAGGTTCCGCACTACAGAACCCAGGAACCCTTTAATATAAGCTCCGCCGTGTAATCTCTCCTCCAGAAAGTTCTGACTTTTCTTTCTATGGTTATCATCACACACCCAGTCACCATCCGCAAACGCTTTAATCATTACATACCAGTGGTAACATCTGCTAGATTTTCCTCTTTTCCATCATTCATCTCTTCTTCTTCTTCGTCTTCTACTTCTATTTCTTCCACCTTAATAATTGTTAGCTCTTCCTCCTGAATTGATATAAATATGTAATGATTCAGTACAATAATGCAGATATGGCGCAGTTTTTTTGGGGGAGCTGATGACACAAGACACAAACCAAAGTCACATGTCTGAGTTTCACACATGTGCTCTATCCATAACTTTAGGGGACGAATGGTTGGAAACTCTCCACCATCACCCCTGAAAAACTAAGACATCTGAGAGATTGGTCCAATTTGCAATATTTATCACTGAGTAGAAAAAGATGCACACATTAGGAAACTGCTTATTCCAGCTAACGGAACGACATACGGATTGTATAAACAGACACGGAAAAAAAATAAGGATGAAATCGGATTCGTGGCACTGATGAAAATATAACTTACCATATATACTCGAGTATAAGCCGACCCGAGTATAAGCCGACCCCCCTAATTTCGCAACAAAAAACTGGGAAAACTTATTGACTCGAGTATAAGCCTAGGGTGGAAAATGCAGCAGCTACCGGTATATGTCAAAAATAAAAATAGATACCAATAAAAGTAAAATTAATTGAGACATCAGTAGGTTAAGTGTTTTTGAATATCCATATTGAATCAGGAGCCCCATATAATGCTCCATGCAGTTCTTTATGGCCCCATAGATGCCCCATATAATGCTCCATGCAGTTATGGCCCCATAGATGCCCCATATAATGCTCCATGCAGTTATGGCCCCATAGATCCCCCATATAATGCTCCATGCAGTTATGGCCCCATAGATGCCCCATATAATGCTCCATGCAGTTATGGCCCCATAGATGCCCCATGTAATGCCAAATGCAGTTTTAGCCCCATAGATGCTCCATATAATGCTCCATGCAGTTATGGCCCCATAGATGCTCCATGCAGTTATGGCCCCATAGATGCCCCATATAATGCTCCATACAGTTATGGCCCCATAGATGCTCCATATAATGCCCCATGCAGTTTTAGCCCCATAGATGCTCCATATAATGCTCCATGCAGTTATGGCCCATAGATGCTCCATGCAGTTATGGCCCCATAGATGCCCCATATAATGCTCCATACAGTTATGGCCCCATAGATGCTCCATATAATGCCCCATGCAGTTTTAGCCCCATAGATGCTCCATATAATGCTCCATGCAGTTGTTTATGGCCCCATAGATGCTCCATACAGCATTGTGCCACATGTAATGCTGCTGCTGCAATAAAAAAAAAATACATACTCACCTCTCGTCGATGCTCCTCAGCGTCCTGTCTCTCCGCACTGACTGTTCAGGCAGAGGGCCTGCACACTAATACGTCATCGCGCCCTCTGCCCTGCACAGTCACAGCAAGAGGACGGGAAGACGGAGCGGCGCCCGGCGAATGCAACACGGACAGGTGAATATGAAATACTCACCTGGTCCCGGCGCTCCTGACGCTGTCACTGCCTGACCCATGGTACCGCAGCTTCTTCCTGTAATGAGCGGTCACTGGTACCGCTCATTACAGTAATGAATATGCGGCTCCGCCCCTATGGGAGTGGAGTCCATATTCATTACTTTAATGAGCGGTACCACGTGACCACTGAATAGAGGAAGAGCTGCAGCGAGGGAGACCATGGGACAGGCTGGGACAGCGTTAGGAGCGCCAGGAGCAGGTGAGTATGCGACACTGCTCTCTCCCCCTCACCCGCTGACCCCACTGCCGACCATGACTCGAGTATAAGCCGAGAGAGGCACTTTCAGCCCAAAAATTTGGGCTGAAAATCTCGGCTTATACTCGAGTATATACGGTATTTTGTGTACGACAGAAAAAACTGATGCGCAAAAAACGGCCCAATGAGTCAATAAAAATGCGAGGACCTGCCTTCACAATTATAATTAAAAAGACGCATTTCTCAAAGATCATACACAGCCACAACTACAAGAACAGCGGTCAGTGGCTGCCCATCCAGAACAAAGGGAATCTTCCACTATTACCAAAGGGTCTTCGGAGATCACTAATAATAATAATAATAATAATCTTTATTTTTATATAGCGCTAACATATTACGCAGCGCTTTACAGTTTGCACACATTATCATCGCTGTCCCTGATGGGGCTCACAATCTAAATTCCCTATCAGTATGTCTTTGGAATGTGGGAGGAAACCGGAGTACCCGGAGGAAACCCACGCAAACACGGAGAGAACATACAAACTCTTTGCAGATGTTGTCCAAGGTGGGATTAGAACCCAGGACTCCAGCGCTGCAAGGCTGCTGTGCTAACCACTGCGCCACCGTGCTGCCCACTAAATCAATGCAGCAAATATCCTTAGAAGCCGCCACTTACATAGCTTGTTCTATTAGCAGCCTACCATTCTGCCATCTTTCCAGGTGCATTCCTAACTCAGTCTTCACTTTTTAGCAAAACTAAGGGCTCACTGACAGTTTCTAATTAGTAGGAGACTTTATTATTTGTTATGCTCAGCGCTGTATATTTCATCCCTTTCTGACTGACAGAATGATGTCAAAATGTCAACGTGTCAAGAGTAAGTCTTACACATAAATGTCATAAACAATACTGGTTAATAAAGGTTTCCTCACACCCATCCTTTTGTCACTTAATTGTTGGATATCACTATTGTGTCCATAGTATTTCTCTGTTGGAACCGTAAACTCCACAATATATGGACATTACAGAGATGGTGAGGGAACACTTAGCTAATTTACATGAATTTAAATCTGGTCGAGATGAATTACATCCTAAAGTACTGAAAGAGTTAGCAGAGGAAATTGCAGAATCACTAGCAGAAATCATTGAAAAATCCTGGAGAATAGGAGAAGTCCCAGAAGATTGGAGAAGGGAAATGTTGTCCCTATTTTCAAAAAAGGAAAGAAGATGGAGCCAGGAAATTACAGGCCAGTGAGCCTTACTTGTATAACAAGAAATATATTTGAACAAATTATTAAACAGAATCTATGTACTGTAAGTACTTTGATAAGGATACAGTAATTAACCAGAGCCAGCATGGGTTTGAAGCAAACAAGTCATGCCAGACTAATCTAATTTCCTTCTATGATGGAATCACTGACTGGGTAGATCAGGGAAATGCGGTAGATATAGTATATCTTGATTTCAGTAAAGCATTTCATAAAGTAACTCATACTACCCTTATTGAAAAAAGGACCATGTATGGGATTCACCAGGCTACGGTTAGGTGGATTTATAACTGGGTCAGTGATCGCAGTGAAAGAGTGGGTGTTAAATGGTTGCACATCCAGTTCGAAGAGTATTTCAAGTGGGGTACCACAAGGCTCTGTCCTGGCCCCACTGCTGTTCAACATTTTTATAAATGATCTAGATAAGGTAAACTAATCAAATTTGCAGACGATGCAAAGCTAGGAGGGATAGCTAACACTAGAGAAGACAGAGAAAGGATTCAGAAGGATCTAGATAAGTTTGAACAATGGGCAGCGACTAATAGAATAGTATTTAACAGGGAGAAATGCAAGATTCTACATCTGTGCAAGAGAAACAAAACTTACATCTATTGAATGGGAAGAATTGAACTAAGCAACAGCATGTGTGGAAAAAGACTTGGGAATACTAATAGATCACAGACTGTGCATGAGTCAATAGTGTGATCCAGCAGCAAAAAATACAAACACAGCTCTAGGATGTATTAAGAGAAACAGAGTATAGATCATGTGAACTCATTATCCCCCTCTACTCCTCCTCATCTGAAACACTGTCCAGTTCTAGGCACATTTTAAAAAGACATTGAAAAATGGAGCAAGTTCAGAGGAAAGCTACCAGGATGGTGAGTGGACTGCAAAGTATGTACTAAGAGGAACGGTTAAAGTAATGGGAATGTTTAGCTGCAAAAACGAAGGCTAAGAGGAGACTTAATACAAATATCTGAAGGGCTATCACAGTGTAGAGGGATTATCATTATTGTCATTTGCATATGGAAATACAAGAAGCAATGAATGAAACTGAAAGGGAGAAGATATTAGAAAACACTTTTTGACAGTTTAGGGTGATCAATGAGTGGAACAGGCGGCCATGAGAGGTGGTGCATTCTCCTTCAATGGAAGTCTTCAAACAGAGGCAGGACAGACATCTGTCTGAGATGGTTTGGTGAATCCTGCATTGAGTAGGGGGTTGGACACGAGGACCCTGGGGGTCCCTGCTAACTCTAACATTCTATGATTACTCTCCTGGATGTATAACCGCACTGGATGTGGTCACTGCTGGAAAGACATACAGGCTCTTCTCATCACTGAGACACAATATGGTCTAGGATGGAAAGTTCTAACTAATAAACGCCAAAACCAATTACCTCAATCACAAATGTCCCCCCATATACAAATCCAGTACAGTGCCATCTACCTGATGATCTTCCGGGATATCGCAATTCTCCTCTGGACTGTCCTGGGAATACAAGGGTTGGAGACATCTCTTTGATGGATTTCGCTTCCTGGATCCTTCTGTAGGAAACAAAGTGTAATCAATCAAAAAGAAAGTGAAAAATAAAATATAAAAAAGTTAGATGGTGTAAGAAAGGAAAGATAGGGAATTTTTAATTATTAATAGATACGGATTTAGGAGGAAAATAACTTTTGACCGACTCTTTAAAAAAACACTCGTATCAAAAATTATTATTATGTAGCAGAGTGTATTTACACAATTGCTAATTTTACCTTCTACCAAGTTAAGTCTTCTTTTTTCCATAAAACATTTGATAGTAGTGTTTCTTTAAGGGGGTTAACATTGCCAAGGAGACATATCTGACATCATTTATCTAAAGCGGCTCCGAGCAATGGAGTCCAGGCTAATTTGACAGAGGAAATGGGGGAGAAGGGCAGAAATTTGCATACACAAATAATTTGACAACGGGGCGGCCACACTCTTCTCCTCCAGAAACTCCACCACCGTGAGAATGAAATCCAGACTGCAGCCAGTAATAGTTAATGTGGTTGTCGAGACATCCAGCAGAGCGGGGGTCCTGCCGATTATCACAACATAGTAACTTACGTTGTCATTCTGCAGTAGAAACCAAGACTGATGAGAAAGGAAAAAGGAGTGTGTGTGTGTGTGTGTGTGTGTGTGTGTGGGGGCGTGATCCATCAGCAGTTACTTTCATTTCACAGCTTGTTTTTTTGTTCTAAATTTTTATTGTAAATAAGACGATTGTTTTATATTTTTTCACTCGAGATTTTTTTATACTTCCAAACACTTTTTTTTTTCAATGTTTAACAGCAGAGATCAAATAAAGCAAATATTTATATAGAAATGTGTCACTTCTCACCTCGTGGTGTAAGAGGCCGGAGCTCCTCCATCATCACGTCCTGGTACCGATCCTGGTGTCCTTCTAGATACTCCCACTCCTCCATGGAGAGATAGACAGCGACGTCCTGACACCTTATAGGAACCTGACAACAACCACACCGTCATCACCCAGAATCCTCCAGTGCTGTATAATGTCCCAGCAGTCACCTCTCCGCTCATCACCCAGAATCCTCCAGTGCTGTATAATGTCCCAGCAGTCACCTCTCCGCTCATCACCCAGAATCCTCCAGTGCTGTATAATGTCCCAGCAGTCACCTCTCCGCTCATCACCCAGAATCCTCCAGTCCTGTATAATTTCCCAGCAGTCACCTCTCCGCTCATCACCCAAAATCCTCCAGTCCTGTATAATGTCCCAGCAGTCACCTCTCCGCTCATCACCCAGAATCCTCCAGTGCTGTATAATGTCCCAGCAGTCACCTCTCCGCTCATCACCCAGAATCCTCCAGTGCTGTATAATGTCCCAGCAGTCACCTCTCCGCTCATCACCCAGAATCCTCCAGTGCTGTATAATGTCCCAGCAGTCACCTCTCCGCTCATCACCCAGAATCTTCCAGTGCTGTATAATGTCCCAGCAGTCACCTCTCCGCTCATCACCCAGAATCTTCCAGTGCTGTATAATGTCCCAGCAGTCACCTCTCCGCTCATCACCCAGAATCCTCCAGTGCTGTATAATGTCCCAGCAGTCACCTCTCCGGTCATCACCCAGAATCCTCCAGTGCTGTATAATGTCCCAGCAGTCACCTCTCCGCTCATCACCCAGAATCCTCCAGTGCTGTATAATGTCCCAGCAGTCACCTCTCTACTCATCACCCAGAATCCTCCAGTGCTGTATAATGTCCCAGCAGTCACCTCTCCACTCATCACCCAGAATCCTCCAGTGCTGTATAATGTCCCAGCAGTCACCTCTCCGCTCAGCAGCTCAATCATCTTGTTGCTGAGCTCCAGGATCTTCTTGTTCCTCTCATGTAGCAGGGAGTGCGGGGGAGGCTCTGTGATGGGGCCCGGGCTCCGCCCTCCTGACTCCTGGAGATGGATGATGGGAGTCACACCGTCCCCCGGTGTCTTCCTCACTAGTGTGTAATCCTGTGTATGGAGAGAGACACTTAGGGAGAAGATTCCTTCCGACTCCAGATCTGACAATCAGTAGAAATCCCGGGATCAATAACCGTCTCCAGTAATCTGGGGCCATAACCGGGAATATTATTCCCCTCCGGACAGACATCCCGGCCCCTCCACAGCTCTTATAGGGAATCCCCATGACAACTCCTCCGGGCAGAGAGCTCCACACAATCACTGCTCTTACAGGAAAGAATCCTTCTCTCTATTCTGGATTTCCTCCTCCCGATGTCGGACTTGTCACAGAACACAATAAAGCTGATAGAAATGTAGAGGAGTTACCTCTCCGCTCAGCAGGGAGACGATCTCCAGGGCCAAGTGGAATAATCTTCTGGTGGTCTCATCCCTGTCCTCGTCCATCCTCGGGGTCATTCAGGAGGAGGAGGGATGAGCACTGGATCAGCTGGAGGGATCTCGTCCTGCCGGCGTCTTCATGATGAACGAGATGGAAATCACAGGGGACAATATAACATGAAATCCAACATGGAAGTCACTGAGCATCGAGAGGAGCAGGTCCTCCGAGCCGTCACCACATGGATTATAGGAGGATTCACAACACGGACATTTGTGTCATAGTCACAGGATAACCCATAGATCTGGTTTCCCTCTGGGTGCTGATATGTTTCTACACTTGCTGTAGAAGTGACTTGCGTTTATTTGTTAAAAAAAGGAAATTTGGCAAAAATTTAGAAAATTTTGCAATTTTCCAAATTTGAATTTTCATGCCCTTAAATCACAGAGATATGTCAAACAAAATACTTAATAAGTAACATTTCCCACATGTCTACTTTACATCAGCACAATTTTGGAACAAAATTTTTTTGTGTTCGGAAGTTATAAGGGCTAAAAGTTGACCAGTGATTTCTCATTTTTACAACACCATTTACAAAACCATTTTTGTTTCTTTAGGCACCACATCACATTTAAAGGGAACCTGTCACCCCCAAAATCGTATGAGCTAAGCCCACCAGCATCAGGGGCTTATCTCCAGCATTCTGTAATGCATTCTGTAATGCTGTAGATAAGCCCCCGATGTATCCTGAAAGATGAGAAAAAGAGGTTACATTATACTCACCCAGGGGCGGTCCCGCTGTAGTCCGGTCCGATGGGCGCCGGCGTCCGTTCCGGGGCCTCCCATCTGCTTACGATGACATCCTCTTCTTGACTTCTGGCTGCTGGTCCGGCGCAGGTGTACTTTATCTCCCTGTTGAGGGCAGAGCAAAGTACTGCAGTGTGCAGGCGCCGAAATAGGTCAGAGAGGCCCGACACCTGCGCACTGCAGTACTTTGCTCTCCTCAACAGGGCAGACAAAGTACACCTGAGCCGGAGCCGCAGCGTGAAGACAAGAAGAGGACATCATCCTATGAAGATGGGAGGACCCAGACTGGACCGCGATGCCCATCGTACCGGGACCGCCCCTGGGTGAGTATAATCTAACCTCTTTTTCTCACCTTTCAGGATACATCGGTGGCTTATCTACAGCATTACAGAATGCATTAAAAGAATGCTGTAGATAAACCCCTGATGCCGGTGGGCTTAGCTCATCTTCTATTTTGGGGGTGACAGGTTCCCTTTAAAGTCCCATTGAGGGGCCTATATGATAGAAAATACCCCAAAGTGTCTCTATTCTAAAAACTGCACCCCTCAAGGTGGTCAAAACCACATTTAAGAAGTTCATTAACCCTTCAGGTGCTTCACAGGAATATTTGAATGTGGAAAAAATGTGTGATGAGCACCTTGAACCCCCAGGGGCTTCACAAAAACTTATAACATTGAGCCGTGAAATTAATAAAATCACATTTTCCTCACAAAAATGTTATTTTAGCCCCAAATTTTGCATTTTCAAAAGGGTAAGAGGAAAAATTGCACCATACAATTTGTAGTGCAATTTCTCCTGACTACACCGATACCCCATTTGTGGGGGAATACTACTTTTAAGGCACAGTGCAAAGCTCATAAGGGAAGAGGCGGAATTTTGGAGTTCAGATTTTGCTGGAATGGTTTGAGGGTGCCATGTCACATTGTGAGTAAAAATGGCACCAAAATTTGTCCCATCATTTCAACTGAATGTGGCAATACCCCATCTGTGGATGTACAGTACTACTTAGCCATATGGAGAGACTCAGGGGGGACGGAGCGCGCAGATTTTCCTAGAGTAGTTTGTGGACTCCTTATACTAAACCCCTAATTGCTAGAAGAGGATAATCCCCCCTAAAGTTACCCCATTTGTTAAATTATACCCCTTGGGGAATATACAGTGCCTTGTGAAAGTATTCGGCTCCCTGGAACTTTTCAACCTTTTCCCACATATCATGCTTCAAACATAAAGATACCAAATGGAAATTTTTGGTGAAGAATCAACAACAAGTGGAACACAATTGTGAAGTTGAACGAAATGTATTGGTTATTTACATTTTTTGTGGATATTCAAAAACTGAAAAGTGGGGCGTGCAATATTATTCGGCCCCTTTACTTTCAGTGCAGAAGTTCATTGCGGATCTCTGAATGATCCAATGTTGTCCTAAATGCCTAATGATGATAAATATAATCCACCTGTGTGTAATCAAGTCTCCGTATAAATGCACCTGCTCTGTGATAGTCTCAGGGTATGTGCACACGTTCAAACCCTACACAGAAATAATGCACAGAAAGGGATACTATCAGAAAGTTACTTTATTGGAAAACCACAATATTAAAGGTTACAATCATAGAATAAAGGGAATACTCTGAAAAGTGACAGCTACACCAGAGCCGCAGGTGAGAGGATAATAGCAAGCTATAATCAGAAAGAAAACCGTCCTTACAAAAAAAGCAAGTGTGCTAATGATCCATGAGGTTACTAACACTCAGCTGGTACAGAGCATCCAGCAGGCACATACAAGCAGAATACAGGACAATAAATAACATTGTTAAAGCATAATTACCTCAGACCTGCGGCGCCACCCCTACGCGCGTTTCGGCTTGCGTGCCTTCTTCCGGGGGCACACGTGCACATTCTCTACGGATCCGCAGCGTTTTTTTGCAGTGCAGAAACGTTGCAGATCCACAATTGATTTACAGTACAATGTAAATCAATGAGAAAAAAAAATGCTGTGCACACTTTGCGGAAAATCCGCTGCGGAAACACTGCGGTTTAAAAGAAGTAGCATGTCACTTCTTTTTTTGTGAATCTGCAGCGTTTTTGTACCCATTCCATTATAGAAAACCGCAGGTGTAAAAAATGCAGCAAATCCGCAAGAAAACCTCAGTAAAAACGCACAAAAAACCGCTGCGGAACCGCACAAAAAACCGCAGGTGCGTTTTCTGCCAGGAGAGACAGAATCCGCACCAGAAATTCCTAAGCCTAATCCGCAACGTGTGCACATAGCCTCAGGGTTCTGTCTGAAGCACATAAAGCATCATGAAGACCAAGAAACACAACAGGCAGGTCCGTGATACTGTTGTGGAGAAGTTTAAAGCCGGATTTGGATACAAAATGATTTCCAAAACTTTAAACATCCCACGGAGCACTGTGCAAGCGATCATATTGAAATGGAAGGAGTATCATATCACTGCAAATCTACAAAGACCCGGCCGTCCCTCTAAACTTTCATCTCAAACAAGGAGAAGACTGATCAGAGATGCAGCCAAGAGGCCCATGATCACTCTGGATGATCTGCAGAGATCTACAGCGGACAGTCTGTCCATAGGACAACAATCAGTCATTCACTGCACAAATCTGGCCTTTATGGAAGAGTGGCAAGAAGAAAGCCATTTCTCAAAGATATCCATAAAAAGTGTTGTTTAAAGTTTTCAACAAGCCACCTGGGAGACACACCAACATGTGGAAGAAGGTGCTCTGGTCAGAGGAAACCAAAATCAAACTTTTTGGCAACAATGCCAAACGATATGTTTGTCATAAAGACATCACAGCTCATCACCCTGAACACACCATCCCCACTGTCAAACATGGCGGTGGCAGCATCATGGTTTGGGCATGCTTTTCTTCAGCAGGGACAGAGAAGATGGTTAAAATTGATGGGAAGATGGATGGAGCCAAATACAAGACGATTCTTGAAGAAAACCTGTTGGAGTCTGTAAAAGACCAGAGACTGGGACAGAGATTTGTCTTCCAACAAGACAATGATCCCAAACATAAAGCAAAATCTACAATGGAATGGTTCACAAATAAACGTATCCAGGTGTTAGAATGGTCAAGTCAGAATCCAGACCTCAATCCATTCGAAAATCTGTGGAAAGAGCTGAAAACTGCTGTTCACAAACGATCTCCATCAAACCTCACTGAGCTCGAGCTGTTTGCCAAGGAAGAATGGGCAAGAATTTCAGTCTCTCCATGTACAAAACTGATAGAGACAAACCCCAAGCGATCTGTAATCGCAGCAAAAGGTGGTGCAACAAAGTATTATGTTAAAGGGGCCGAATAATATTGCACGCCCCACTTTTCAGTTTATAATTTCCACAAAAATTTAAAATAACCAGTAAATTTCATTCAACTTCACAATTGTGTTCCACTTGTTGTTGATTCTTCACCAAAAATTTACATTTGGTATCTTTATGTTTGAAGCATAATATGTGGGAAAAGGTTGCAAAGTTCAAGGGGGCCGAAAACTTTTGCAAGGCACTGTATGTACAGATGTAGTGACAACTTTGACTCTATGGGTATTTTCCAGAAACAAGCAACAATAAATATTGCCAAGGGAAAATTTCAAACCGCCATTGTAGTGACCAGTACGCTGTAGTGACCAACTTGTGCTTCTGGAGACACACCTGTAAGTTAGGCGGGCTCTCATAGCTTCAGAAATGCCAAACATGTGGGGGCTATATGTGGTTTACACTTTGGGGCTCAGAAGGGAGAGGGCATTTAGATTTGGGAGCGGAGAAGTTGCTGAATTTCATTTTAGAGGGTGAAGAACCATTTCGATTTTCCAGATCCTTTGTGCTACCAGTAAGGTGGAAGCCCCCTATATTTCCGTTATCAGATGACATACCTGAGTGGGGACTTGCTTTTTTGTGTGGATTGAGTTGAATCTTTTATTGGGAACATTTTACATAACGTTTGGGATCACATTTATCCAGCGCTCTATGCTGAGCACTTACTTTTGGGTTTCCATCTAAATCTGAGTTACATGATTCAGATGAAACCCCCGATTGCTCCATTCACAATAATAAGGCAGCAGAATTACTCTGGACTCCGTCAGGTCTCTGTTCAGCGCTGTACTTCTTTTCAGAAGTGCACAAAACTGTGGCCAACGGCACTTTTATGCAATCCTAAAAAGACGGGCACTGCCTGATCACTGGTCTGACGGTGTCCACAGTGCCTCATTATAGGGAATCTTCCGCCAGAGGTTAAATCTTAATCACATATTTCAGAGATTAACACAGAAACCCTGGTGTAAGTGCTCAGCACAGAGTGCAGAATAAATGTGTGTTAATCAGCAGGTACTGGTCCTGGCTGTTACCGCAGGAGCTTGACTATCAACTGCGCCGAGCTCCTGCGGTGATTGTGCAGGGAAATGCTGATGTTTCAGCACTTCCTGGCAATCACATACTTTGATCAGTAAGTCGACTGACTGACCAATCAAAGCAATCAGAGTGCAGGGACTGCTAAAAATGGGTCTGTGCATCTTTGGCATCTTCCTTTTCTTTCATTAAAAATAATTTACTTATTGTAAAACCTCTCTCCTGTTCGTCATTGGAGAATTCTCTAGTTTTCATAAAAGCCGAAAGGGAGATAAAACAAGAAGTGCAGTCAGTTCTGAGAAGAGGCTCCTGGTGGAAAGCGCTCCAATCCGGAGGCTGCAAAACGAAAAAAAAAATATTCAAAAACAGATTGAGGAAAAGAGAAAGAAGAAGCTTCCCGCACCAATTCCGCAGGAAACCTGGTGGTGTTTGCAGCCTTCTGATTGGACGGTGCCCGGTTTGGAGCGGTTTCCTCTAGAGCCGCGTCTGACAACTCGCGGCACTTTCTTTTTTCACATTCTCAAACCTGAAATGGGGGGAAAAAAAAGCTCAAAACCCTGAACATGTGAACAGCAACGTGATATTTTACAATGGACGAGACCTGGAAGAGTCTTGTAAGGGTTTATGAGGCGGCAGCTCTGCAGAGGAGCGGAGGCTCCCAGTGCCGGGTGGTGATAGCACGTTTACAGCTTCTCACCGCTGAGCGGCCGCCTCAGGCACGGGGTGAGGTGGCCTGTCACCATGGACTGTCCGCGGCCGTCACTGCGCCTCCTTCTCATCACTTATCCACACAAGAAGAAATACCAGCGATTCTGACGGGGGTCATTCATATTCTGTCACCCGAGAGGAGAAATATAAGAATAACATCACAGCTGTGATTCATCCGGAGGAGGCCGGACACTGTGGTAACTACACCGCCAGCAGAGGACGGTCACCATGGTAACTACACCCCCAGCAGAGGTCGGACACTGTGGTAACTAGCAGAGGACGGTCACCGTGGTAACATCACCCCCAGCAGAGGTCAGACACCGCTGTAACTACACCGCCAGCAGAGGTCGGACACTGTGGTAACTACACCCCCAGCAGGGCCGTGAGATGAGGAGCAGACGCTGCACATCCCCCATACAATGCTGCCCGTCCCCAACACTGAGGAGCCGCAGTCACATGGAGCAGGAGCCTCCACAGGAACAGCTCTGATCTCACCCCACACTCTCCTCTCACAGATTTACCACAAGCACCAAAACTCCACCAAACCCTCCTGTAATCTCACCGGAATGGCGGGAAATCTGCTGCTGGCTGACACCAGAGAACACGAGCTGCACACAACCAGGACGGAGCTGCTGCACTGAGAGCTGAAGGACCTGTGGTGACGTCACCGTCATGTGATCAGGGGGCGGAGTTCTTGCAGCAGCTATATATATTCGGGCTCTTGCTCTGACAGTCAGTCGTCGTCACCTCTCCTGTGAAGTCCAGCACCAAGAGCAGGGGTGAACCTAGCCTTTCTGCTGCCTGAGGCGAACTGCAAAACGGCGCCCCCCCCACGTAGTAAAATCAGTACAAATAAATCTGGTTTACTCTTTACGCGCCTAAGCTGTCGCATGTTGTATAGTGTATGTGCACACAGTGTAGACGAGTCCGGCTCTGCTACATCTGGGTGCCTGACATCTAGATGCAGTAAAGAATAGTAATAACGGTCCTAGGAGCGCTGGAAATGAGACCAAAACAAAGATTTTAGTGTGGAACCACAACGCGTTTCAACGGTTAAACCGTCTTCATCAGGTGGAAGTTTATTAATGGAGAGCAGGAAGGGGTATTTAAACAAATAGCAACCAGTAAAATTCACAGTCAGCAGGTCACATGATAAGAACAAGTCACATGATAAAATAGTAAGGTCACATGGTAAAAACACAATAGGAACAAATTATGTATATATAAAAACAGATTAAATAAAGCCCCTAACCTGATTAAAATATAAAACATGATAAAAAGCAGAAATAAGACAACATATAATAAAATGACACTATAAAAACGACTTAAAAACAGAGAGATCACTTGTTAACCCTTTCAATGGTAAGATTTAACCCTTCAGGCGCCAGAGTCCCCAACTTAAAAATCCAGAAACTTTCCCTATTAATCAAGCTCCCATACCGATCCGATACATTGTCTGGTAAAAAATCTATAATCGTTAGTTTAAGAGATTCTAAATTTTTTTGGTGCTTGGTTAAAAAATGCTTTGATAGGCTATGCAACATAAAACCATTCCTAATATTATGGCGATGCTTGTTCAGTGTTGCGTGCATGGTCTGTATAGTCCGTCCATCGTATTGGAGCCCACATCCGCATTCTATTAGATATACTACAAAGGAGGATTGACAGGTAACATGGTAGTTAATTCTGTCATTAATATTAGTAGTATTGGATGTGAATTCTTTAACACCATTGCCCTCAATCAAGAAGTGTCTCTGTACCATAAGTTTCCTAATAAAATCATTCAAATCCAAATAAAGTCTAAAAGCATTAAGGGGCGAGTCTGGACAGAAGGATAGACCACGTTCAAGCAGTGACCTTTCATCGTTATTGAGACTATAGCCTGATAAATTGAAGATGCTTCTTACTTCAGTAGTGGATTTAGGGGGAGCCCAAAGGTTTTTGGGGGATTTTCCCTTGCCCCTACATCCTCGTGCTCCCAATATGAATGTATACAGAAAATTAAAAGTAAAACTAGTAGGAGTGCTAAATCCATGACCTCTGAATTTGCCAAGTGGAGCTTGGTTACAACTTTTAATCACTCTCATGCTACTATCCAAAGACTTTTGAAAAAATATTGGTTCATATTGGAAGGTGACCCTATATTCTCGGGTCACATCCCTACCCACCCCAAAATAATTTATAGGCGGAATCGCACACTCCGCAACCTAGTTGCACCCAGCAATACAGTTATTAGCCCCAGTGCCATATCCGCAACCCAGCTAACAAAAAATCCCGGCTGTTTTGCTTGCAGAGCTGCAAAATGTCTATGTTGTAACTCCATCAGAAATGGTGTTAAAGAATTCATATCCAATACTACTAATATTAATTACAGAATTAACTACCATGTTAGGGCAGTCTCACACGTCCAGATAATTCCGGTACCGGAAACAATCGGTACCGGAATTATCCGTGTCCGTGTGCCCCTACGTTTCTGGTGTACATCAGTGTGGCACACTTGCGGCACACGTGTGCCGCCCATGTGCCCACTGGGTACCACACGCACCGTGCTGGGTACCACACGTACCAGCATCTGGTGCTGAAGCTGCGATTCATATCTTCTCTCCAGCAGCGTTTGCTGCAGACAAGATATGAATAATAGTGTTTAAAATAAAGATCTATGTGTCCACCGCCCTCCCACCCCCTGTGCGCCCCCCCCCACTGTCCTGAAAATACTTACCCGCCTCCCTCGCTGCTTCCTGGTCTGGCCGCGGCTTCTACTGTATGCGGTCACATGGGGCCGCTCATTTACACTCATGAATAGGCGGCTCCACCCCTATTGGAGGTGGAGCCACCTATTCATGAGTGTAATCGGCGGCCCCACGTGACCGCATACAGTAGAGAAGCCGCGGCCAGACCAGGAAGAAGCTACAGCCAACGAGGGAGCGGGTGAGTATTTTCAGGACAGCGGGGGGCGCACAGGGGGTGGGGGGGCGGCGGACACATAGATCTGTCTTTTAAACACTATTATTCATATCTTCTCTGCAGCAAACGCTGCTGGAGAGAAGATATGAATCGCGGCTTCAGCACCATGTGGGGGGGACAGCGCTTACTGTAGTGCTGTCTCCTGCACGCAAACGGACTGCAGACGGAGAACGTCCGTGTGCGGTCAGTGTTTTACACGGACCCATTGACTTTAATGGGTCCGTGTAAAACGTGCGCTCCCACGAACACTGACATGTCTCCGTGTTTGGCACACGGAGACACGGTCCGCAAAAAATCAATGACATCTGCACAGATGCATTGATTTTAATGGGTCTACGTGTGTCAGTGTCTCCGGTACGTGAGGAAACTGTCACCTCACGTACTGGAGACACTGACGTGTGAAACCGGCCTTAACTGTCAATCCTCCTTTGTAGTATATCTAATAGAATGCAGATGTGGGCTCCAATACGTTGGACGGACTATACAGACCATGCACGCAACACTGAACAAGCATCGCCATAATATTAGGAATGGTTTTATGTTGCATAGCCTATCAAAGCATTTTTTAACCAAGCACCAAAAAAATTTAGAATCTCTTAAACTAACGATTATAGATTTTATACCAGACAATGTATCTGATCGGTATGGGAACTTGATTAATAGGGAAAGTTTCTGGATTTTTAAGTTGGGGACTCTGGCGCCTGAAGGGTTAAATCTTACCATTGAAAGGGTTAACAAGTGATCTCTCTGTTTTTAAGTCGTTTTTATAGTGTCATTTTATTATATGTTGTCTTATTTCTGCTTTTTATCATGTTTTTTATTTTAATCAGGTTAGGGGCTTTATTTAATCTGTTTTTATATATACATAATTTTGTTCCTATTGTGTTTTTACCATGTGACCTTACTATTTTATCATGTGACTTGTTCTTATCATGTGACCTGCTGACTTTGAATTTTATTGGTTGCTATTTGTTTAAATACCCCTTCCTGCTCTCCATTAATAAACTTCAACCTGATGAAGACGGTTTAACCGTTCAAACGCGTTGTGGTTCAACACTAAAATCTTTGTTTTGGTCTCATTTCCAGCGCTCCTAGGACCGTTAATACTATTCTTTACTGCATTTTGTATCCTCCTAGAAGGTTAACGGCTGGAGCTGCGGTGGACACTTTGCTTTTAATTTTAACTGTGACCCTCACAGCGCTCCCCAGTGACCGCTTTCTTTTCCCTTGAATTTCATTGACATCTAGATGTAGCAGAGCCGGTACATGATCACCGGAGATGTAGCAGAGCCGGTACATGATCACCGGAGATGTAGCAGAGCTGGTAGATGATCGCCGGAGATAACTTCAGCAATCACCTACACTACAGCGTTCTCACAATCTGCTGATCAGCAGTTTGTGAGAACCAGACTAGTGCCCGGAGATAAGTCCCGGTCACGTGCACGGCAGTTCTCGCAATAAGTTATCGTGAGAACTGCAGTGGATGAGGGACTTCCGGCGGCGGGACAGGTAAGCCGGCAGACATGCGTAGTAAGCTGCATTTACGCAGTTTCTACGCACGTGACTAATCATTAGATGCGATTTTATTGCATCTAATGAAAGTCTATGGTACATTTACGGTGCGTCGCCGCATTGTAAACAGACATGCTGCGTTCTGAAAAGATGCGCCGCATGTCCGTTTACGTGGGTCTGCCGCCTGCGTGTTTTACCGCATAGTGGAGACAGGATTTCATGAAATCCCCTCCACTATGCTGTAACATTTGGACGTTGTGTGTTTTACGCTGCGGCTCTACGCAGCGTCAAACACACAGCGTTTCCTGAACGTGGAAACATACCCTTAGGCCAGTGTCACACTGGCGTTTTAAACGGCTGAGTGCAATGCGATAAAAAATCGCATTGCACTCGGACCAATGGTAACATATGGGGCAGCTCCCAGCAGCCGACTTTTTGTCGGACGTTTTCTTCGGTCCGAGACAATCGCAGCATGCTGCGATTGTCTTGGACCGAGGAAAACTCTGGGTTCACTCGCACCCATATAAGCCTATGGGTGCGAGTGAGACAGCGCACACCACTCAGATATCATCCGAGTGACGTGCGTTATAAGCGGACCCCGGCAATGGAGGAGATGGAGAAATTCATTTCTCCTCCTCCGCAGCTGCGCTCCGATCCTCCCTGTGCGAGAGAATCGGAGCACAGACGCATGACACTCGGCTCCTGCTCTGCTGCGAGCAGGAGCCGAGTGTCATTAGCATCTCGCATCCGATGTCGCTCGCATCGGATGCAATACGCCAGTGTGACGCCGGCCTAATACTTGCAGTCTGGGGGCACTTGAGGGTATGTGCACACGTTCAGTTTTTTTCTCGATAAAAACGCTATAAAAACTCATTAAAAACGCATACATATGCATCCTATCATTTAGAATGCATTCTGCAATTTTTGTGGACATGATGCGTTTTTTTCCGCAAAAACAGTAAAAAAAAGCAGCATGTTCATTAATTTTGCGTTTTTTTCGCGTTTTTCCTGCTATTCTATGCATTGGGAAAAAACGCATAAAAAACGCATCAAAAACGCAGTAAACTCGCATGCTGATTTCTGGCAGAAATGTCCGGTTTTTGTCAGGAAAATTTCTGCCAGAAATCCTGACTTGTGCACATAGCCTGAGGGTTAACAATAGGAAGCATTTACTTTCTTTTCCCATCCACCCTGTCCTGTGCATGTGCTTGTCTGCACCACTTCTCCAGTGCTCACAAACAGTCCACACACGGCTACCTCTCTCCTCCCACGAGTCACAGCCTGATAAGGCTACTTTCACACGTCGTGCACTGCAGGTCGCTATGCGTCGTTTTGTAGAAAAAATGCATCCTGCAAAAGTGCTTGCAGGATGCGTTTTTTCTCCATTGACTTGCATTAGCAACGCAGTGCGACGCATTGCCGCACGTCGCAACCGTCGTGCTGCGTAGGACCGTCGCCACCAAAAAACGTTGCATGTAACGCTTTTTGGTGCGTCGTCTGCAGCATTTCCGACCGCGCATGCGCAGCCGGAACTCCGCCCCCGCCTCCCCGCACCTCACAATGGGGCAGCGGATGCGTTGAAAAACAGCATCCGCTGCCCCCGTTGTGCGGCGCTTTCACTGCTAGCGTCGGTGCGCCGCAACGTCTCATAGCGACGTGCAGTGCACAACGCTAGTGTGAAAGTAGCCTTAGCTGCGCCTGCAGGCTCCAGCCAAGAAAGCAAAAAAAAAAACTCCGCTCACTTACGCTGCAGAGCCGACTCCTTTGATTCACAGCAGGGAGCCGGCTCTGTATCAGCTCGTTCACGAACGAGTCAATGACACTCACTAGCATGTGGGGGGTGGGGGTGGCGAATTATGTTTTTACAGTTACTTACTAGCCTGCTGGTTACTGCTCCAAGTCGGCCAGCAATGTGTGTGTCCGACTCCGAGTCCCAGCACAGCAGCCAGCAGGTCAGGAGACAGGGCACCGCTTCTGACTGCACCTCAGCCCAGCCGGGTGGTAACAGTGAGTCACCTCACCTGCCGCTGGGCACGCCGCACGTTACCTTGTTTGTGACACTGCACTGTCAGCAAGAGTCAGAGCAGGGATTGCAGGGAGAGTCGGCACCACGTATTCTAACTTCTGACTGCCGCTCTGCCACCCCCTGTCTTTAGGAATACTCTGCTGCTTGAGGCAAAGTATTCAACTCGCCTCATGGTAGCCGCGCCGTTGACCAAGAGGTTGCACTGCAATTGACTTTATTCCAAAATCTTCATCTCAAATCATAGAGAACCAACAATAGGAAAAATGGCAGGACTAGCAGGGGTCCAATACTCCGATTTACGCGTTTCAGGGCCAAATATGGCCGACAGCCGAGCTCACCTTCTAGATAAACTTATTAGCATCTGACAACCGGCAAATTTTAGGCCACGCCTCTGACCACACCCATTCATAATTAGTCACACCCATATCCACATCCCAACCACACCCATTTAGCACTGCTGGTCACACTGTTTCATATACAATAATTATAAACAAAAAAATATGGCCACACAGTGCTCCATACTTTATAATGACCGCACATGATGCTCCATACTGTATAATGGCCACACAGTGCTCCATACTGTATAATGACCGAACATGATGCTCCATACTGTATAATGATCGCACATGATGCTCCATTCTGTATAATGGCCACACATGATGCTCCATACTGTATAATGGCCACACATGAAGCTCCATACTGTATAATGACTGCACATGATGCTCCATACTGTATAATGGCCGCACAGTGCTCCATACTGTATAATGACCACACATGATGCTCCATACTGTATAATGACCGCAAATGATGCTCCATACTGTATCATATCTACACATGATGCTCCATACTGTATAATGGCCACACAGTGCTCCATACTGTATAATGACCACACATGATGCTCCATACTGTATAATGGCCACACAGTGCTCCATACTGAATAATGACCGCACATGACGTTCCATACTGTATAATGACCGTACATGATGCTCCATATTGTATAATGGCCACATATGATGCTCCATACTGTATAATGGCCACACATGATGCGCCATACTGTATAATGGCCACACATGATGCTCCATACTGTATAATGACTGCACATGATGCTCCATACTGTATAATGGCCACACAGTGCTCCATACTGTATAATGACTGCACATGATGCTCCATACTGTATAATGGCCACACAGTGCTCCATACTGTATAATGACCGCACATGATGCTCCATACTGTATAATGACCGTACATGATGCTCCATATTGTATAATGGCCACATATGATGCTCCATACTGTATATAATGACCGCACATGATGCTTCATACTGTATAATGACCGCACATGATGCTCCATACTGTATAATGGCCACACATGATGCTCCATACTGTATAATGGCCACACAGTGCTCCATACTGTATAATGACCGCACATGATGCTCCATTCTGTATAATGACTGTACATGATGCTCCATACTGTATAATGGCCACATATGATGCTCCATACTGTATAATGACTGCACATGATGCTCCATACTGTATAATGACTGCACATGATGCTTCATGCTGTATTTTGGCTGCACATGATGCTCCATACTGTATAATGACCCCACATGATGCTCCATACTGTATAATGACCGCACATGATGCTCCATACTGTATAATGGCCCCACATGATGCTCCATACTGTATAATGACCGCACATGATGCTCCATACTGAATATTGGCCGCACATGATACTTTGTACCGTATAATGGCCACACATAGCTACTCCTACACACGTGGCTGCGCTCCGTACACTTTGCACACATGGCTCCGCACACACGGCTCCGCTCCATACACCTCATACACACACGGCTCCACGCCAGACACCTCGTACACATTCAGCTCTGCTCCGTACACCTCGTACACATTCAGCTCCGCTCCATACACCTCATACACACACGGCTCCGCTCCATACACCTCATACACACACGGCTCTGCTCTGCACACCTAGTACACATTCAGCTCCGCTCCATACACCTCGTACACATTTAGCTCCATACACCTCATACACACACGGCTCCGCTCCGTACACCTCATACACACACGGCTCCGCTCCGTACACCTCGTACACACATGGCTCCACTCCATACACCTCGTACACACACGGCTCCGCTCCATACACCTCATACACATTTAGCTCCGCTCCATACACCTCATACACACACGGCTCCGCAAATACACCTCATTCACACACAGCTCCACTCCATACACCTCATACACACTCGGCTCCGCTCCATACACCTCGTACACATTCAGCTCCGCTCCATACACCTCGTACACACAAGGCTCTGCTCCATACACCTCATACACACACGGCTCCGCTCCATACACCTCATACACACACAGCTCCACTCCATACACCTCATACACACACGGCTCTGCTCCGTACACCTCGAACACATTCAGCTCCGCTCCGTACACCTCGTACACATTCAGCTCCGCTCCATACACCTCATACATACACTGCTCCGCTCCATACACCTCATACACACATGGCTCTGCTCCATACACCTCATACACACACGGCTCTGCTCTGTACACCTAGTACACATTCAGCTCCGCTCCATACACCTCGTACACACACGGCTCCGCTCTGTACACCTCGTACACACATGGCTCCGCTCCATACACCTTGTACACACACGGCTCCGTTCCATACACCTCATACACATTTAGCTCCGCTCCATACACCTCATACACACACGGCTCCACTCCATACACCTCATACACACTCGGCTCCGCTCCATACACCTCGTTCACATTCAGCTCCGCTCCATACAATTCATACACACACGGCTCCGCTCCATACACCTCATACACACACGGCTCTGCTCCATACACCTCGTACACATTCAGCTCCATTCCGTACACCTCGTACACATTCAGCTCCATACACCTCATACACACACGGCTCCGCTCCATACACCTCATACACACACGGCTCTGCTCTGCACACCTAGTACACATTCAGCTCCGCTCCATACACCTCGTACACATTTAGCTCCATACACCTCATACACACACGGCTCCGCTCCGTACACCTCATACACACACAGCTCCGCTCCGTACACCTCGTACACACATGGCTCCGCTCCATACACCTCGTACACACACACGGCTCCGCTCCATACACCTCATACACATTTAGCTCCGATCCATACACCTCATACCCACACGGCTCCGCAAATACACCTCATACACACAGGGCTCCGCTCCATACACCTCATACACACACGGCTCTGCTCCATACACCTCGTACACACACGGCTCCACTCCATTCACCTCATACACACTCGGCTCCGCTCCATACACCTCGTACACATTCAGCTCCGCTCCATACATCTCATACACACACGGCTCTGCTCCATACACCTCATACACACACGGCTCCGCTCCATACACCTCATACACACACAGCTCCGCTCCATACACCTCATACACACACGGCTCTGCTCCGTACACCTCGAACACATTCAGCTCCGCTCCGTACACCTCGTACACATTCAGCTCCGCTCCATACACCTCATACATACACGGCTCCGCTCCATACACCTCATACACACATGGCTCTGCTCCATACACCTCATACACACACGGCTCTGCTCTGTACACCTAGTACACATTCAGCTCCGCTCCATACACCTCGTACACATTTAGCTCCATACACCTCATACACACACGGCTCCGCTCCGTACACCTCGTACACACATGGCTCCGCTCCATACACCTCGTACACACACGGCTCTGCTCCATACACCTCATACACATTTAGCTCCGCTCCATACACCTCATACACACACGGCTCCGCTCCATACACCTCATACACACACGGCTCTGCTCCATACACCTCGTACACATTTAGCTCCGCTCCATACACCTCATACACACACGGCTCCACTCCATACACCTCATACACACTCGGCTCCACTCAATACACCTCGTACACATTCATCTCCGCTCCATACACCTCGTACACACACGGCTCCGCTCCATACACCTCATACACATTTAGCTCCGCTCCATACACCTCATACACACACGGCTCCGCAAATACACCTCATACACACACGGCTCCGCTCCATACACCTCATACACACATGGCTCTGCTCCATACACCTCGTACACATTTAGCTCTGCTCCATACACCTCGTACACAGACGGCTCCGCTCCATACACCTCATACACACACGGCTCCACTCCATACACCTCATACACACACGGTTCCAATCCGTACACCTCATACACACACGGCTGTGCTTCGTACACCTCGTACACATTCAGCTCTGCTCCGTACACCTCGTACACATTCAGCTATGCTCCATACACCTCATACACACACGGCTCTGCTCCATACACCTCGTACACATTCAACTCCGCTTCGAACACCTCGTACACAGTCAGCTCCGCTCCATACACCTCGTACACATTTAGCTCCGCTCCATACACCTCATACACACACGGCTCTGCTCCATACACCTCATACACACACGGCTCCGCTCCATACACCTCATACACACATGGCTCCGCTCCATACACCTCATACACACACGGCTCCGCTCCATACACCTAATACACACACGGCTCCGCTCCATACACCTTGTACACATTTAGGTCCGCTCCATACACCTCATACACACACGGCTCTGCTCCATACATGTCATACACACACGGCTCCGCTCCATACACCTCATACACACACGGCTCCGCTCCATACACCTCATACACACACGGCTCTGCTCCATACACCTAATACACACACGGCTCCGCTCCATACACCTTGTACACATTTAGCTCCGCTCCATACACCTCATACACACACAGCTCTGCTCCATACACGTCATACACACACGGCTCCGCTCCATACACCTCATACACACACAGCTCCGCTCCATACACCTCGTACACATTCAGCTCTGCTCCATACACCTCGTACACACAAGGCTCCGCTCCATACACCTCATACACACACGGCTCCGCTCCATACACCTCATACACACACTGCTCCGCTCCATACATCTCATATACACAAACGGTTCCACTCTGTACACCTCGTACACACACGGCTCTGCTCCATACACCTCATACACATTCAGCTCCGCTCCGTTCACCTCGTACACATTCAGCTCTACTCCATACACCTCATACACACACGGCTCTGCTCTGTACACCTTGTACACATTCAGCTCTGCTCCATACACCTCGTACACATTTAGCTCCATACACCTCATACACACACGGCTCCGCTGCGTACACCTCATACACACACGGCTCCGCTCCGTACACCTCGTACACACATGGCTCTGCTTCATACACCTCGTACACATTCAGCTCCGCACCATACACCTCGTACACACACGGCTCCGCTCCGTACACCTCATACACACACGGCTCTGCTCCATACACCTCATACACACACGGTTCCACTCCGTACACCTCATACACACACGGCTCTGGTCCGTACACCTCGTACACATTCAACTCCGCTCCATACACCTCGTACACATTCTGCTCTGCTCCATACACCTCGTACACACACGGCTCCGTTCCATACACCTCATACACACACGGCTCCGCTCCATACACCTCATACACACACTGCTCCGCTCCATACATCTCATACACAAACGGCTCCACTCTGTACACCTCGTACACACACGGCTCTGCTCCATACACCTCATACACATTCAGCTCCGCTCCGTTCACCTCGTACACATTCAGCTCTACTCCATACACCTCATACACACACGGCTCTGCTCTGTACACCTTGTACACATTCAGCTCTGCTCCATACACCTCGTACACATTTAGCTCCATACACCTCATACACACACGGATACGCTGCGTACACCTCATACACACACGGCTCCGCTCCGTACACCTCGTACACACATGGCTCTGCTTCATACACCTCGTACACATTCAGCTCCGCACCATACACCTCGTACACACACGGCTCCGCTCCGTACACCTCATACACACACGGCTCTGCTCCATACACCTCATACACACACGGTTCCACTCCGTACACCTCATACACACACGGCTCTGGTCCGTACACCTCGTACACATTCAACTCCGCTCCATACACCTCATACACTTTTAGCTCCGCTCCATACACCCCGTACACATTTAGCTACGCTCCATACACCTCATACACACACGGCTCCGCTCCATACACCTCATACACACACGGCTCCGCTCCATACATCTCGTACACATTTTGCTCCGCTCCATACACTTCATACACACACGGCTCCGCTCCATACACCTCATACACACACGGCTCCGCTCCATACACCTCGTACACATTTAGCTACGCTCCATACACCTCATACACACATGGCTCCTCTCCATACACCTCATACACACACGGCTCCGCTCCATACACCTCATACACACACGGCTCTGCTCCATACACCTCGTACACATTTTGCTCCGCTCCATACACTTCATACACACACGGCTCCGCTCCATATACCTCGTACACATTCAGCTCCGCTCCATACACCTCATACACACACGGCTCCACTCCATACACCTCATACACACACGGCTCTGCTCTGTACACCTTGTACACATTTAGCTCCATACACCTCATACACACACGGCTCTGCTCCATACACCTCATACACACGACTCCGCTCCATACACCTCATACACACACGGCTCCACTCCATACACCTCATACACACACGGCTCTGCTCCATACACCTCGTACACATTTTGCTCCGCTCCATACACTTCATACACACACGGCTCCGCTCCATATACCTCGTACACATTCAGCTCCGCTCCATACACCTCATACACACACGGCTCCACTCCATACACCTCATACACACACGGCTCTGCTCTGTACACCTCGTACACATTTAGCTCCATACACCTCATACACACACGGCTCTGCTCCATACACCTCATACACACGACTCCGCTCCATACACCTCATACACACACGGCTCTGCTCCATACACCTCATACACACACGGCTCCACTCCGTACACCTCGTACACACACGGCTCCGCTCCATACACCTCATACACATTCATCTCCGCTCCATACACCCCATACAAACACGGCTCCGCTCCATACACCTCGCACACACACGGCTCCGCTCCATACACCTCGTACACATTCAGCTCTGCTCCGTACACCTCGTACACACATGGCTTTGCTACATCCACACTGTACACCTCCTGACCCCACACAAGGCAGGTTACTTAGGTTACCTCATCTAGCAGCACCATGTGGCAAGTTGGCAACCAGCACAGCCGAGTCCTGCAATCCATGGAGGTCCCGATCACATGACCCCTGACTCCTCCCCTCCTGTGACCTCATCACAGGTCCTGTGCGCACAAAGGGGGCAGCCAATATGTGGTGTAAGGCTCTGTGGTGCAGAGATGACCGGCTGATACGTACTGCACTGCATACGGAGGGGTAAGGGGCATGGCTTAACACAAGAGGGCATGTTGGCTGCTTCTCCTGCTGTCTGCGGGAAGCAGAGCGTCCCGTGCTGGACAGTGGGGCAAAGGCTCAAAATCGGGACAGTCCCACACAATGAAGGACAGTTGGGAGCTATGCAGATAGCTTGATGCCTTCTTGTAGATTCTCTCCAGTCCAGGTTATTGTCCAAGTGGACCTTCAAACATTTGTAAGTCTCCACCTGCTCCAGGTTCTGACTAGCAATAATGACAGGTGAACCTTCCATCTTTCTTCTGCTGTAGCTCACCACCAGCTCTTTAGTTTTCTTTGTTTAGTTGGCACCAATCCAGAAAATCTGGCACCACCCTCCTATATTTCTCCACAGCCCTCTGACACCACCCTCCTATATTCCTCCGCAGCCCTCTGACACCACCCTCCTATATTCCTCCACAGCCCTCTGACACCACCCTTATATTCCTCAATCCTCCGAAACCACCCTCCTATATTCCTCCTCAGCCCTCCGACACCACCCTCCTATATTCCTCCGCAGCCCTCCGACACCACCCTCCTATATTCCTCCTCAACCCTCCGACGCCACCCTCCTATATTCCTCCTCACCCTTCTGACACCACCCTCCTAAATTCCTCCTCAACCCTCCGACACCACCCTCCTATATTCCTCCTCAGCCCTCCAACACCACCCTCCTATATTCCTCCGCAGCCCTCCGACACCACCCTCCTATATTCCTCCTCAACCCTCCGACACCACCCTCCTACTGTATATTCCTTCTCACCCTTCTGACACCACCCTCCTATATTCCTCCTCAACCCTCCGACACCACCCTGTTATGACCCCAATGGCGAGGGTCTCAGAGATATCAGCAAGTCTGCAAAGTACAAAAATCCAGCTCATAGGGCAGTGGTAACTGGGTTGACCATATATCTACTCCTAACGCCAACCCTAGAAGTAGCCGGGGAATATGCCTACGTTGGTCGCTAGATGTCTCGCGCCAGCCGGAGAGCTAACTACCCCTAGAAGAGGAAAACAAAGACCTCTCTTGCCTCCAGAGAAAGGACCCCAAAAGTAGGATACAAGCCCCCCACAAATAATAACGGTGAGGTAAGAGGAAATGACAAACACAGAGATGAACTAGGTTTAGCACAGAGAGGCCCACTTACTAATAGCAGAATATAGTAAGATAACTTATATGGTCAACAAAAACCCTATCAAAAATCCACGCTGGAGATTCAAGAACCCCCGAACCGTCTAACGGCCCGGGGGGAGAACACCAGCCGCCCTAGAGCTTCCAGCAAGGTCAGGATACAGATAATATACAAGCTGGACAAAAAATGCAAACAATAACGAATTGCAAAAAGCAAAAAAGCAGACTTAGCTTAATCAAGCAGGAACCAGGATCAGTAGACAAGAGCACTACAGATTAGCTCTGATATCAACGTTGCCAGGCATTGAACTGAAGGTCCAGGGAGCTTATATAGCAACACCCCTGACCTAACGACCCAGGTGAGCATAAAAGGAATGACTGACAAACCCAGAGTCAAATCACTAGTAGCCACTAGAGGGAGCCAAAAAGTAAATTCACAACAGTACCCCCCCCCTTAGTGAGGGGTCACCGAACCCTCACCAAGACCACCAGGGCGATCAGGATGAGCGGCGTGAAAGGCACGAACTAAATCGGCCGCATGCACATCAGAGGCGACCACCCAGGAATTATCCTCCTGACCATAGCCCTTCCACTTGACCAGGTACTGAAGCCTCCGCCTGGAGAGACGAGAATCCAAGATCTTCTCCACCACGTACTCCAACTCGCCCTCAACCAACACCGGAGCAGGAGGCTCAGCAGAAGGAACCACAGGCACAACGTACCGCCGCAACAAGGACCTATGAAATACGTTGTGAATGGCAAACGACACCGGAAGATCCAGGCGAAAGGATACAGGATTAAGGATCTCCAATATCTTGTAAGGACCAATGAATCGAGGCTTAAATTTGGGAGAGGAGACCTTCATAGGAACAAATCGAGAAGACAGCCATACCAAATCCCCAACACGAAGTCGGGGACCCACACCGTGGCGGCGGTTGGCAAAACGCTGAGCCTTCTCCTGTGACAACTTCAAGTTGTCCACCACATGATTCCAGATCCGCTGCAACCTATCCACCACAGAATCCACCCCAGGACAGTCAGAAGGCTCCACATGTCCCGAGGAAAAACGAGGGTGGAAACCAGAGTTGCAGAAAAATGGCGAAACCAAGGTGGCAGAACTAGCCCGATTATTAAGGGCAAATTCAGCCAACGGCAAGAAGGTCACCCAATCATCCTGATCAGAAGAGACAAAACACCTCAAATACGCCTCCAGAGTCTGATTAGTTCGTTCCGTTTGTCCGTTAGTCTGTGGATGAAAAGCGGATGAAAACGACAACTCAATGCCCATCCTACCACAAAAGGATCGCCAGAACCTGGAAACAAACTGGGATCCTCTGTCCGACACAATATTCTCAGGAATGCCGTGCAAACGAACCACGTTCTGGAAGAACACAGGAACCAGATCAGAAGAGGAAGGCAGTTTGGGCAAAGGAACCAGATGGACCATCTTGGAGAAACGATCACATATCACCCAGATGACAGACATGCCCTGAGACACCGGAAGATCCGAAATGAAATCCATAGAGATGTGTGTCCAAGGTCTCTTCGGGACAGGCAAGGGCAAGAGCAACCCGCTGGCACGAGAACAGCAAGGCTTAGCTCGAGCACAAATACCACAGGACTGCACAAATGACCGCACATCTCTTGACAAGGAAGGCCACCAAAAGGACCTGGCCACCAGATCTCTGGTGCCAAAAATTCCCGGGTGCCCTGCCAACACTGAGGAATGAACCTCGGAAATGACTCTGCTGGTCCATTTAGCAGGCACAAACAATCTGTCAGGTGGACAAGAGTCAGGCCTACCAGCCTGAAATCTCTGCAACACACGTCGCAGATCTGGAGAAATAGCTGACAGGATAACTCCTTCCTTAAGAATACCCACAGGTTCAGCGACTCCAGGAGCATCAGGCACAAAGCTCCTAGACAGAGCATCGGCCTTCACATTCTTAGAACCTGGTAAATACGAAACCACAAAGTCAAAACGGGAGAAAAACAATGACCAGCGGGCCTGTCTAGGATTCAGGCGTTTAGCAGACTCGAGGTACATCAGATTTTTGTGATCAGTCAAGACCACCACACGATGCTTAGCACCCTCGAGCCAATGACGCCACTCCTCAAATGCCCACTTCATGGCCAACAACTCCCGATTGCCCACATCATAATTTCGCTCTGCCGGCGAAAACTTCCTAGAGAAAAAGGCACAAAGTCTCATAGTAGAGCAACCAGGGCCTCTCTGCGACAAAACGGCCCCTGCCCCAATTTCCGAAGCATCCACTTCAACCTGAAAGGGAAGTGAGACATCAGGCTGGCACAAAACAGGCGCTGAAGTAAACCGGCGCTTCAACTCCTGGAAAGCCTCCACGGCAGCAGGAGCCCAGTTAGCCACATCAGAGCCTTTCTTGGTCATATCCGTCAACGGTTTAACAACGCTAGAAAAATTAGCGATAAAACGACGGTAGAAGTTAGCAAAACCCAAGAACTTCTGAAGACTCTTAACTGACGAGGGTTGAGTCCAATCATGAATAGCTCGAACCTTGACTGGGTCCATCTCCACAGCAGAAGGGGAAAAAATGAACCCTAAAAAGGGAACCTTCTGTACACCAAAGAGACACTTTGAGCCTTTAACAAACAAAGAATTTTCACGCAAAATCTTGAAAACCATCCTGACCTGTTCCACATGCGAGTCCCAATCATCAGAAAAAAACAGAATATCATCCAGATAAACGATCAAAAATTTATCCAGATACTTCCGGAAAATGTCATGCATAAAAGACTGAAAAACTGAAGGTGCATTAGAGAGTCCAAATGGCATCACCAAGTACTCAAAATGACCTTCGGGCGTATTGAATGCGGTTTTCCATTCATCTCCTTGCTTAATGCGCACAAGGTTGTACGCACCACGAAGGTCTATCTTGGTGAACCACTTGGCACCTTTAATCCGGGCAAACAAGTCTGACAACAACGGCAAAGGATACTGAAATTTGACAGTGATCTTATTCAAAAGCCGATAGTCAATACAAGGCCTCAAAGATCCGTCCTTTTTAGCCACAAAAAAGAATCCCGCACCAAGAGGGGAAGAAGAAGGACGGATATGCCCCTTCTCCAGAGACTCCTTGATATATGAACGCATCGCGGTATGTTCAGGTACCGACAGATTAAACAGTCTTCCCTTAGGAAACTTACTGCCTGGAATCAAATCTATTGCACAGTCACATTCCCTATGAGGAGGCAATGCACTTGACCTAGACTCGCTGAAGACATCCTGATAATCAGACAAATACGCCGGAACTTCCGAAAGCGTAGAAGTAGCAATAGACACGGGCAGGGAATCTCCATGAATTCCATGACAGCCCCAACTTGACACTGACATTGCCTTCCAGTCCAAGACTGGATTATGGGTCTGTAACCATGGCAGCCCCAAAACAACCAAATCATGCATCTTATGCAGAACAAGAAAACGTATCACCTCCCGATGTTCAGGAGTCATGCACATGGTAACCTGTGTCCAAAACTGCGGCTTATTTTCTGCCAATGGCGTAGCGTCAATACCCCTAAGAGGGATAGGATTTTCTAATGGCTCAAGAACAAAACCGCAACGCTTGGCAAATGACAGATCCATAAGACTCAGGGCAGCACCTGAATCTACAAACGCCATGACAGGATACGATGACAGTGAGCAAATCAAAGTTACAGATAGAATGAACTTAGGTTGCAAATTACCAATGGCGACAGGACTAACAACCTTAGTAAGACGCTTAGAGCATGCTGAGATAACATGTGCAGAATCACCACAGTAGTAACACAAGCCATTCTGGCGTCTATGAATTTTCCGCTCATTTCTAGTCAGGATTCTATCACATTGCATTAAATCAGGTGCCTGTTCAGACAACACCATGAGGGAATTTGCGGTTTTGCGCTCCCGCAACCGCCGGTCAATTTGAATCGCCAGGGCCATGGAATCATTCAGACCTGTGGGAATGGGAAAACCCACCATCACATTTTTAATGGCTTCAGAAAGGCCATTTCTAAAATTTGCAGCCAATGCACACTCGTTCCACTGGGTCAGCACGGACCATTTCCGAAATTTTTGGCAATACACCTCAGCCTCGTCCTGGCCCTGAGACATAGCCAGCAAGGCTTTTTCTGCCTGAATCTCAAGATTGGGTTCCTCATAAAGCAAACCGAGCGCCAGAAAAAACGCATCAATATCAGCCAATGCCGGATCTCCTGGCGCCAGCGAGAAAGCCCAATCCTGAGGGTCGCCCCGTAAAAAAGAAATAACAATTTTCACTTGCTGAGCGGAGTCTCCAGAGGAACAGGGTCTCAGAGACAAAAACAATTTACAATTATTCCTGAAATTTCTAAACTTAAATCGGTCTCCGGAAAACAGTTCAGGAATCGATATCTTAGGTTCTGACATAGGATTTCTGGTAACATAATCTTGTATGCCCTGCACACGAGCAGCAAGCTGGTCCACACTTGTAATCAAGGTCTGGACATTCATGTCTGCAGCAATCACAAGCCACTCAAAGGTAAAGGGGAAAAGAAAAAAAAAAAAAAAATGAGAGAGAGGAAAAAAAAACCTCAGAATTTTCTTTCTTATAATCCCACTTCTGCAATGCATTTAACATTTAGTACTGGCCTGGCAAACTGTTATGACCCCAATGGCGAGGGTCTCAGAGATATCAGCAAGTCTGCAAAGTACAAAAATCCAGCTCATAGGGCAGTGGTAACTGGGTTGACCATATATCTACTCCTAACGCCAACCCTAGAAGTAGCCGGGGAACATGCCTACGTTGGTCGCTAGATGTCTCGCGCCAGCCGGAGAGCTAACTACCCCTAGAAGAGGAAAACAAAGACCTCTCTTGCCTCCAGAGAAAGGACCCCAAAAGTAGGATACAAGCCCCCCACAAATAATAACGGTGAGGTAAGAGGAAATGACAAACACAGAGATGAACTAGGTTTAGCACAGAGAGGCCCACTTACTAATAGCAGAATATAGTAAGATAACTTATATGGTCAACAAAAACCCTATCAAAAATCCACGCTGGAGATTCAAGAACCCCCGAACCGTCTAACGGCCCGGGGGGAGAACACCAGCCGCCCTAGAGCTTCCAGCAAGGTCAGGATACAGATAATATACAAGCTGGACAAAAAATGCAAACAATAACGAATTGCAAAAAGCAAAAAAGCAGACTTAGCTTAATCAAGCAGGAACCAGGATCAGTAGACAAGAGCACTACAGATTAGCTCTGATATCAACGTTGCCAGGCATTGAACTGAAGGTCCAGGGAGCTTATATAGCAACACCCCTGACCTAACGACCCAGGTGAGCATAAAAGGAATGACTGACAAACCCAGAGTCAAATCACTAGTAGCCACTAGAGGGAGCCAAAAAGTAAATTCACAACACCACCCTCCTATATTCCTCCTCAGCCCTCCGACACCACCCTCCTATATTCCTCCTCAACCCTCTGACACCGCCCTCCTATATTCCTTCTCAGCCCTCCGACAACACCCTCCTATATTCCTCCTCAACCCTCCGACACCACCCTCCTATATTCCTCCTCACCCTTCTGACACCACCCTCCTATATTCCTCCTCAACCCTCCGACACCACCTTCCTATATTCCTCCTCAGCCCTCCGACACCACCCTCCTATATTCCTCAACCCTCCGACACCACCCTCCTATATTCCTCCTCACCCTTCTGGCACAACCCTCCTATATTCCTCCTCAGCTGTCTGACACCACCCTCCTATATTCCTTCTCAGCCCTCCAACGCCACCCTCCTATATTCCTCCTCAGCCCTCCGACACAACCCTCCTATATTCCTCCTCACCCCTCTGACACCACCCTCCTATATTCCTCCTCGGCCCTCCAACACCACCCTCCTATATTCCACACCTCTCCTACACCACCCTCCTATATTCCTCAACCCTCCAACACCACACTCCTATATTCCTCCTCAACCCTCCGACACCACCCTCCTATATTCCTCAACCCTCCAACACCACCCTCCTATATTCCTCCGCAGCCCTCCGACACCACCCTCCTATATTCCTCCTCAACCGTCCGACACCACCCTCCTATATTCCTCCTCACCCCTCTGACACCACCCTCCTATATTCCTCCTAACCCCGCCAACACCACCCTCTTATATTCCTCCTCACCCTTCTGACACCACCCTCCTATATTCCTCCTCAACCCTCCGACAGCACCTTCCTATATTCCTCCTCAACCCTCTGACACCACCCTCCTATATTCCTCCGCAGCCCTCTGACACCACCCTCCTATATTCCTCCACAGCCCTCTGACACTACCCTTATATTCCTCAATCCTCCGACACCACCCTCCTATATTCCTCCTCAGCCCTCTGAAACCACCCTCCTATATTCCTCCGCAGCCCTCCGACACCACCCTCCTATATTCCTCCTCACTTTTCTGACACCACCCTCCTATATTCCTCCTCAGCCCTCCGACACCACCCTCCTATATTCCTTCTCACCCCTCTGACACCACCCTCCTATATTCCTCCTCACCCCTCTGACACCACCCTCCTATATTCCTCCTCACCCCTCAGACACCACCCTCCTATATTCCTCCTCAACCCTCTGACACCACCCTCCTATATTCCTTCCCACCCCTCCGACACCACCCTCCTATATTCTTCCTCAGCCCTCCGACACCACCCTCCTATATTCCTTCTCACCCCTCCGACACCACCCTCCTATATTCCTCCTGACCCCTCCGACAGCACCCTCCTATATTCTTCCTCACCCGTCCGACACCACCCTCTTATATTCCTCCTCAGCTCTCCGACACCACCCTCCTATATTCCTCAGCCCTCCGACACCACCCTCCTATATTCCTTCTCACCCCTCCGACACCACCCTCCTATATTCCTCCTGACCCCTCCGACAGCACCCTCCTATATTCCTCCTCACCCGTCCGACACCACCCTCTTATATTCCTCCTCAGCTCTCCGACACCACCCTCCTATATTCCTCCTCAACCCTCCGACACCACCCTCCTATATTCCTCCTCACCCCTCCGACACCACCCTCCAATATTCCTCCTCACCCTCCTGACACCACCCTCCTATATTCCTCCTCACCCCTCTGACTCCACCCTCCTATATTTCTCCTTACCCTGGACCCCCAATATATCTGACTACTATGGAGTCATCTGAGAATTTTTGTAGCTAGAAACAATCAGATTTATTCTGAAAATCTGCTGTACATAATGTGAAAAGAAAAGGCAAAAGCAGCATTTCTCTGAGGGGCACCTACACTGCTCAATACTCTGCTGGAGACCACTGCTCCCGTTTGTACAAACTGTAGCCTGTCTGACAGGTGGTCTGTTATCCAAATTCTCATCCCCTCTTCCACCTTCATATCAGTCATCTTTTTGCGTAGTAAAATTGGCTGTACTGAAGAAGTCCCAGAACATTGCGCCATAATTGTCCAAAAATAAATAGGTGCTGCAATGTTCTGCCACTAGCAAGGTGGCATATTGTCTCCATCACCTGCAAGCTTTAATCAAACAAAAACCAGTGTTGAAAAACAGCTGAGAACACGTAAAAGTGACTTAAAATGGCGTCATATTAAAAAATTCTAGTGGAAAAACAAAAACTGGCTAAAAACTCGACCGGTAAAGAGGAGTAAATGCAATAATCGTCCCAGTGACTTCAGTCCTATAACTGCCCGATCTTTCCTCGTTCCCGCTGCTATAAATGTGGTCAGTTCTCTTGTCCTGTAATTTCTGGCCATTTTCCGATACCCCTAGCGTCTCCATTTTTCATGATCTGGGTTTGGGTGAGGGCTAATTTTTTGCACGCCGAGCTGATGGTTTTAATGATACCATTTTGGTGCAGATACGTTCTTTTGATTACCCGTTATTGCATTTTAATGCAATGTCGCGGTGACCAAAAAAACGTAATTCTGGCGTTTTGACTTTTTTCTTGCTACGCCGTTTAGCGATCAGGTTAATCTTTTTTTTTGTTGATAGATTGGGTGATTCTGAAAGTGGCGATACCAAATATGTGTAGGTTTGATTTTTTTTTTTTTATTGTTTTATTTTGAATGGGGTGAAGGGGGGAGTGATTTGAACTTTTATATTTTTTTTATTTTTTTCATATTTTTAAAAACTTTTTTTTACTTTTGGCATGCTTCAATAGCCTCCATGGGGGACTAGAAGCTGCCACAACTTGATTGGCTCTGCTACATAGAGGTGCAGAATTAATGCATTGCTATGAGCGCCGACCACAGGGTGGCGCTCATAGCAATCCGGCATGAACAACCACAGAGGTCTCAAGGAGATTTCTGGTTGTCATGCCAATGCACTGCTGACCCCCGGTCACGTGACGGAGGTCAGTGGTGCACGTATTTGTGGCCGGAAGCACGCATTAAATGCCGCTGTCAGAGTTTGACAGCGGCATTTAACTAGTTAATGGGCATGGGTGGATCACGATTCCACCTGCGCCTATTGCAGGCAAATGTCAGCTGTTCAAAACAGCTGACTTGTCCCGACTTTGATGCGGGCTCACCACCGGAGCCCGCATCAAAACGAGGGTACTGCCATCAGACGTACAGTGACACAGATAGTCACACTAGTTGATAGGTACCTGACCACTGTGGGGTTCCATTATGCAGATGGACACATAATCTAAAGTATATTTCTAGCCCTTTGTCCCACTGGCTCCTATTTATTATATCTCCCCTGCTGAATCCCCAAGACTGGGAGGAAACACATACGGAGATTTAATATCATATTTCATCCTTGGTGGTGGATTGTCCATACCAGGGTTCACTTGGGGCCTGTCCTTGTTAGGACAGGAGTACTGCAAGGGGCACGACAGGGTGTTGGGGGATCCTCCACGTGGATCAATTGTTCCTGAGAAAGCCTAAAAGGGGAATTTGCTGTGGATCTATGTCCGTTCTTATTGGTGAGACCAAACTGTTTTTTAATAGAGCACTGGTTTGCACGAGCACTTTATCTATGCATATTTTTTTTGTGTCATGTTTTTGTCCATTTTAATTTCAGTGATTAAAAGTTAAGTTTTATTTATTCGGAGACTCTCCTAGCTATATTCAACAAAAATTGTTCAAAAATATCAGCAATATCAAGGCTACATGTCCATCTCCAGAGATCTTGATGTTCCTTTGACCACGATGCACAACATAATCAAGTTTATAACCCATGGCATTTTAGCTAAGGTCCCTGGATGTGGACGCAGAGAAAAATCGATGAAAGGTTGCAGCGCAAGATAGTCTGGATGGTGGATAAGCAGCCCCAGTCAGGTTCCTAAGAAATTCAAGCTGTCCTACATGCTCAGGGGGCATTAATGTCAACGCGAACTATCTGTCCACATCTCAATGAAATTAAACTCTAAGTCAGGAGACCCAAGAGGACCCTGCTGCTGACAAAGAGACATAAAAAGCTAGACTGCAATTTGCCAAAATGTATGTGAGTAAGCCAAAATCTTTCTGGGAAAGCATCTTGTGGACACATGAGACCAAGATAGAGCTTTTTGATAGAGCACTCTTTCTACTGTTTACTGTTACAGAACATGAAATTAGGCCTACAAAGAAAATAACACAGTACCTACAGTCAAATATGGTGGCGGTTCAAAGAAGTTTTGGGGTTATTTTCCTGCCTTGACTGTATGCAAAACATAATGAAATATGAAGATTACCAAAGGATTTTGGGTCTCAAGGTAGTGCCCATTGTCAGAAAGCTGGGTTTGCGTCCTAGGTCATGTTTCTTCCAGCAAGACAATGACCCCATAGATACTTCTAGAAGCACCCATAAATGGATGGAAATGGATGGAAACATAGTACTAAAGAGTTCTCAAGTAGTCAGCAATGAGTCCAGATGTAAATCCCATTGCAAACCTGTGGAGAGATCTTCAAATTGCTGTTGGGAGAAGCACCCTTCAAATTTGAGAGACATAGAGCAGTTTGCAAAAGAGTGGTCCAAAATTCCAGCTGAGAGGTGTAAGAAGCTTGTTGATGGTTATAGGAAGCAATTGATTGCAGTTATTTATTCCAAAGGATGTGCAACCAAATATTAAGTTGAGGGTGCCAACAATTTTGTCTGGCCCATTTTTGGAGTTTTGTATGATATTATGTCCAATTTGCCTTTTTTCTCTGTTTTCCTGTGTTGTTTCAATACACACAGAGGAAATAAACATGTATATAAGAAAACATGTGAATTGTAATAATTTTCTGGGAAAAATACTTCATTTTCTGGAACAATTTCAAGGGTGCCAATGCTTTTGGATATGACTGTATTTATTAACAGTCCTTGCTTTATTCTGTTTGGTATTTTGTTATTTACTTTACTCACTCTGGGATCTTTCCTTTGTTCAGCAGTTCACCTCTTGTAGGTAATTCACACTCTGCTCTGCCTCTGGCTCTACACGAGGAACATGAAGCAACTAAACAGCCTTTTAGGCATTTAGATCCGAGTTACCATCTTCTAATCTGTTGATAGGGCTATCTCTCACCCGCAGGGACCACTAGGGAAGGTGGAGTTAGGACAACTAGTCTGGGATCACTCTGAACATTGTGCCTGATAGGGGGTGCAATTTTTGTCAAAATTCTAGATAGCTTTTTTGTAAGATATTGAGGATTGATTTGTCATTTTCATCTGCTTTCCACTCTGAAGCCGATGGTAAGGCAGAAAGGATATATCAATCGTTGGAACAAATTTTAAGTTGTTTAGTTGCAGCTCAGCAGGACTGGTCCTCATTTTTACCTCTTGCTGAGTTCACAGTCGGGTCAACCAGTCCACTGGAACCTTGCTTTATTATGTAATTATACTTTTTCATCCCCATTTTGGCAAACTTTCTAGGATGAGTGCTGGGTGTCCTGGAGTAGAGATCGCCATACAGATACTTAGGGATATTTGGAAGGAGGTCCAAAAGAATAGTGGGGTGGCTATGTTTTGCCAAGAATGGAAGGAGGATAGGAAACATTAAATGGACCCCATCTTCAGGGTAGGTGATAAAGTGTGGTTATCATCGGCGAAGTTGGGTCTTAAATTTATTGGCCAGTATGAAATTCTGCAGGGAATAAACCCAGTGGCCTTAGATTAAAGCTTCCTCCCTCACTCCATATTCTGAATGTTTTTCATAGAATTCACCCCTTCTGTATTGGCTCCTTCATTTCCGCCTCCTCCAGTTTCTGTTGATGGAGGTTATACTATGAGGTACAGAGGACTGTGAATTCTTGAAGGGTCTAAAATTCCCTCCAATATCTTGTGCATTGGAGGTTATACGGACCTGAAGAGAGATCATGGGTCTCGGCTCTTTCCGTGCTTTCTGTTTGTCTGATTAGGGCCTTCCATCTCAGGTTTCCCGGAAAACGTGGGGGTCCAGTGGTCCTTAGAAGAGGGAGTACTGTCACGATTTCTCCTGAGTGTCTGGATGCATTAAATTACAGTTCTGCTGTTCATCCTAGGAATGGTGCGTGCTGAGCTGTCAGAATGGTGATGGACAGCTCGGCCGTTCAATAAGATGTGGGAGTGCTGACCTGTCAATGTCTGGAGTGACAGTATGGCTGTCCAATCAGGACCAAGGTGTGCCGGGTCTTCATCCATGTGTATCTTGTCCAGAATAATTACCTGGCTATTTAACCAAGCTCTCTGCCTTTAATTGATGCCAGTCGTAGCTTTGTTTTTGAGGCGTGTGCTTGCTCTCTCCTCCTTGTCTGGCACTCTGATCCTTGCTAATCGACTTAGGATTTGTCTTGACCATCTGCTTGCTTTGCCATTTTTGTCATGATCCACTACCTTCTTGGAATATTGACCTTGGACTGTTTCCTAATTACACTTTTGTCTCACCCATTTGTCTATGACGTATCGTCTTGGCTTTTGACCTTGGATCTCTTGACTACCCAGCTTCATGGCTTACCCTTGAGTAGTGACTAGCGTCACAGTACACTGCTCAAAAAAATAAAGCGAACACTTAAACAACACAATGTAATTCCAAGTCAATCACACTTTTGTGAAATCAAACTATCCAGTTATGAAGCTACACCAATTGCAAACCAGGAGCTGGACCGCTACCTCCTGTGTCCGCTCAAACTGTCAGAAACAGACTCCATGAGGGTGGTATGAGCGCCAGACGTCCACAAGTGGTTGTGCTTACAGTCCAACACTGTGCAGGGCAATTGGCATTTGCCAGAGAACACCAAGATTGGCAGATTCAACATTGGCACCCTGTGCTCTTCAGATGAGAGCAAGTTCACACTGAGCACATGTGGCAGACATGACAGTCTGAAGACGCCATGGAGAACGTTCTGCTACCTGCCACCACCTTCAGCATGACCAGTTTGGCAGTGGGTCAGTAATGGTATGGGCAGGCATTTCTTTGAAGGGCCGCACAGCCCTCCATGTGTTAGCCAAAGGAATCATGACTGCTATTAGATACCAGGATGAGATACTCAGGTCCACTGTGAGACCATATGCTGGTGCGGTTGGCCCTGGGTTCTTTCTGATGCAGGACAATGCCAGACCTCATGTGGCTGGAGTGTATCAGCAGTTCCTACAAGATGAAGGCATTGAAGCTATAGACTGGCCCGCCCGTTCCCCAGACCTGAATCCATTCAAGCACATCTGGGACATCATGTCTGGTTCCATCCACCAACGTCACATTGCACCACAGATTGTACAGTAGTTGACTGATGCTGGTCTAGGAGGAGATACCTCAGCAAAACATCCGCCGCCTCATCAGGAGCATGCCCAGGGGTTGTAGGGAGGCCATACAGGCACGTGGAGGCCAAACATACTACTGAGCTTCATTTCCTTGTCTTGAAGTATTTCCATTTTAAGTATCATTCCAACTCCAGACCTCCATGGGATATTAATTGTGATTTACATTGATCATTTTCTGTTTTATTGTTCTCAACGCTTTACACTATGTAATGAATAAAGATTTGCAACTGGAATATTTAATTCAGTGATATCTAGCATGTGGTATTTTAGCGTTCCCTTTACTTTTTTGAGCAGTGTGTAAACGTTATAAACATTACATAAGATACGCTGGGGCTGATGTATATAGATTAAATGGAGTATGCTGGGACCGATGTATATACATCATATAGGATACGCTGGGGCTAATGTACATACATTACATGGCTCCAGCTTGTTAATTCATCCATAACCTTGAGATGGATCAGTGCAGCATGCAGCCCTGCCGGAGCCCACAGGAATTGAACCTGCAGTAATGTAACGGAGCTGGAGTGCAAAAGGCAGTAACTCTGCCCATCAAAAATGGCGTCCTAACGCTACCTGATACTTGGTCTGACAGTGAGAATACTGAACGCTGTGTAGGTGCATGTGCATGTACGAGCGCACACTAACACTGGGCATTGAAAAAAATGAAAGTGTCAGCGATCGCAAAACTACAGCTGACTGCCCACAATGAAGGTGAAGGCTGCAGACCAGCAGGCATGTGACTGGTGGGGCATATGGCCTGTTTATGCCTTGGTACTGTCCCCATTGGGGCTCATAATCTAAATTCTCAATCACTATGTCTTTGGATTATCGGAGGAAACCAGAGTACACGGAGGAAACCCACGCAAGTGTAAGGTGCCTGAGTGACAAAGTCATGGGCGAGCTGCTGCTTCTGCTCACTCTGGCACCCTACAGACAAAACGTATCCCAGTCCCGGTGTGCTGCTGTGTGGGGGGCATCACACTTAACTGTGCCCCATAGGCCTCCAATGGTTCAGGCTTTCATCTTCCAGAACCTTCGCAAAATACAATCCAGGAGACACTGAATTCGATAAAACAGTCAAACTTTTACTTGGCAGCTTACAGACATTACAATTAAGAATATATAATAGACTGTAACCTGTTGTGCCCTTTCTCACAGGTGCCAGATATAACGTCAGCCCTATTTCTCGGTATGGGTAGAGCATCCCTCTTGCTATCTCCTCCAGCACTAGGAATTCTCCACCACAAGCAGTACACCCGTATTCAATCACCTCTCACCTCTGAGCATGAGTCCATCTTTCCCTGCAGCTCTGCAGGCTTAGTGCGCCCAAGTGCCCATACGTCCATCCCGAGGTTCCCAGGCTGACAGATGGATTCGCACTGAAGGGTTCCAGGGCAATCCACTGCCCTGAGTAACAGGCTCACGTTGTCCATAGCAGCCTATTGCCTATGACCACTGCTGTCACTACACCACACTTTCTCTAAACATTTCCTGAACTTGACAGTAACTCTCAGTTCCCCCACCCTAATCTGGGCCAGTTATTACAGTTAACCCTGTCTAGTCTAAAATGCAGCCCCAGAGGATTTTACTTTCAGATGACATACATTGCTATAAAATACATTTAACCACTTGGGGTGTCAGAGAGTAGAACATCATCTCCACTACTCCTGCACAAGCACGTGGAAAACATATAAACTCCTTGCAGATGTTGTCCTTGATGGGATTTGATCCCAGGACCCCAATGCTCCAAAGTAACATGACTAACCACTGAGCCACCATGCTGCCTACAGGATAAATAAAATATCTTAATACAAGATAAGTTTACATTGCCCTTGAAACTTTGAATGTCTTTCTGTATAGGAGTAGAGGACCATTATCTGCATTCTATGAATACATCTTACCAAAGGTGGTAGACAGCAGAGCTTGTACAACTGGATGGGAGAAAAGATAATGGCAGAGAGGTCTTCATACATGACACAATACCGGGATACTGCACAGGAAGGTCAGCGGTATTGGTGAGTGATAAAGGTGCAGGAGGATGCATGTTTGCATGTACTGGCACGCTGACTGCTGGTCTGGAACTGCATTCCGGCCACTCCAGATTAGGGAATACTAGGGTGGGAGAGCAGAGCGCGTTCTCTCTGCCCACAAAGAATACTCTGACCATCTGACGGGTCACAGCGTCCCTGCTCCAGCTACTTGTGTATCTCAGCATTCAGATAATGAACACTGCATGTTGACGCCCTGCCCCAGCCTCCCCATTGATGCTGCACCACCAGGTGCCTGAAACCGGCAACCGGAAAAACGGGCTGGCGGCCCCCCAAGCAATGTCAAGCCATGACCCACCCTGCAAATAACTGAAAGTGCAGGTTAGCAGTCTGGGCCTGAAAGAGGTTCTTCCTTCAATATTTACATTTGTCAGTTGCTAAATCTGGTGGTAAAACAATAAAAATAGTACCTCTGGACTTTGCTCCCCATTCCAGCACTGCTGCTCTGACAGTCACCATCCACCAGTGACCTGAACGATTCATCACTGGTTGACACTGGAACGGAGTAAAGAGTTGACTATTGCTTCTGCAAATGTTTTATCTCCACAGCTCCCCACTAGCAAACTTAAAAACTTAACAGAGAGCTCCGTTAGGTGCAAATGTGCCTCCTAAATGGACAATGACCCCAAACATACTTCCAAGAGGTATGGCAAAATGCCTCTAGGACAACAAAGTGAAAGTAACGAAGTCGCCATCACAAAGCCCTGACCTCAATCCCAAAGAAAATGTATAAACAAACCTGAAAGGTAATGGTGATATTCCCAAACTATGAGGATCTGCCATTTTTGATAGAATCGCCTTTAAATTATCCAACTTGAGTCCCACATTTCTTGTAGCCTTTCAGAAGCTTCTCAAAATAGGCAGCTTTACTCTTGTAAGCGTTTATTCTACAACACTGACAGCACCACACAGAGAGAATCCACCACCAGGAATAGGAAACTTATAGATTGTTTTGTTTTTCCATCACTGTATAGGTGCCAGTAATGTATGTTCCTGGTATGTAGTAAAATGCTGACTGGTGGCCGTCTTCTACTGATGTCGCACTGGTCCCTCTTTGCCATCTTGTGAGCGCAGATCTGACTAGCCGGAAGTTACTGCTGACGGCTTGTATCTCTTTTTCGATAATCCTGTTCTGAATATCATAGACTTACATTGAGATATGACTTCTGTTTCGCCCAGCAAACATTTGAGAGTTCTGGTCAGCCACAACTCCAATCACGTGGTGCAGGGGAGGACCGCAGGGGCGCAGGGAACAGGAGAAGAAGGCTACCGGTAAGGATTTTACTACACACAAGGAACATTTATTACTGATATTTATCTGGTGGGAAAAAAAATTTGGAGTGGTACTTTTAAATATGTTTTTATTTTGAAAACGTATTAATCAATAAAAAACCTGCACATATTTGCTGCTACCCGAATTACATCAGATAATAGATTATTAAGGTTAACATTTAATTGTCTTTATGTGATAAATAAATAGAAATCACAATTGATGGAGGTTTTTTTTTACAGTTCGCTACAAAGTTAATAAAAGTTACAGTTGCAATTGAAAACAAAAACACGTCCTCGTACAACTACAGTCACTGGCTTTTGGAATGATTGGGGAAAAAAAATTAAGGGGTCACATGGTTTTCTTTTACTGTCCATGCATGAACTGCAATGCCTAGACCATCTGTGGGTCTTCTGATCTGGACTAACAGCCTCATATATACCATGTATATATCATATATACTGAGAGACCTGGAAATTCAAAATGGATGAAAGGAAGAAATTTGATGCATTTGAACTGGAGGAGACTTCTACGTATTCCATGGACAGTGAAGGTCACCAAGAGAGATGTATTGGACCAAGTCAAGTCAAACCAGTGACTGGAAGCTAAGATAGCTAAACAAAAATAAGCGTATATTGGCCATATGATACAAAGTCAGTCGTTGGAGAAAGGCATTATACCTGGATTGGTCAGTGGCAGAAGACATCTAAGAATCAGATGGATCAACATCAAAAAGAGCGACATGTGATTGACCATTGGTGAACTGAAAAAAGTAACTCGGGATAGAACTGCCTGGTGAGTAATGATCCATAGAAAGACCGAGAGTCATAGCTGACTGAGCAGATGAGAGTTAGTCAGGAGAACAAATATTGCGGTTTGTGCATAGGTTTGAAATGCAGCTATTTGAACCTGGTCTTAGATAGGTTTTTCACTATCCTAACTCTGTTATTGTTTTTTGTTATAAATGCCTAATGGTAATGCTCCTAAAAAAATAAATTATATGCTAATTTTCATGTCTTTCTGCTTCACTTACTGTCCTCCAGATTCAGCTCTGCTGTTACAGCTATCCTGTCCAGAATCCTCTGTTACTGATTACATTTCCTATCAGCCCTTGTGCTAGGCTGCAAGCCAACAGTGAGCACACTTCCTGTATCTGCCTAAACCAGGGGTGGGGAATAGAGTTGAGCGAATTTGTTCGGATTTGGTTCCGAATAAGATCGCAGCAAATATTGCTTTTGCAATATTCGTCGAACACAGCTGAACGTCATTAGAATCAATGGGAGCAGAAATTACCGAATATATTCGGAACCAATCAACAAACAGAAATTCGGCACAAACAGGGTAACAAAATGGCACGAATATGGCAACTTCAGATTCGACGACCGAATCCGAACAAATTGGCTCAACTCTAGTGGGGAACCTTTTTTCTGCCAAATGCCATTTGGATACTTAATCCATCCTTCGTGGTCTGTACAAATTGCATGCTAACTCTGCCCACAAAGTACGTCCTGACGCTGGACTTGGTGTCAGGAAGTAATCTTTCATTGCATGCACTTCAGTGCTCAGTAGTGAACACTGCATGCTCATGCTCAAAGAGAAAGAAAAAAATATTGGGCCAGCGGCCATAAAAATACAGCTGCCAACCCAAGTACTATGGTCCCGAGGAACCTGCACAGGGCCGGGTAAAAGGTAATTGAGGGCCGTAAATGGCCCACGGGCCTGAGGTTCCTCACCCCTGGCCTAAAACCATCATACTTCTTTAGAACACTTGTAATTAAGTGTGACAAGAGCTGCTCCTCACTGCTCTTCCCTCCCATCTGGGACGTTTATGTAACGCAGCAGTGTGCAGCTCCAGCTATAAGTAATAGCCAGCCTGAGAAGAAGGGGCATGGCCGCACACACTGTTCTCTACAGAGAAAGATAGTATCAGGAGACTGACTGATAGTAACGACATTGAGCTACACACTTCTGTAATGTCCCAGAAAGAAGGGGTGAGCAAGGAAGAGCAGCTCCTGTCACACCAGCCCTCTGATAATGTCTCCCTGTCTGCAGTTCGAGGTGAGGGTACATGGCCTGCTCCCTGCTAGTAGTCCTTCAGTGATGGAGCCATTATCACGGAGACTAGCTACCGCAAGAAGCCACTCCCTCTCATCTAGTGCTGCAGTGAAGGAGGCATTAGGCTAAATCTCAGGAGCAGGCCGTGCCACCACAATGAACCCCTCTTCTCAGAGTGGCTGTTACTCACAGCGGGTACCTGGACACTGCACACAAGTTTTTTTCAGCTCACCCTTAATTAGCTCTTGATGAACTTGAGGACAAGCATGGAAACACGTCTCTGCCTGGCGTCGAAGTAATCACTTGTGAAGAAAAAGGAAATCCAGCTTCATCCAATTAAATCAAAGGAAAACTTTATTTGTGTTCCATATTTAAGACAAAATGCTGCTTGGACATATTGGACTACTTCAAGAAAGAGTGGTGGCGACTACTACCTCTTCACAAGTGATCTCATATTTATAGCTTATAAAGGCAGAGACAGTACAATTTTTTTTCATCTCCCTAGAGTACTCTTTTAAAATAGGCATATCTTAAAGTCATTAAATTATGTATTCATTTTCTTATTTATTCTCTTCTGTAGATTGAGCTCCCTGAAGAGTCAGAAATAAGATTTTTAAAAATAAAATATTGAATTGTCCAACACCAAACAAGATTTGATTTGTTTGTAAAACGTTTCCCACATTCTGAACATGAGTACGGCTTCTCTCCTGTGTGAAATCTCTGATGTGTAAGATTTGATATACAGGTCCTTCTCAAAAAATTAGCATATAGTGTTAAATTTCATTATTTACCATAATGTAATGATTACAATTAAACTTTCATATATTATAGATTCATTATCCACCAACTGAAATTTGTCAGGTCATTTATTGTTTTAATACTGATGATTTTGGCCTACAACTCCTGATAACCCAAAAAACCTGTCTCAATAAATTAGCATATCAAGAAAAGGTTCTCTAAACGACCTATTACCCTAATCTTCTGAATCAACTAATTAACTCTAAACACATGCAAAAGATACCTGAGGCTTTTAAAAACTCCCTGCCTGGTTCATTACTCAAAACCCCCATCATGGGTAAGACTAGCGACCTGACAGATGTCAAGGCCATCATTGACACCCTCAAGCAAGAGGGTAAGACCCAGAAAGAAATTTCTCAACAAATAGGCTGTTCCCAGAGTGCTGTATCAAGGCACCTCAATGGTAAGTCTGTTGGAAGGAAACAATGTGGCAGAAAACGCTGTACAACGAGAAGAGGTGACCGGACCCTGAGGAAGATTGTGGAGAAGGACCGATTCCAGACCTTGGGGAACCTGAGGAAGCAGTGGACTGAGTCTGGTGTGGAAACATCCAGAGCCACCGTGCACAGGCGTGTGCAGGAAATGGGCTACAGGTGCCACATTCCCCAGGTAAAGCCACTTTTGAACCATAAACAGCGGCAGAAGTGCCTGACCTGGGCTACAGAGAAGCAGCACTGGACTGTTGCTAAGTGGTCCCAAGTACTTTTTTCTGATGAAAGCAAATTTTGCATGTCATTCGGAAATCAAGGTGCCAGAGTCTGGAGGAAGACTGGGGAGAAGGAAATGCCAAAATGCCTGAAGTCCAGTGTCAAGTACCCACAGTCAGTGATGGTGTGGGGTGCCATGTCAGCTGCTGGTGTTGGTCCACTGTGTTTCATCAAGGGCAGGGTCAATGCAGCTAGCTATCAGGAGATTTTTGAGCACTTCATGCTTCCTGGCACCTGCTCACAGTGCCAAAACCACTGGTAAATGGTTTACTGACCATGGTATTACTGTGCTCAATTGGCCTGCCAACTCTCCTGACCTGAACCCCATAGAGAATCTGTGGGATATTGTGAAGAGAAAGTTGAGAGACGCAAGACCCAACACGCTGGATGAGCTTAAGGCCGCTATTGAAGCATCCTGGGCCTCCATAACATCTCAGCAGTGTCACAGGCTGATTGCCTCCATGCCACGCCGCATTGAAGCAGTCATTTCTGCCAAAGGATTCCCGACCAAGTATTGAGTGCATAACTGAACATTATTATTTGATGGTTTTTTTGTTTGTTATTAAAAAACACTTTTATTTGATTGGACGGGTGAAATATGCTAATTTATTGAGACAGGTTTTTTGGGTTATCAGGAGTTGTATGCCAAAATCATCAGTATTAAAATAATAAAAGACCTGACAAATTTCAGTTGGTGGATAATTAATCTATAATATATGAAAGTTTAATTGTAATCATTACATTATGGTAAATAATGAAATTTAACACTATATGCTAATTTTTTGAGAAGGACCTGTACTTAGAAAGCATTTTCCACATGAAGCATACAAATAAAAATATGGACTCTCCCTTGTACAACTTCAGTGAGCCTTATATATGATTTTAGTAATAATGCATTTTCCACATTCTGAAAATGAATATGGTTTCTCTTGAGTGTATTATCTGATAAACAAGATATGAATTATGTATAAATATTTCCCGCATTCTGAACATGAACAAGGCTTCTTTCTAGTGTTAATTATTTTATGCATTTTTTTTTAAATATAAGACGATTTCGTTTACTTAGAAAACATTTTATAGAGCCCATATTTATTTAGCATCATCATATTTTGGAGCACTTTACAGTCTTTGAAGTGTGGAAGGAAATGGGAGTATGCAAAAAAGACCTACTCAAGTAAGGCATAAAAATGTAAACTCCTGGTAGTTGTTATTCTTGGTGGAATTTTAATCCAGGACCCCAGAACTGCAAAGTAACACCGCTGACCACTGTACTGTGTCACTTTAGTGATAATTCCTAAGTTTTGTTTTAATGCTAAAGTATTACCCACATTCTGAAAATTAATATGGATTCTATCCTTTGTGGATTATCTGATGAGCAACAAAACTTGGTATATTTGAAAATCATTACCCACATTATAAACAGGAGTGTGGCTCCTCACCTGAGTGAATTCTCTGATGACCTGCTTCATGTATAAAACACTTTCCACAGTCGGTACATGAACACAACTTCTCTCCTTTGATACTCTACTTATGTTAGCAAAACCTGACCTAATTGTAAAGCACTTGACACTTTGTGAGGATGAATCAGGCTTTTCTCCTGTGTTATCTGACATTTAACAAGGTCTGAAAAAAAAATCCATTCTAAATAGGAGTATGGCATCTCCGATGTTTAACAAGACTTGATTGATGTGCAAAACACTTTTCACATTCTGAACATGAATATGGCTTCTCCCCTTTTCGACTTTTTTCATGTCTAATAAGACTTGATTTATCTGAAAAGTGAGTTCTCAAATGTTTAACAAGACTTGTCTGATGTGCAAAAACCTTTCCACATTCTGAACATGAACACGACTTTTTACCTGTGTGAATTTTCTTGCATGAGAAGGTTTGGTTGGCTTAGAAAGCATTTTCCACACAGAAAACATACATACGGTCTCTCTCCTATATGGCTACGATGATGATCACTGAGTTTGGTTTTAGTAATAAAGCATTTCCCACATTCTGAATGTGAGTACGGCTTCTCTCCTGTATGAATTCTCTGATGTGTAACTAAATTTGATTTATGTGTAAAACATTTCCCACATTCTAAACAGTAGTACGGCTTCTGCCCAGTGTAGACTGTACTGTAAAGTCCTGTATGTACTTCCATTGTAATGAGGTTTTCTTCTGAAGACTGCTGATTGATATCTTCATATTCTACTTTAGAATTTAGAGATGACATGACATTTTCTTCAGAATTCTGACAGAGATTTTCTGTTAAAATTAAAAATAGACTTTGGTACATGAATTCACCAAAACATCTTTGCTTATAAATTAGTAGTAAAAGCTGATTCTTAACACTTTCCCGACATCCTCTATATATGTACGGCACAGGTAGAGTCCCCATATATTGCGCAGGCAAAGGATGGCTACGATGTATGTATGGATGTAAGGATGGCTATGATGATGATCACTCTATATATGTACGGCACAGGTTGAGTCCCCATATATTGAGCAGGCAAAGGATGGCTACGATGTATGTATGGATGTAAGGATGGCTACGATGATGATCACTCTATATATGTACGGCACAGGTTGAGTCCCCATATATTGAGCAGGCAAAGGATGGCTACGATGTATGTATGGATGTAAGGATGGCTACAATGATGATCATTGAGTTTGGTTTTAGTAATAAAGCATTTCCCACATTCTGAACATGAGTACGGCTTCTCTCCTGTATGAATTCTCTGATGTGTAACTAAATCTGATTCATGTGTAAAACATTTCCCACATTCTAAACAGCACAGGTTGAGACCCCATATATTGAGCAGGCAAAGGAGTTGTGCCTGCAACATAGCTGTCAGATTCCTGAAAGGCCAGTCTCACACATCCAGATAATTCCGGTACCAGAAAAATCGGTACCGGAGTTATCCGTGTCCGTGTGCTCACGTGGCAGACGTGTGGCAGCCGTGTGCCGACTGGGTACCACACGGACCGTGCAGGAGACAGCACTACAGTAAGCGCTGTCCCCTGCTTTGGGTGCTGAAGCCGCCATTCATTTCTTCTCTCCAGCAGCGTTCGCTGGAGAGAAGGAATGAAAAATCATTGTTTTTTTATTTTTTGGCGGTTGAAATAAAGTTCCCGGTAACCAACCCCCTCCCAACCCCTGTGCGCCCGCCTGCTGGAAATAAAATACCCAGCTCCCTCGATGCTTCCTCTCAGCGTCGCAGCTTGTCCTTTATGAGCGGTTACGTGGTCCCGCTCATTACAGTGATGAATATGCGGCTCCACCTCCCATATCGGTAGCACCATATACAGTATGTGCAAGATAATAGCAGTGTGTTTAAAGCCACGGAACAAAGGCTCAATACTCATAATAGCATTTATTTCAATATACACAAAGGCACTAGGAACACTGCACATTCAATTCCAAATGAAAACATGTACAATATATAATTTTTTAAGGCCGCATTTTTTATATAACTCCACAAATTCTTAATTAGACTAAGGTCTTTGGATTGGGCGGCCACTTAATAGCATCAATCTTGTTGGTCTGGAACCAGGATGTTGCCACTTGCTGGTGTGTTTGGGGTCATTGTCCTGCTAAAACGCCCATTTTAAGGGCATTTCTCAATTATTTTGATATATTCACACTTGTCCATGGTGCCTGATGTGATAAATGGGCTGAACTCCCTAGTATGAGAAACATACCAAAACCATTATGCTTGCACCTCCATTTTTTAGTCTTCAGAGTGTACTGTGGCCTGAATTCAGAGTTTATGGGTCGTCTCAGAAGCGGTCTGTGGCCTTTAGACCTAATTAGAACAATCTTGCTCTCATCTGTCCATAGACTCTTTAAGGTCGGTCAATATGTTCTTTGGAAAACTGTAACCTTTTCAACAAGTCTTTTTCAGCAATGATACATTACGAGGATTTCTTGCAATACTTTGTCGTCACATCGGCGTTTTCTGATGGCTGCAGGACTCATCAGTAACTGAAGATTTTCTCTGCTCTTCCTGAAGCCGATCACTGGACGCTTCGTAGCCATTCTTGTGATTCCATTACCTATGCGGATGGTAGTATTTCATTTCCTACCTGGTGTTTTGGGATTTATTTGCCATTTTAAAGCATTGGAAATATTTTTAACTGAGCAGCCAATTATTAACTGCACTTCTTTATAAGTTTACCCCACTCCAATCAACTTCTTGATCAAAGTTCTTTCTCCTTCAGTACAATATCTGGACTGATCCATGTTACTCACAGAGCAAAGGCTAAAAATAGCAAGTACAACATTTTCAGCCCTCCTTCTTTAAATAACGGCCATAAATGACACATCTTTATTCACAGAATTACTTACTTCACTAATTGAACTCGGTACTGCTATTAATTAGTACACCCCCTTTCATTAAATGAGTCAATTACACGCAATTCGCAATGTTCATGTCATGGCTGCTGAATCTGTTGGCTGCCCATTACTCGCCTACACCGAGCCATACATTTTTTTTTCCCATGTTGTATGATCTTTTCTGCCAAAAACAGTAATTAAACACTGTAATGATGTTGGACTGCTATTATTTTGCACACAACTGTACAGATATCAGAAGCAAACATTTAGGTTATAAAGTCAGCACTCCAAATTGGTGCAGAAAGATGGACATTGGCCTTTCTTCAATCTATGTACCGTATATACTCGAGTATAAGCTGAGATTTTCAGCCCACTTTTTTGGGCTGAAAATGACCCTCTCGGCTTATACTCGAGTCAGTGTCTGCGGGGCGGCGGGTGAGGGGGAGCGGCGCGGTGACATACTCACCTGCTCCTAGCGCGGTCCCTGCATGTCCGATGGTCTCCGGGAGCCGGCGGTATCTTCCTGTGTTCAGCGGTCATGTGGTACCGCTCATTACTTTTAATGAGTGGTACGTGACAGCTGAACATAGGAAGACGCTGCTGGCTCCCGGAGACCATCTGACAGTGAGACGCTGCCAGGGACCGCGCCGGGAGCAGGTGAGTATATCGGGGGAGGGGGAGCATTGCGTGATAGTCACCTGTCCACCGTTCCATCGCTGCGCGCTGTTCTGTCTTCCATCCTCTGGCTGTGACTGTACAGGTCAGAGGGCGCGATGACGCGATTAGTGTGCGTGCTGCCCTCTGCCTGAACAGTCAGTGCGGAGGATGGAAGACAGAGCAGCGCGCAGCGGTGGAACGTGGAAGGTGACTATCGCAAGTGCCGGGGGCCTGAGCGAAGAGAGGTGAGTATGTGATTTTTTTATTTTAATCGCAGCAACAGCAAATGGGGCAAATGTATGGGGCATAATGTGTGGAGCATCTCATGGGGCCATATATGAGGAGCATGTCATGGGGCCATATATGAGGAGCATCTCATGGGGCCATATATGTGGAGCATGTCATGGGGCCATATATGAGGAGCATGTCATGGGGCCATATATGTGGAGCATGTCATGGGGCCATATATGAGGAGCATGTCATGGGGCCATATATGAGGAGCATGTCATGGGGCCATATATGAGGAGCATGTCATGGGGCCATGGAGCATGTCATGGGGCCATATATGAGGAGCATGTCATGGGGCCATATATGAGGAGCATGTCATGGGGCCATATATGAGGAGCATGTCATGGGGCCATATATGAGGAGCCTGTCATGGGGCCATATATGTGGAGCATGTCATGGGGCCATATATGTGGAGCATGTCATGGGGCCATATATGTGGAGCATGTCATGGGGTCATATATGAGGAGCATCTCATGGGGCCATATATGAGGAGCATCTCATGGGGCCATATATGTGGAGCATGTCATGGGGCCATATATGTGGAGCATGTCATGGGGCCATATATGAGGAGCCTGTCATGGGGCCATATATGTGGAGCATGTCATGGGGCCATATATGTGGAGCATGTCATGGGGCCATATATGTGGAGCATGTCATGGGGTCATATATGAGGAGCATCTCATGGGGCCATATATGAGGAGCATCTCATGGGGCCATATATGTGGAGCATGTCATGGGGCCATATATGTGGAGCATGTCATGGGGCCATATATGTGGAGCATGTCATGGGGCCATATATGAGGAGCATGTCATGGGGCCATATATGAGGAGCATGTCATGGGGCCATATATGAGGAGCATGTCATGGGGCCATATATGTGGAGCATGTCATGGGGCCATATATGAGGAGCATCTCATGGGGCCATATATGAGGAGCATCTCATGGGGCCATATATGTGGAGCATGTCATGGGGCCATATATGTGGAGCATGTCATGGGGCCATATATGAGGAGCATGTCATGGGGCCATAATGTGTGGAGTGTCTTATGGGGCCATTATTAACCTTTGTGCAGCATTGTATGGGACATATTTTAATATGGAGCATCTTATGGAGCCCATCATGAACTGCATGGAGCATTATATGGGGCTCCTGATTCAATATAGATATTCAAAAACACTTAACCTACTGATGTCTCAATTAATTTTACTTTTATTGATATCTATTTTTATTTTTGACGTTAACCGGTAGCTGCTGCATTTCCCACCCTAGCCTTATACTCGAGTCAATAAGTTTTCCCAGTTTTTTGTGGCAAAATTAGGGGGGTCGGCTTATACTCGAGTATATACGGTAATAATGTAATATATGTAACTTACAGCTACACTTCCGAAACAGACATATCTAAAACAGTTCCCCATTTTAGTAAACGCACAAACTGTCTCGTTCAAAGGAAACTTGTTGAGGCAAAAATGAAAAACAAAGTTATTCAGCTGAGATAAAAACGGTCTCAAATCAAACTAAAAAAAATAAAAAATATTTACCATAACAATTTCTCCTTTTTTTATTTACAAACAATTTATCAATCAGCTGCTACCCCATGCTCTGATAGCCTGGAGGGGACTGGTCACGTTCACTGACTGAAATCATGCCTGCAAATCTCATCATAGATATCTAATCTCATGTGAGGCTTTATACAGGTTGAAAGGGTAAGAAAGGCCAGTGTGCAAACCATGTGAAATTGTTGGGTTACCACAGGATACTGGACTATGAGTGCATATCCAGCCAGGACGGTCTTTAGAGTCCATGTCTTGGAGAAAGATATTTGGTGATGCTTTATCAGTTTGTTGTTACAGCTTTCTTTTAATTCCTCTTTGAAAGTTAGGGGAAAAGGGTACAGCTGACTGCAGCATGGTCAAAAGGAGTAGGCTGATCATCTTTGATGCTGCCGGTGTTTAGGACCTTTTAGCAGTGGCTGGCATGGATCTAAACCTTGCATCCATTTATTGAATTTAATTTTTTTTTTCATTTTTCCTATTTTATAGAAATTATACATATCCACATTATTGTTGGCACACACTTCATTCTTGTGTTGCACATATGATTTTTGTTATGAACATATGATTGTCCATAGGGCTTAGACATACTTGCAGATATCAATTTGGGGCTGAGAGGTTTTAGCTGTGCATTAGACACTAAGATGTGTATAAGAAGCAAGGTTACTGATTGTGACGACATAGCATTTATTCTTAATTACGACAGACGTATTTTTCAGTACGGCAGGAGACATAGCCTGAATGTTGACTCTTGAATTGATGTTTGTTGTGCTGTTGCTTGTGCTGCTATCCTTGAAATACATGGGACACAGGATAATTGAACAATCAATGTTTGCTAATAGGTTGCTCACCCATTGTATCAGTCCATGCAGCTTGCTGACCTGGAACATTGATGGACAAACTATGCAGGTTGCTTGAATACTCGAACAATGAGAAATAACCTACTCCCACCTCCCTCTTAAACCTGCGGATGGTGGCCTGAGGGACAGTTGTAGGTGTAAAAAGGAACCTCTATCCTTCTACAGAGACACTCTACAGAACAGCAGCCAGGGAACCATGGCTCCAACAGGAGAAATACAGATTTCAGACTCTGCATGATAGTAGCCAAGGCACCATGGCTCCAACCGTAGAAATACAGATTTGAGACACTCTACAGGATGCCAGCTTAAGGGACCAAGGCCACACCTGGAAGGAAACAGGTTTGCACCACTGACCATTACTGAACCCATGGAGACATTTGGAGAACCAGGTTGGGACAATCGGGTCACTTGGCCCCAGGGAGAAGTTTGGAGAAGCCAAGTTGAGAACAATCATGTCACCTGGCCCCATGGAAATGTTTGGAGAAGCCAGGTTGAGACAATCAGGTCACCTGGCCACGTAGCTCAATGGACTGTCAGCGTCCTACGCATGCCATTACCCCCTCTTTGGGGGTGCCAACCCAAAGTGGGTTGACACAGGTATCGGTGGTCGGCCCTGGAAGCCCCGATGTCATAGATGTTCTAATTCTTGGAGAGCCAACAGAAGGGTGAAACTGTAATTTGCACCCTCGTGTGTATTTACTGGGACTGCTCTATATATTATTGCCTGTTGTTGGTTCAATGAAGTATTTTAACAATTTTAACCTCACCCTGTGCTGTCTGTGTAGTATTCTGCCCAAGGGGAAGGAGTGTGGGCATTCACTGGGATGAGCCTTGATTGATGCGGTATTTTTAAAGACCGCCAGGCCAGTGTTCAAGAGCACCCACTGAACCCCGTGACTCTGCACTGGATAATTGTTATGTTATGAATTAGAACTGAACACAAATACTGGTTCTAAAAGCGTAGAATTTTTGCTACAAGATGTCCTGTTTTTTAAAAAAAAAAATCTTTCTATGACTATTTTGAATATTTCAATAAAAGTTTTTTATTTACACTAGAAAACAAGTGCTGGATTTTAAATAACTTTCCCATTCATTTCTTCCCAACTTACCATAGATCTCACCAAGCATTGAGATGTGAGCTGAAAGCAGAATTTTTTTCTAGAAAGGAATGGCATTCATGGGTGTTGTCTACGAAGAAAGTCTCTCCTAAAGCCCATGCACATAAAAGCTGGCCTACAATCTGCCAGGTCACATGCTGAAAAATATGAAGACTCCTGGGACTCTGCAGTTATGAGACCAAAATAAATGTTTTGGGAACAAATTACTTCAAAACCGTATGACATTGTAAAGGTGAGGAATACAATGAAAATGCATGATTCCTAGAGAGAAACCTGGTGGTGGCAGTGACCTTATGTGGGGCTGCATGAGCGGGGCTAGTGTTGTGGAGCTAAATTTCAATGATCGTATCATTGTTGCGCATACATTTCTCAGTGCGCCTACAAGAGTTAATGTATCTGCTCTTAATCAATCCAACTTTCCATCTGTTTTAATCTATAAAATGAGGGTAAATCACACCCCAGATACATTCAGCACTCCTGGGTTTCTTAAAACGCTGCCACCAGTCATCAAAAACACGATGAGTCCCCAACATATGTTGATTCCAGACAATCAAAAGGTCACATACTCTTTGAAGGGCTATGGTTCTTTTAGAGCATACAAGGATCAAACTTATTAAAGATTTTAATCTTAAATATAAATTATACAGGGCTTACAATAAATATATAAAAAGGGCAAAAAAAACCACAAATATGCAAAATAGTTATAAAATAAAAATGGAGAAATAACAGAAATATCTAAACGTTTCAGTCTACACTTATCCTCTGTTTTCCTTGAGGGAAGGAGAAGGGAATTATGGAGCACATCAGCCCCTAGACAACCCTTTCATGTGAAAACCTTCTCTTTGTGTCACCCAGCTTTTTATAGTCCTGACCATAGGCTCATATTTCCAGGATGACCCGGACTGGCCCTTTTAAAAGACGCTGTTTATAAATGGATGACGGGTTACGTTGTGACATTTCAAATATCCTGTGTCTCCTCACTCCCCTCTATACAGTAAACAGAAAATATTCTGCCTCTGGTGGAGCGGATAAGGTTCCAGCTTTGACAGCTTCAACAAAAGCACCTTCGTGTTTGCATTACTGGTATATCCAGTTTCACCCTTTTGTCAACTAAATGTAACTCTACTGCTGTTATGCTTTTCCCTTATTGATTATATATTTCCTTCACAATCATGAATTCACAGATACAATGCTCTATCAAGAAAAGATGCTTCCATCACTCCGAACTCTTGGTAGACCAGCACTTTCCAATATGACAATGATCCAAAACACACATCTAAGACCAATGTTGCATTTCTGAAGAACAGGGTGAAAGTGATTCAGTGGCCAAGTGTCTTCTGAACTGAACCCAACCAACCACCTATGGTGAATTCTGAAGAGACAAGTTGTCATCACTCTCCATCCAGCATCCAGGTTCCAAAAGACCTTGTTCTTGAAAAAAGATAGATGTTGCTTAATGTCACAGTACGTGCCTAGCAGACTTGGTGCTGTACTTAAAAATCATGGAAGCCACAGAAAATTCTAAGTGTAATAGTTTTTTATGTTAGGTGTACTCATTTTTACATCTAATTTGGGTAAAACTGAAGATTTTGTAATTAAAAGTATATTAATAACCTTACATCCATATTGTTATTGGTTAAAAAAATGTTCTATGAAACTTTGTGTTAGCAAAATTTAGGAAATTGTTCTAATGTTCAGTAAGATATTAATTCAAATTTTACTTATCAAAATACACTACGCATTTATGCTAAGCATTGTTTATTAAATTTTATAAAACACAGTGAACATAATTACAGTTTCTTTCGTGAATGAATTCTCTCATGTATAGCAAGATTTGATTTATTTACAAAACATTTCCCACATAATGAACATGAATAACGCGTCGCTCCAGTATGAATTCTCTCATGTGCAACAAGACTTGATTTATATATAAAAGATTTCCCACATTCTGGACACACATATGGCTTCTCTCCTGTGTGAATTCTCTCATGTCTCACAAGACTTGATTTATCTGTAAAGCATTTTCCACATTGTAAACATGAAAATGGTTTCTCCCCAGTGTGAATTCTTAGATGTCTAACAAGATGTGATTTATTTCTAAAACATATCCCACATTCTGAACATGAATATGGATATGGATTCTCACCTGTATGAATTCTCTGATGTCTAATAAGATTCCCTTTAACTGTAAAGAACTTCCCACATTGTGAACATGAATATGGCTTTTCTCCTGTGTGAATTCTCTGATGTTTACAAAGTTGTGATTTATAAGAAAAGCACCTTCCACATTGGAAACATGAAAATGGTTTCTCCCCTGTGTGAATTATTTCATGTTTAATAAGACTCCCTTTATTTGTGAAGGACTTTCCACATTCTGGACATGAATATGGCCTGTCTCCTGTGTGACTTCTCTGATGTAAAACAAAACTAGCTTTTCGTATAAAACATTTCCCACATAGTGAACATGAATAAGGCTTCTCTCCAGTGTGAAGTTTCTCATGTGTAGCAAGACTAGATTTATTTCTAAAACATTTCCCACATTCTGAACATGAATAGGGATTCTCTCCTGTGTGAATTCTCTGATGTCTAATAAGACTCCCTTTATCTTTGAAAGCCTTCCCACATTCCGAACATGAAAATGGCTTTTCTCCTGTGTGAATTCTCTCATGTATAGCAAATTTTGATTTAATTGTAAAACATTTCCCACATTCTGAACAAGAGTATGATTTCTCCCCATTGTGCTTTCTTTGTGCTAAAAATTCTGAGCTTTTAGTAAGTTGCTTGTCACACTGAAATCTTGTATCCACTTTGTCACCTGGAATTGTAGTAACAATACGAGATTGCTCAGGAGAGGGTTCCTCATGATTAGGAGGATTATGAGAAAATGTAGTGCTGTGAAGTCCAGGAGGTCCATGAAGGGTAATGAATTTTTCTCCATTAGAGTGCTTCCTGATATCCTCTTTTTTACAATTTAGTAATAAACAGTTATTCTCACAAGGATTTCCTATAAGGATGAAAGATAGATTGGATGTGAATTTTTTTCTACAACACAAAAGGGATTTCTAAAATTTATTTTATGGAGCTCACAATGAAAGTAATAAGGAAGACAACTACATGCCATAACATTAAGACAATGACGGGTAAAGTGATAAACTGGTGACATTGGCACAAGTCAGGGGTGGCAGAGATTAGACAAAAAATAGACAGTTCTTAAAGGGAACCTACCATCAGGATTTACCCCCTTAATGTAGCACCAGTGCCATTTCACTGTCTTAAGCTTCATATCATGTCCGTAGTTTAGAAAAGTGTCCACGCAATTAAAAATGGCGTTTTAATATTTCAGTACCATATGCAAATTAGACTGACTAATCACAAAGGTTACCCTACATCCAGGATCCGTCTAGCTCTAGCCAATGTATTGTGATGGAAATATATATCATATAGATCTCACTTGCGTATATACTCCTATATAATTATATATACTCATGTATACTCATATATCCACAGCTAATATATACACTATAATCAATTGCTTAAAATGGCTGACATAAACTGATAAAAGCTAGACAGACTGGGGATTTCCAGCCATAAAGTGGAACAGCACCAGATGTACTAAATGGTGATCAGATGTCTCAACTTTGTCCTAGATGCAGAAAGATGCAGACAGCTACATTTTAGTTGCTTAATCAGCATTCATAGGTGCATTAATCATAATAGTCCATATATATTTAGATAACCAATAACAGAGGAGCTAGACAATATGGTAATTAACTAACCACCCCTAACACCTCCTTTCTATATGCAATTATAAAACCATGTATGTACAATAAACCGTCAGTATTGGTAGAATGTTATTGTCACAACAGTGCACAGTGTCATTCTTGAGAGCGCTCAAAATACTCAGTCTTATTGGGAATGGCCACAGCACACACAGGGATAGATTTATCCAAACCAAATTTCCATAACAGTATCATGTCCCCAGTTTGCCTAAGGGCATGATAAGAAACCTTAGAAGACTGAAATACCACTCAAGGCACATTGAGAGGGTACAGTGGCTTGCAAAAGTATTCACCTCACTTGGTAATTTTCATGTTTTGCTACCTCACAACCTGGAATTTCACTGTTTTTATTTAGGGTTTGCGTTAGCTAATGTACAGGACATGCCTACAACTGTGCACATTTGGTTTTCTTTTTATTGTGAAGAAAACAACAGATAAAATAGTTGAAAACTTCAGTGTGCATAACTATTCACTCCCCTAAATTCAGTACTTTGTAGAGCATCATTTTGTAGCAATTACAGCTGCAAGTCGCATTGGATAAGTTTCTATGAGCTTTCGACATCTTGCCACTGGGCTTTTTGCCCATTCCTTAAGACAAAGTTGCTCAAGCTCCTTCAAGTTAGATGGTTTCATCTGGTGAACAGAGATCTTCAAGTATAACCATAGATTCTCAATTGAATTAAGGTCTGGGACTCAGCCACTCAAAAACAATTACACATTTCCCCTTACACCACTCGCGGGTTTCTTTAGCAGTATATTTTGGGTCATTGTCTTGTTGGAAGGTGACCTTCCATGCCAGTCTCAAATCATTGACAGCCAAATAGGTTTTGCTCAAGAATATCCCTGTATTTTGCACCATTCATTTTCCCTTCAACTCGGACCAGTTTCCGCTGTCCCTGCTGTCAACAAACATCCCCACTGCATGTTGCTGCTACCATGTTTCACTGTGGTTATGGTGTTCTCGGGGTGATGAGCTGTGTTGGTTTTGGCACCAGACATAGATTACCTACGTGGCCAAAAAGTTCAATTTTGGTCTCATCTGACAACAGCACCTTCCTACATTTGAGGAGTCTCCCACATGTCTTTTCCCAAACTCAAAATGAGCCTTACAAATTTTGTGTGCAAGTAAAGGCTTTTCTTCTGCCAATACTTCCAAAAAAGCCACCTCTACAGAGTGTACGGTTTATTGTGGTTGCATGTACAGATACTCCAGTCTCTGATTGGGAACTCTGCAGCTCCTTCAGGGTTACCTTTGGTCTCTGATGCCTCTCTGATTAATGCCCTCCTTGCCCAAGCTGAGAGATTTGGTGACGGCCCTCTCTATGGCAGGTTTGTTGTGGTACCATGTTCTTTATATTTGATGATAATATATATGATGGTGCTCCGGGAGATCAAAAGAGATTGGGATTTTTTATTTTAACCCCAGTCCCACAAGCTCGCTGCCTTGGGATAACCCTTGACTCTGATCATTCATTCATAGCAAATATCCAATCTCTTTTCACTTCCTGCTGACTACAACTCAAAAATATTTCCCGGATCCTTACATTACTTAAATCAAGAAACTGCAGAAACCCTAGTCCATGCATTCATCATCTCCCGCCTCGCTACTACAACCTTCTGTTTTGTGGTCTTCCTTCTATCACTTTCACACCCCTCCAATCGATCCTAAACTCTGCTGCCCCACTAATCCACCTGTTTCCCAACTATTTCCTGGCCTCTCCTGTCAACCCCTTCACTGGCTCCCCATTACCCAGAGACTCCAGTTCAAAACACTAACTTTGGCATACAAAGCCATCCACAACCTGTCTCCTCCATACATCTGTGACCTAGACTCCCGGTACTTACCAGCACACAACCTCCGATCCTCACATGATCTTCTTCTCTACTCCCTACTTATCTCCTCTTCCCATAATCGCATCCAAGATTTATCCCTCCTACTATGGAGCTCTCTACTCCAACATATCAGACTCTCGCTGGAAACCTTCAAAAGGAACCTGAAGAACCACCTCTCCCAACAAGCCTACAACCTGCAGTAACCACAGATCCACAAAACCACTGCACGCCCAGCTCTTCCCTCACTTTCTGTATCCTCACCCATCGCTTGTAGATTGTGAGCCCTCGCTGGCAGGGTCCTCTCTCCTCCTGTACCAGTCGTGATTTGTATTGTTTAAGATTACTGTACCCGTTTTAATTATATATACCCCTCCTCACATGAAAAGTGCCATGGAATAAATGGAGCTATAATAGTAAATTATAATAACCCAAACCTGACTTGGACTTCTCAACAATTTTGACCATGAATGTTTGGAGATCTTCATGGTGTTTGGTTAGTGGTGCCTCTTGTTAATGGCGTTGCAGCCTCTGTGGCCTTTTAGAAAAGGTAAAGTGTATATAGTGACCAACATTTGACACTTAGATCGCACACAGGTAGATGTCCTCGCACTAAGCATGGGACTCATGAAGGTAATTCCTTGCAGCAGAAATTTTTAGGAACTTCGTGTCAAACGGAGTGAATGCATATGAACATGCCAATATTTTGTTATCTAATACAATACATTTAATATATGCCTATATTTTTCTCACTTCAACAACTTAGACCATTTAGTGCTGATGCATCACACACAAGTCGAATTAGAAAAATATTTAAACACAGGTTGCAATATAAAAAAATATTTAATAAAAACAAGGGGGTGAATACTTAAGCCACTGTAAACCTAAATTACAGGCTCTCTTTAAAGAAGACTTGTCACTTGCTGGAAAACAAAACAATTGAGTTAAACACCTTGTAAAAATCCCCGAGTTCTGTCGATTCCACTGCTCTTTTTCCCTCAGCTCTGCATCACTCCATTGCAGAGATATTAAACATTTGTTCCTCCTGGAGCGCACTATTTAACATAGTAACATAGTTAGCAAGGCCGAAAAAAGACATTTGTCCATCCAGTTCAGCTTATATTCCGTCAGAATAAATCCCCAGATCTACGTCCTTCTAAAGAACCTAATAACTGTAAGATACAACTCAGAAACCTAACTCTGAACTCAGTCATCTCAGTGGACATGTGCTTTCTTCAGAAATCTAACTGTGAAATCTCTGAGTTATTCAGTCATCTCTGTGGACATGTGGTTTCTCCAGTCTTCACAGATGCTGACAATCACAGCTTGGTAGCCTCAGACTGCAAGATCAGAATCAAAGATGAGAAGAGAAAACTCTGAAGAAACCCCAGATAGATGGCAAAGTAGAGACTACACATTGTGCACTCCAGACAGAACAAATCTGAATATCTCTGCAATAGCGTGACGCAGAGCAAGACGGAAAACAGAGGCAGAATCAAGAGAGCTCAGGACTTCTTACAATGTATTTTACTGGATTTTTGAAGAAAACGACAAGTCATCTTAAAAGTTTGTGTGTTGGAAGCAGGAAAATCTTAAAACTAAACTGGTTTACCCAGTATGCACCGTGGTCCATGGGAAAAAAAAATGACAGTAGCACAAAGTACTGAAATAGTTAATGCTGAATGGTTAGACTGCCCATGCTCCCCCTGTTTACCACTAAAAGTGCTTGTAATGGGCAAGTGAGTATGAGAACCGGATCATGGAGCAGTATAAGATGGCCTCTTCTAACGAGTCACATTGTCATTTCCATCACATGGACTGCAGGTGATTGTGCGTCAGTTACCTGGGGCAGAGCTGGAGCACGGAGGCGCTAGGAGAAGACATTCCCATTACTGATAGATGACCATCACTACTGATCAGATTCTATGTAGATGGGAGGAGCTCTGCCTGTAGCCCCTCCCCTCTATCCCCTCCCGATACACAGAATCTCATCAGTAGCCGCCGTCACCTCTAATCTCAGTAATGGAAGAATGTTTCCTAACTGAATAGAGATTTTACCCTGGAACTGAGAATTCTGTGACGGAATAAGAAATATGCAATCAGAAAAGCCAAAGCCTAATGCTCTCTGCTCTGCACTTGGAGGATGAGGACCCTGAGGAGAGGGCAGAGAAGACCCTCGTCAGTCAGATGGAGGAACCGTACTAAGAAACACAACTTCTCCAAGTTTCCTCTCCACCAGGGATGGAACCACAGAGGAGCTGGAGAAAGCTCCACATTTCTAACCATCGGTTTCTTCTCTCCTAATTCACCGTTATGGAGACTGGGGAAAGGACAGTTACCATTTACCAGTGATTGTTTTCTGAGAGCTCATGAGGTCACCATGAGGACCCGGCCTCCTTCCTGGACACGATCCTCTGGGATCACTCTAAGAGGAGAGAACCTGCCCGTCCTGCTATTAAATAAGAATAAAAATGCAGTAACTCATGTTTTAAGTAGAGCTAAATCTCAACATCCTCCTCGATATAAACACTAAAATAGGCAGTAAGTGCGTGGAAAGATCTGTTTGTCTTGAAGCAGGAAAAAAGTGCATGTGTACGGCTACTGGATGAAGTCACAGCACCTGGGAGGACGGTGTTGTGGGGAGCCCCCGGTACGCAGCGGTTAGCGCCTATCAATGTGCAGAAAGGACAACTAGAGAGCATGCAGCGGGGTCATGGGCGCTTACTGATGTACACAGATATCAAGAAAACCGGCGCACAGCCATAGGTAACATATCTAAGCAGGGGGTGCAAGTAGCAGAATAATCACAACGAAAAGAGGGGAGAGAAAAAAGATACTGCTACAAAATGCACACCATCCAGTATATATGTATAACAAACACAACACTTTATTGGCAGGTATGGGGATTCCTTTGCTACCATTACATGGGTAGCTTTGTGACCATTCAGCATACCCCCCCTTTTTTTGGGTTTAGATAGTTATCATGCCGTATATGTGCCTTTAGATACCCCATGAGCCGTAGGTAGGTCGGTATTATCTCATACATTTGTGTCTTTGGTATTGGTATATTGACAGGCTGTACATTTATATATGGATTTATATCATGTATCCAGGTTGTCCACAGTGGCGTAGTGATTTTAATTGTTTTTATTATTATGCCAATAAAGTGTTGTGTTTGTTATACGTATATACTGGATGGTGTGCATTTTGTAGCAGTATCTTTTTTCTCTCCCCTCTTTTCGTACTGATGTACACAGGGAGCCGAGGAGAGATTGTCTGGTCAGATTCCACAGAAAAGCCCCATAATAATACACATTCTACTGAACAAACAACCCTTTAAGGGAGACTTACATTGATTATTACCAGCATTGTGCGGCCCGATGTCCCTGCAGGGCCAACACCTGCGTCATCATCCCCACTTATGTACTTTGGAGAATATATTATGATCAGACCCCATGAATAGAAATGGTAGACCACCTGACATTTTGCTGTCATTGAGCCCTTGAGGCTAGAACACCCCATTCCGTGCGTTCTGACGTCATGTGATAAGGCTCTTTAACCCCTTCCTGATATCTGGTGTTCATGCATGGAGAATGCCAGATGTGGGTCTGTGAAGAGAGCTTAAATTACTGCCATTTACCTACTTCGCTGCTGCTCACAGACTAACAGAGCCTTTCAAGAGGAACCTGTCATGTAAAATAATGCTATTAACCTGCAGATATTAACCTGAAGGTTATCGCCATATCTGGAGCAGAATAGCATTTTTCTTTTTTACATGAAAAGTTTCCCTTTATATCATTGGGTGTCCCATTCCCCTGCCCATCAGTCACTTGATTGTGGCATCCCAACAACGGCTTGCCATGACTGCTGAGGCTTGCAGAAGACCCCTGTCTATGCAGACAAGTTTTCGCTATGAAGGCCGGTATGAATAGGATCTGATCTCAGGTTGAAGTCCTCAATAGTTTTACTTTGTTCCCCAAAATGAGAACAAAAACAATATATATATATATATATATATATATATATATATATATATATATATAAGAAAAATGTGAAGATTGTTCCAGCTCCTTACGATGAAAAGTCCTTTATTGATCCATAAAATTAAAAGTCATCCCTGCAGACAACGGAATGTGAACGAGCGACAAGAAACCTGCTAACAGCGACGCGTTTTGATCTGTGCGATCTTCATCATGGCTATCTGCAAGTGAGTACTAAGGAGTATATATACAATGCATTGACAAATCACAATGAAAACTCCTGATCACGTGATCTGATCACAGGTCCTAAATACAATACAAAGAAATGCCAATAGTATAACAACATTAACAAAACCCCAAATACATTAAAGTTTTAACAGTAATGATATAAAATTTTGTTCCTTTTATTGAGTCCCAAAGGTAATCTAGTTTGTAAATTATAAATCCAGTACGCCTCCCTTGTGAGGAGGCGTCTCTTAATGTCTCCTCCGCGAGCAGACCGCTTTACCTGCTCAATCCCCTGAATGGACATGGCAGAGATGTTGCCTCCATGGTAAGTTGCAAAATGTCTCGCAACCATAGATATATTTCTTTTCATAGTATTAAAGTTGGCAACATCTCTCAAATGTTTAGATATTCTGATTTTTAACTTCCTGGTGGTGCATCCGACATACGCAACCTTACATTCCTCACAGGTGATCTTGTACACCACATTCTCAGAATGACAATTTATAAATTCTTTAATATTGAATTCTTTTGTATTATCCGAATTGGTGAATGTCTTACTGATTAAACTATGGGCACACGTAGTGCAAGACGTAGTGCCACACTTGTAAAATCCCTTAGTTCAACCAAGTTAGAGATCTCGGTTTGGATAGAAACAGAGCAGGTGAAATTAAATTGCCAATTGTTGGGGCTCTACGAGCAACTACATTAATTCCCTTACTTAGAATTTTAGCAGTCTCCTCGTCTTCCAGTAAAATAGGTAGACGCTTAAGGATGATGGACTTAATGTCTGAAAATTGAGGGCTAAACTGAAGGCAAACAAATGGTTTTTCTTTTCTCTTATCCCTATTTATTCTGTTCTTAGTATTTCGTTTTAACAGATTGACCCTTTCTTTTTTGTTCACTATATTACGAGCCCTGTCAAGACACCAGGATATTTGCGTCTCATCAGTTTGTCTTCAAGGGCATTGAATTCCTTAATCCTATCCTCATCCTTATTACAGTTCCTCTTCAATCTTGTGAATTCCCCAATTGGTATTGACTTTATTGTATGTGCAGGATGGCTACTTTTAGCGTGCAACACCGTATTGCCGCTAATGGGTTTAATATATGGCTTACTATTTATTATTTCTCCTCCAATTCCACTTAATTCCAGATCCAAAAACGAAATCTGATTTTTGTCATATCTGTGAGTGAATTTGATGCCACACATATTGTCATTGATATAATCCATAAACTTAGGTATGGCAGATACATCGCCGCCCCATATTTTGAGTACATCGTCGATGTATCTGCCATACCATACAAGATCTGCCAAATGGGGATTGTCCACTGAATAAATATATTCTTTTTCCCAAAATGACATAGTCAAATTAGCCAGGGACAGGGAGTCCCACAAAATGTCCCACTAGCTAACCCCTTCAGTGAACACCGTAAAAAAAAAAAAAAACCCCGAGGCAAAAAACAACGCTTTATTATCATACCGCCAAATAAAAAGTGGAATAATATGCGATCAAAAAGACAGATATGAATAACCATGGTACCGCTGAAAACGTCATCTTGTCCCGCAAAAAACGAGCTGCCATACAGCATCGTCAGTGAAAAAATAAAAAAGTTATAGTCCTCAGAATAAAGCGATGCAAAAATAATTATTTTTTTCTATAAAATAGTTTTTATCGTATAAAAGCGCCAAAACATAAAAAAAAATATAAATGAGGTATCGCTGTAATCGTACTGACCCGAAGAATAAAACTGCTTTATCCATTTTACCAAACGCGGAACGGTATAAACGCCTCCCCCAAAAGAAATTCATGAATAGGTGGTTTTTGGTCATTCTGTCTCACAAAAATCGGAATAAAAAGCGATCAAAAAATGTCACGTGCCCGAAAATGTTACAAATAAAAACGTCAACTCGTCCTGCAAAAAAGACCTCACATGACTCTCTGGACCAAAATATGGAAAAATTATAGGTCTCAAAATGTGGTAATGCAAAAAATATTTTTTGCAATAAAAAGAGTCTTTCAGTGTGTGACGGCTGCCAATCATAAAAATCCGCTAAATAACCCGCTATAAAAGTAAATCAAACCCCCCTTCATCACCCCCTTAGTTAGCGAAAAATTTAAAAATTAAAAAAATGTTTTTATTTCCATTTTCCCATTAGGGCTAGGGTTAGGGCTAGGGTTAGGGCAAGGGTTAGGGTTGGGGCTAGAATTAAGGCTATAGTTAGGGTTGGGGCTAAGGTTAGGGTTAGGGTTGGGGCTAAAGTTAGGGTTAGAGTTTGGATTACATTTACGGTTGGGAATAGGGTTGGGATTAGGGGTGTGGCAGGTTAAGTGGTGTGGTTAGGGTTACCTTTGGGATTAGGGTTAGGGATGTGTTTGGATTAGGGTTTCAGTTATAATTGGGGGGTTTCCACTGTTTAGGCACATCAGGGGCTCTCCAAACGCGACATGGCGTCCGATCTCAATTCCAGCCAATTCTGTGTTGAAAAAGTAAAACAGTGCTCCTTCCCTTCCGAGCTCTCCTGTACGCCCAAACAGGGGTTTACCCCAACATATGCGTACTCAGGACACACTGGACAACAACTTTTCGGGTCCAATTTCTCCTGTTACCCTTGGGAAAATACAAAACTGGAAGCTAAAAAATAATTTTTGTGGGAAAAAAAAAAGATTTTTTATTTTCACGGCTCTGCGTTATAAACTGTAGTGAAACACTTGGGGGTTCAAAGTTTTGACAACACATCTAGATAAGTTCCTTGGGGGGTCTAGTTTCCAATATGGGGTCACTTGTGGGGGGTTTCTACTGTTTAGGTACATTAGGGGCTCTGCAAATGCAATGTGACGCCTGCAGACAAATCCATCTAAGTCTGCATTCCAAATGGCGCTCCTTCCCTTCCGAGCTCTGCCATGCGCTCAAACGGTGGTTTGGGGTATCAGCGTACTCAGGACAAATTGGACAACAACTTTTGGAGTCTAATTTCAACTGTTACTCTTGGGAAAATACAAAACTGAGGGCTAAAAAATAATTTTTGTGAAAAAAAAAATAATGGTTATTTTCACGGCTCTGCGTTATAAACTGTAGTGAAACACTTAATGGGTCAAAGTGCTCACCACACATCTAGATAAGTTCCTTAGGGGGTCTACTTTCCAAAATGGTGTCATTTGTGGGGGGGGTTTCAATGTTTAGGCACATCAGAGGCTCTCGAAACGCAACATGGCGTCCCATCTCAATTCCAGTCAATTTTGCATTGAAAAGTCAAATGGCGCTCCTTCCCTTCCGAGCTCTGCCATGCGCCCAAACAGTGGTTTACCCCCACATATGGGGTATCGGCGTACTCAGGACAAATTGTACAACCACCTTTGGGGTCCATTTTCTCCTGTTACCCTTGGTAAAGTAAAAGAAATTGGAGCTGAAGTAAATTTTTTGCGAAAAAAGTTAAATGTTCATTCCAAAAATTCCTGTGAAACACCTGAAGGGTTAATAAACTTCTTGAATGTGGTTTTGAGCACCTTGAGGGGTGCAGTTTTTAGAATGGTGTCACACTTGGTTATTTTCTATCATATAGACCCCTCAAAATGACTTCAAATGTGATGTGGTCCCTAAAAAAAAAATGGTGTTGTAAAAATGAGAAATTGCTGGTCAACTTTTAACCCTTATAATTCCCTAAAAAAAAAAAAATTGGGTTCCAAAATTGTGCTGATGTAAAGTAGACATGTGGGAAATGTTACTTTTTAAGTATTTTGTGTGACATATCTCTGTGATTTTATTGTATAAAAATTCAAAGTTGGAAAATTGCGAAATTTTCAACATTTTCGCCAAATTTCAGTTTTTTTCACAAATAAACGCAGGTAATATCAAAGAAATTTTACCACTAACATGAAGTACAATATGTCACGAGAAAACAGTCTCAGAATCACCGGGATCCATTGAAGCGTTCCAGAGTTATAACCTCATAAAGGGACAGTGGTCAGAATTGTAAAAATTGGCCCGGTCCATAACGTGCAAACCACCCTCGGGGGTAAAGGGGTTAAGAGACGCCTCCTCACAAGGGAGGCGTACTGGATTTATAATTTACAAACTAGATTACCTTTGGGACTCAATAAAAGGAACGGAATTTTATATCATTACTGTTAAAACTTTAATGTATTTGGGGTTTTGTTAATGTTGTTATACTATTGGCATTTCTTTGTATTGTATTTAGGACCTGTGATCAGATCACGTGATCAGGAGTTTTCATTGTGATTTGCCAATGCATTGTATATATACTCCTTAGTACTCACTTGCAGATAGCCATGATGAAGATCGCACAGATCGAAACGCGTCGCTGTTAGCAGGTTTCTTGTCGCTCGTTCACATTCCGTTGTCTGCAGGGATGACTTTTAATTTTATGGATCAATAAAGGACTTTTCATCGTAAGGAGCTGGAACAAGCTTCACATTTTTTTACGTCTTCAGCTTTTGCTACGTCTGGGTCAGGACGGGTTCACGTGCTCCTGTGGTCTGTTGGTGAGCTGACTGGGCTTTTATGGCACCTACATTTTTTTGCATATGTATATATAATATATTGTCTCCACACAAAGGACATAGCATCTGCCTGAGCTTATTGCAGGAACTCAGCCACAGAGGGGAATCTCCTATGAGCACGAAGAGGTGTTAAAACATGGCAGATTCACACACACACACACAGCTAGCTAATGGTTGTAACTAGAAGGAATATTTCCTATCGTCTATATATAGAGAGGAGGGGAGGGTGGAGCGGGGGGGACACAGGGTGTCTGAAATGTTACAGCTTGGCTCATCCTAGAAACATGAGCCTATGATCAGGACTATAAAAAGCTGGGTGACACAAAGAAAAAGGGCTGATGTGATCCATGATTCACTTCTCCTTCCCTCAGGACAACAGAAGATAACTGTTGATGGAAACATTAAGCTATTTCTGTTATTTCTCCCTTTTTATTTTATAAATTTTATAACTGTTTTGCATATTTGTGTTTAATTTTTACCTTTTTATATGTTTATTGTAAGCACTGTATATTTTTATATCGAAGCTTAAAATCTTTAATAATTTGACCTTGTATGTTCTAAAAGAATCCAATAGCCTTTCAGAGTGTGTGACCTTTTGATTGTCTGACAGTAATATATTTTGGGGACTCATCACCCCGTGTTTGATGAGTGGTGTAAAAAAAAAATTGGGGTGTGTGGACTGTGTCAGGGTGTGAATTATGCTCACTTTACAGCCTAACAGAGAGGTTGAAAGCTAGATTAAGTGAGAGGAGATAAGTTAACCCATGCAGGCACACACCATGTCACGTGCCGAGTTGTGTGTATGTGACATATAAAACAAACAAACAAAAAAAAAAACAAGTTTGGAATCGCAGTGACTGTACTGACCTGGAAAATCACAGCGAGGTCATTCTTACCACCCAATAATTGCCGAGATACAAACCTCCCCCCAAAAAACAAAAGTGGAATTTCATTTAACTGTTTTACGTCGCTTTGAATTGATTTCCTGTTTTTCAGCACATTATATGGCAAAATGCACAATTCGTCCAGCAAAAAATAATAAACATTTTAAACATTTCAGGATGGAAAAATAAGCAGGTTATGTCTTATGGAAGAAGGGGAGGACAAAAAAATGCAAAAGTGGAAATTTGCCCCATCAGGATGGGATTGAAACGTTGATATTGACTCCTAGGATTGCTGCGTCCTATAGGTGGCGCTACAGACCCTGATCTCTGCTTCTGGGAAGAGGACATTTGCATATCTTATTTCCCATGGGTCATTGCATGGCCTATAAGTCTCCATACTGAAGACTGCTGCTCTCCTCAAGGAGAAACATTACCCCTTAGGCCGGCGTCACACTGGCGAGTTTTACGGACGTAAGAGCGCAGAAACTACGTCCGTAAAACTCGCATAACATACGGCACAATTATTCTCAATGGGGCTGCTCCTATCAGCCGTATATTACGGATCCGTAATATACGGCTTTCTACGGCCGTACAAAATCGCAGCATGCTGCGTTTGTCAGCGTATTGCGCAAAAAAAATCGCCAATGAAAGTCTATGGGGGCGAGAAAAATACGGATTCCACACGGACCAGCAGTGTGACTTGCCAGAAATACGCAGCGGTGTTAGTGAAAAGTCGGTAATTCAATTGCCGGCTTTTCATTTCTCCTGCACAAACCCGACAGGATATGAGACATGATTACATACAGTAAACCATCTCATATCCCCTTTTTTTTTGCATATTCCACACTACTAATGTTAGTAGTGTGTATGTGCAAAATTTGGCCGCTGTAGCTGCTAAAATAAAGGGTTAAATGGCGGAAAAAATTGGCGTGGGCTCCCGCGCAATTTTCTCTGCCAGAATTGTAAAGCCAGTGACCGAGGGCAGATATTAATAGCCAGGAGAGGGTCCATGGTTATTGGCCCCCCGTGGCTAAAAACATCTGCCCCCAGCCACCCCAGAAAAGGCACATCTGGAAGATGCGCCTATTCTGGCACTTGGCCACTCTCTTCCCACTCCCTGTAGCGGTGGGATATGGGGTAATGAAGGGTTAATGTCACCTTGCTATTGGAAGGTGACATTAAGCCAGGTTAATAATGGAGAGGCGTCAATTATGACACCTATCCATTATTAATCCAATTGTTGGAAAGGGTTAAAAAACACACACACACCTGATTAAAAAGTATTTTAATGAAATAAACACAGCGGTTGTTTTAATAATTTATTGCTCTCTCAATCCATTTCCAGGCCCTCACTTGGCAAAATAATAAACGCACAAGATACATACCCTCAGCTGAACCGTCACGTCCCACGAGGTAATCCATCTGAAGGGGTTAAAATAATTTACAAGCAGGAGCCCTGCTAATGCAGCTGTGTGCTCGTAATTCCCCGGCGAATGAATGAAATGTAGGTCAATTACCTACATTTCCTTCAGTCGCGGTGATGCGCCCCTTGGTGGATGTCCTCATATGACCTGGAGCGTGGGAAAAAGTTCCCAGGCTGCAGTTCATGAGAACATCCAGCAGGGGCGCATCACCGCGACTCAATGTAAGTACAGATCACTCTGCTTTCCTTTCAGCACCCGGGGATTACAGGCACGAGCGAGTGGTTTATCGCAGCTCGTGCCTGTAATATTAGTTAACCCCTTCAGATGGATTACCTCGTTGGACGTGATCTGACATCAGAAGGTATGTATCTTGTGCGTTTATTATTTTGCCAAGCGAGGGCCTGCAAATGGATTGAGAGAGCAATAAATTATTAAAACAACCGCTGTTTATTTCATTAAAATACTTTTAAATCGTGTGTGTGTGTTTTTTAACCCTTTCAAACAATTGGATTAATAATGGATAGGTGTCATAATTGACGCCTCTCCATTATTAATCTGGCTTAATGTCACCTTACAATAGCAAGGTGACATTGACCCTTCATTACCCCATATCCCACCGCTACAGGGAGTGGGAAGAGAGTGGCCAAGTGCCAGAATAGGTGCATCTTCCAGATGTGCCTTTTCTGGGGTGGCTGGGGGCAGATGTTTTTAGCCACGGGGGGGCCAATAACCGTGGACCCTCTCCTGGCTATTAATATCTGCCCACGCCAATTTTTTCCGCCATTTAACCCTTTATTTTAGCAGCTACAGCGCCCAAATTTTGCACATACACACTACTAACATTAGTAGTGTGGAATATGCAAAAAAAAGGGGATATGAGATGGTTTACTGTATGTAATCATGTCTCATATCCTGTCGGGTTTGTGCAGGAGAAATGAGAAGCCGGCAATTGAATTACCGGCTGTTCACAGATATCGCGCTGAATGAAATCTAAATACAGAATATATATATATGTGTCTCAATGACATATATATATATATATATATATACTGTATATATGTTTTCCCGAACATTTGAGCACATAAATCCATTAGATGTCGGTTTTGCAAGCCTGCGCGAAAATCTTGCAGTACGGATGCCATACGGATTACATACGGAGGATGCCATGCGCAAAATACGCTGACACACCCTGACTACGGATCAATATTTTGGGAACATTTCTCCGTATTACGGCCGTAGTACGGACGTATAATACGTGGCGTATTGTCTTACGCCGAGTGTGACGCCGGCCTTATAGAGAGGAGTGCGCGGTGATCCGACCTTCTCCTCCAGTACGGAAAGTTCTGCATTTCTACACCTGCAAAGCGAGTAGTGAATAGACGCGGGGGCCAGAAAACGGCTGGAAAGCCTCCATGTCAGACTGACGGGTGATCGGCTCCACCACGTCCCATCTTTATGTCAGGACAGCGACTCGTGTTTCGAGGACTGAGGGACGGTCCGGTGCCGATATTTATCCAGGACTTTCTGCACAGAACGGAGAAAGTGATTTGTCACAAACAAGAAGAGAATGAAGGAGAAAACCAAGGAAGGAGACACAAGTGTCAGCCAAGAGGGAGGAGCCGGACGCCGACCACGACTGATGACGACATTGAGCCTGCACCGATTCTGAGGGACGGACGAGCGACAGCGGATTAGGGGGAAAATCACCTGTAAATTAACCCCGACTCTGCTGAGTAACAATCCACGACAGACTTAGGCTACGTTCACATTTGCGTTGTTGTGTGTTGTGTCGGCGACGCATCGGTGACGCAACGCACAACGCATGCAAAACGCATGCAAAACGCATTGTTTTGTGACGCATGCGTCCTTTTTTTGCTTGATTTTGGACACACAAAAAATGCAACTTGCTGCGTCCTCTGCGCCCTGACGCGTGCGCCGCAGTGACGCATGCGTCACAAAACGCAAGTGCAACGCATGTCCATGCGCCCCCATGTTAAATATAGGGGCGCATGATGCATGCGTCGCCGCAGCGGCGCCCAACGCTGCATCGCACAACGCTAATGTGAACGTAGCCTTAGGGACTGAAAAAACTCACAGGAGAGAACGGACAGAAGGATGGGACATCTGCAGAGAAAATGTGACCGATGCTCTAAGGAAGGAGAAAGATTCTGAAAGAAGCCGCCGAGGACGAAGACTCAAGACAGGTTAAGATTAGTGATGAGCGAATATACTCGTTACTCGAGATTTCTCGAGCACGCTCGGGGGTCCTCCGAGTATTTGTTAGTGCTCGGAGATTTAGTTTTTCTTGCCGCAGCTGAATGATTTACATCTGTTAGCCAGCATAAGTACATGTGGGGATTCCCTAGCAACCAGGCAACCCCCACATGTACTTATGCTGGCTAACAGATGTAAATCATTCAGCTGCGGCAAGAAAAACTAAATCTCCGAGCACTAACAAATACTCGGAGGACCCCCGAGCATGCTCGAGAAATCTCGAGTAACGAGTATATTCGCTCATCACTAATGAAGACGTAATGACAACGGAGAAACAGCGACTCACAGATCAGAAGAAAATAATCAGGGAAATGAAAGCTGTTGTCAGATGGAGAAAATGTAGAGGAAACCAGAGCAAGTCTGGAGAAACATCATCTATTATAGGACGACGCCGGAGAGACGTCATCACATCCACCGGAGCCAACAAGGAGCCTCGCTTCTCACCTCGTGGTGTAAGAGGCCGGAGCTCCTCCATCATCATGTCCTGGTACCGATCCTGGTGTCCTTCTAGATACTCCCACTCCTCCATGGAGAGATAGACAGCGACGTCCTGACACCTTATGGGAACCTGACAACAGCGACACCGTCATCACCCAGAATCCTCCAGTGCTGTATAATGTCCCAGCAGTCACCTCTCTGCTCATCATCCAGAATCCTCCAGTGCCATCCTGTATAATGTCCCAGCAGTCACCTCTCCGCTCATCACCCAGAATCCTCCAGTTCTGTCCTGCATAATGTCCCAGCAGTCACCTCTCCGCTCATCACCCAGAATCCTCCAGTGCTGTATAATGTCCCAGCAGTCACCTCTCCGCTCATCACCCAGAATCCTCCTGCCCGGTATAATGTCCCAGCAGTCACCTCTCCGCTCATCACCCAGAATCCTCCAGTTCTGTCCTGTATAATGTCCCAGCAATCACCTCTCCACTCATCACCCAGAATCCTCCAGTTCTGTCCTGTATAATGTCCCAGCAGTCACCTCTCCGCTCATCACCCAGAATCCTCCAGTTCTGTCCTGTATAATGTCCCAGCAATCACCTCTCCACACATCACCCAGAATCCTCCAGTTCTGTCCTGTATAATGTACCAGCAGTCATCTCTCCACCTATCACCCAGAATCCTCCAGTGCTGTGTAATGTACCAGCAGTCATCTCTCCACTCATCACCCAGAATCCTCCAGTTCTGTCCTGTATAATGTCCCAGCAGTCACCTCTCCGGTCATCACCCAGAATCCTCCAGTTCTGCCCTGTATAATGTCCCAGCAGTCACCTCTCCACCTATCACCCAGAATCCTCCAGTGCTGTGTAATGTCCCAGCAGTCACCTCTCCGCTCATCACCCAGAATCTTCCAGTCCTGTATAATGTCCCAGCAGTCACCTCTCCACTCATCACCCAGAATCCTCCAGTTCTATCCTGTACAATTTCCCAGCAGTCACATCTCCGCTCATCACCCAGAATCCTCCAGTGCTGTGTACTGTCCCAGCAGTCACCACTCCACTCATCACCCAGAATCCTCCAGTGCCATTCTGTATAATGTCCCAGCAGTCACCTCTCCGATCTTCACCCAGAATCCTCCAGTGCTGTCCTGTATATTGTCCCAGCAGTCACCTCTCCGCTCATCACCCAGAATCCTCCAGTGCTGTATAACGTCCCAGTATTCACCTCTCCGGTCATCACCCAGAATCCTCTAGTGCTGTATAATGTCCCAGCAGTCACCTCTACGCTCATCCCCCTGAATCCTCCAGTCGTGTATAATGTCCCAGCAGTCACCTCTCCGGTCATCACCCAGAATGCTCCAGTCCTGTATAATGTCCCAGCAGTCACCTCTCCGCTCATCACCCAGAATCCTCCAGTCCTGTATAATTTCCCAGCAGTCACCTCTCCGCTCATCACCCAGAATCCTCCAGTCCTGTATAATGTCCCAGCAGTCACCTCTCCGCTCATCACCCAGAATCCTCCAGTGCAATCCTGTATAATGTCCCAGCAGTCACCTCTCCGCTCATCACCCAGAATCCTCCAGTGCTGTATAATGTCCCAGCAGTCACCTCTCCGCTCATCACCCAGAATCCTCCAGTGCTGTATAATGTCCCAGCAGTCACCTCTCCGCTCAGCAGCTCAATCATCTTGCTGCTGAGCTCCAGGATCTTCTTGTTCCTCTCATGTAGCAGGGAGTGCGGGGGAGGCTCTGTGATGGGGCCCGGGCTCCGCCCTCCTGACTCCTGGAGATGGATGATGGGAGTCACACCGTCCCCCGGTGTCTTCCTCACTATTGTGTAATCCTGTGTATGGAGAGAGACACTTAGGGAGAAGATTCCTTCCCGACTCCAGATCTGACAATCAGTAGAAATCCCGGGATCAATAACCGTCTCCAGTAATCTGGGGCCATAACCGGGAATATTATTCCCCTCCGGACAGACATCCCGGCCCCTCTACAGCTCTTATAGGGAATCCCCATGACAACTCCTCCGGGCAGAGAGCTCCACACAATCACTGCTCTTACAGGAAAGAATCCTTCTCTCTATTCTGGATTTCCTCCTCCCGATGTCGGACTTGTCACAGAACACAATAAAGCTGATAGAAATGTAGAGGAGTTACCTCTCCGCTCAGCAGGGAGACGATCTCCAGGGCGAAGTGGAATAATCTTCTGGTGGTCTCATCCCTGTCCTCGTCCATCCTCGGGGTCATTCAGGAGGAGGAGGGATGAGCACTGGATCAGCTGGAGGGATCTCGTCCTGCCGGCGTCTGTATGATGAAGAAGATGGAAATCACAGGGGACAATATAATGTGACATACAGAACCACAGTCAATGAGCAGCGAGAGGATCAGGTCCTCCGAGCCGTCACCACATGGATTATAGGAGGATTCACAACACGGACATTTATGTCATAGTCACAGGATAACCCATAGATCTGGTTTCCCTCTGGGTGCGGATATGTTTCTACATTTGCTGTAGAAGTGACTTGCGTTTATTTGTTAAAAAATAGCAATTTGGCAAAAATTTAGAAAATTTAGCAATTTTCCAACTTTGAATTTTTATGCCCTTAAATCACACAGATATGTCAAACAAAATACTTAATAACTAACATTTCCCACATGTCTACTTTACATCAGCACAATTTTGGAACAAAATTTTTTTGTGTTCAGAAGTTATAAGGGTTAAAAGTTGACCAGTGATTTCTCATTTTTACAACACCATTTACAAAACCATTTTTTTTCCTTTAGGCACCACATCACATTTAAAGGGAACCTGTCACCCCCAAAATCATATACGAGCTAAGCCCACAAGCATCAGGGGTTTATCTACAGCATTCTGTAATGCATTCTGTAATGCTGTAGATAAGCCCCCGATGTATCCTGAAAGATGAGAAAGAGGTTAGATTATACTCGCCCAGGGGCCGCCCTGCTGCGGTCCGATGGGCGTCGGGGTACAGGCGCCAAAAAAGGTCAGAGAGGCCCAGCACCTGCGCACTGCAGTACTTTGCTCTGCCCTCAATAGGGAGATAAAGTATGCCTGCCCCAGAGCCGTAGCTTTAAGAAAAGAAGAGGAAGACATCCTATGAAGATGGGAGGCCCCGGACCGGACCACAATGCCCATCGGATCGGACCGCCCCCCCAGGTGAGTATAATATAACCTCTTTTTCTCATCTTTCAGGATACATCGGGGGCTTATCTACAGCATTACAGAATGCAATATAGAATGCTGTAGATAAGCCCCTGATGCCGGTGGGCTTAGCTCATCTTCGATTTTGGGGGTGACAGGTTCCCTTTAAAGTCCCTTTGAGGGGTCTATATGATAGAAAATACCCAAAAGTGACTCCATTCTAAAAACTGCACCCCTTAAGGTGGTCAAAACCACATTTGAGAAGTTTATTAACCCTTCAGGTGCTTCACAGGAATATTTGAATGTGGAAAAAATGTGTGGTGAGCACCTTGAACCCCCAGGTGCTTCACAGAAATTTATAACATTGAGCCATGAAATTAATAAAATCACATTTTCCTCACAAAAATGTTATTTTAGCCCCAAATTTTGCATTTTCAAAAGGGTAAGAGGAAAAACTGCACCATACAATTTGTAGTGCAATTTCTCCTGAGTACACCGATACCCCATTTGTGGGGGAATACTACTTTTTAGGCACAGTGCAAAGCTCAGAAGGAAAGAGGCGGAATTTTGGAGTTCAGATTTTCCTGGAATGGTTTGAGGGTGTCATGTCACATTGTGAGTAAAAATGGCACCAAAATTTGTCCCATCATTTCTACTGAATGTGGCAATACCCCATATGTGGATGTACAGTACTATTTAGCCATATGGAGAGACTCAGGGGGGACGGAGCGCTATTTGCCTCTTGGAGCTCAGATTTTCCTAGAATAGATTGTGGACTCCATATGCTGAGCCCCTAATTGCTAGAAGAGGATAATCCCCCCTAAAGTGATCCCATTTGGGAAATTATACCCCTTGGAGAATATACAGTGCCTTGCGAAAGTATTCGGCTCCCTGGAACTTTTCAACCTTTTCCCACATATCATGCTTCAAACATAAAGATACCAAATGTAAATTTTTGGTGAAAAATCAACAACAAGTGGAACATAATTGTGAAGTTGAACGAAATTTATTGGTTATTTTGAATTTTTGTAAAAATTCAAAAACTGAAAAGTGGGGCGTGCAATATTATTCGACCCCTTTACTTTCAGTGCAGCAAACTCCCTCCAGAAGTTCATTGCGGATCTCTGAATGATCCAATGTTGTCCTAAATGCCTAATGATGATAAATATAATCCACCTGTGTGTCATCAAGTCTCCGTATAAATGCACCTGCTCTGTGATAGTCTCAGGGTTCTGTGTGAAGCACAGAGAGCATCATGAAGACCAAGGAGCACAACAGGCAGGTCCGTGATACTGTTGTGGAGAAGTTTAATGCCGGATTTGGATACAAAATGATTTCCAAAACTTTAAACATCCCAAGGAGCACTGTGCAAGCGATCATATTGAAATGGAAGGAGTATCATACCACTGCAAATCTACCAAGACCCGGCCGTCCCTCTAAACTTTCATCTCAAACAAGGAGAAGACTGATCTGAGATGCAGCCAAGAGGCCCATGATCACTCTGGATGAACTGCAGAGATCTACAGCTGAGGTGGGACAGTCTGTCCATAGGACAACAATCAGTCATACACTGCACAAATCTGGCCTTTATGGAAGAGTGGCAAGAAGAAAGCCATTTCTCAAAGATATCCATAAAAAGTGTTGTTTAAAGATTGCAACAAGCCACCTGGGAGACACCAAACATGTGAAAGAAGGTGCTCTGCTCAGATGAAACCAAAATCAAACTTTTTGGCAATGATGCCAGACGATATGTTTGGCGTAAAGGCAACACAGCTCATCACCCTGAACACACCATCCCCACTGTCAAACATGGTGGTGGCAGCATCATGGTTTGGGCCTGCTTTTCTTCAGCAGGGACAGGGAAGATGGTTAAAATTGATGGGAAGATGGATGGAGCCAAATACAGGACCATTCTTGAAGAAAACCTGTTGGAGTCTGCAAAAGACCTGAGACTGGGACGGAGATTTGTCTTCCAACAAGACAATGACCCCAATCATAAAGCAAAATCTACAATGGAATGGTTCACAAATAAACGTATCCAGGTGTTAGAATGGCCAAGTCAGAGTCCAGACCTCAATCCAATGGAGAATCTGTGGAAAGAGCTGAAAACTGCTGTTCACAAACGATCTCCATCAAACCTCACTGAGCTCGAGCTGTTTGCCAAGGAAGAACGGGCGAGAATTTCAGTCTCACGATGTACAAAACTAATAGAGACAGACCCCAAGGGACTTGCAGCTGTAATCGCAGCAAAAGGCAGCGCAACAAAGTATTAAGTTAAAGGGGCCAAATAATATTGCACGCCCCACTTTTCAGTTTATAATTAACACAAAAATTTAAAATAACCAATAAATTTCGTTCAACTTCACAATTGTGTTCCACTTGTTGTTGATTCTTCACCAAAAATTTACATTTGGAATCTTTATGTTTGAAGCAGGATATGTGGGAAAAGGTTGAAAAGTTCAAGGGGGCCGAATACTTTCGCAAGGCACTGTATGTACAGGTGTAGGGACAACTTTGACTCTATGGGTATTTTCCAGAAACAAGCAACAATGAATATTGCCAAGGGAAAATTTCAAACTGCCGTTGTAGTGACCAGTACGCTCTAGTGACCAACCCGTGCTTCTGGAGACACACCTGTAAGTTAGGCGGGCTCTCATAGCTTCAGAAATGCCAAACATGTGGGGGCTATATGTGGTTTACACTTTGGGGCTCAGAAGGGAGAGGGCATTTGGATTTGGGGGGTGGAGAAGTTGATGAATTTCTTTTTAGAGGGTGAGGAACCATTTTGATTTTCCAGATCCTTTGTGTTACCAGTAAGGTGGAAGCCCCCTATATTTCCGTTATCAGATGACGGACCTGAGTGGGGACTTGCTTTCTTTGTGGATTGAGTTGAATCTTTTATTGGGAACATTTTACATAATGTTTGGGATCACATTTATCCAGCGCTCTACGCTGAGCACTTACTTTGGGGTTTCCATCTAAATCTGAGTTACATGATTCAGATGAAACCCCCGATTGCTCGATTCACAATAATGAGGCAGCAGAGTTACTCTGGACTCCATCAGGTCTCTGTTCAGCGCTGTACTTCTTTTCAGAAGTGCACAAAACTGTGGCCAACGGCACTTTTATGCAATGCTAACAAGAAGGGCACCGCCTGATCACTGGTCCAACGGTGTCCACAGTGCCTCATTATAGGGAATCTTCCGCCAGAGGTTAAACCTTAATCACATATTTCAGAGATTAACACATAAACCCTGGTGTAAGCGCTCAGCACAGAGTGCAGAATAAATGTGTGTTAATCAGCAGGTACTGGTCCTGGCTGTTACCGCAGGAGCTTGGCTGTCAACTGCGCCGAGCTCCTGTGGCGATTGTGCAGGGAAATGCTGATGTTTCAGCACTTCCTGGCAATCACATACTGTTATCAGTAAGTCGACTGACTGACCAATCAAAGCAATCAGAGTGCAGGGACTGCTAAAAATGGGTCTGTGCATCTTTGGCATCTTCCTTTTCTTTCATTAAAAATAATTGATAAAATACTCACACTTAGTTCATACAGTGTTTAGAAAAGTCCAGTCTATCGAAATATAAAAATAATTAACCCGATTGAAAAACACTGTAAACAGAAAACATTCAAAATGTCAAAATAATGCTTTGTTAGTTGCAGCAAAACAGCAAAAAAAAAATGCTGCAAGAAGCGACCAAAAGATCACGTCTATCTCAAAATGGTATCAATAAAAACACGCTGCAAAAAAACTCGCATCACACAGCTCTGCTGACCAAAAAATTAAAAAGTTATGGTGACACTATCAAAACAATGACACAATTTATTTGTTTTTAGAAATTTCTGATTTATTTACAGTAATTGTACTGATGAGGAGAATCGTATTGTCAGGTCATTTTTGCAACACAAATTTTTACTGCACTTTTTCTAGTACTCTATATGAGAACATGAAAGGTGACATTCAAAAGTACAACTCGTCCTGCAAAACACTAAGCCCTCATATGTCTGAGGATGAAAAAATAAAAGATGTTACGGCTCTGGGAAGAAAGGGAGGAAAAAAATGAAAATGCAAAAACGGAAGTTGGTTATGTAGGGAAGGGGTTAATGTTTTCTTTTTCAATTTCCCAATTTACATTTTGGTAAAAGAGGGTATGTGGGGTGAATTAAGGCGACGTATAGGCTGTTTTTTAGGTGTTCAAAAATGATGAGCTTTTCAAATAGAAACCTTTAGGGTATGTGCACACGCTGCGGATTTTGCTGCGGATCCGCAGCGGATTTGACGCTGCGGATCCGCAGCAGTTTTCCCTAAGTTTACAGTACCATGTAAACCTATGGGAAAAAAAACCCGCTGTGCACATGCTGCGGAAAAAAACGCGCGGAAATGCAGCGGATTATTTTCCGCAGCATGTCAATTCTTTGTGCGGATTCCGCAGCGGTTTTACACCTGCACCAATAGGAAACTGCAGTTGTAAAACCGCAGTGGAATTCGCAGAAGAAACCGCTAGAAAATCCGCAGTGAAAACCGCAGTGGTTTTGCACTGCGGATTTTCCAAATTCGCTGTGGAAAAATCCGCAGCATGTGCACATACCCTTAAGAAATGTTCCTTTTCTGGGGAGCTATGGAGGAGTTTTTTCTTTTCTAGAAGAGTTTCTTTCCCTTAAGACTTCTCGACAGCCTTTTGATTGGACAGTGCGTAGTTGGCAGCGGATCCTTCAGGATCGGCATCAAAGAAGGAACATGCCCTCTTTTACTACACGAGGCAGCATTTTTCATTATCTCTTTAGAAGAAAAAATAAGTCAAGAAACTCCCCAGAAGGTTATTAGATCCCTACGTTTTTTGAGGAGTTTCTGGAGAAGAATGTGGCTGTGCGCACATGTTGCCCTTTTGACGCCAGCGCAGTCATTGAGTTTTCCCACGCGAAGCCGCTTCAGGACAATTTTGGCAGCTTTATTCCTAAAGCGTCTCCTCCAGTGATTTTACTGTCATTTTCACTCCGCCACTGGCATCTTTGACGGCCAACCACAGAGCGGAAAATCTCCTAAAATACTTTGAATTTCTGCACATTTTGTGTACAGCAAAAAGACTTAAAAAGGTATTCTCAAGTTGTCTCTTGAGTAGCTGAGAGCCATGCAGTCTCCTTACTTCCAGGTTCCTGGTAGGGTGGGATCTCCTCCCCGAATTATGGCTCTGGTGAATAGAACTGTAGTATTAGTAGAACTATAAAGCTCAGCACAAGTTCTGCTGTGACACATTCAGCTGTCAGTGGTCTGATCAGAGTCTAGATTGTTATCTTTGTATTTAGACATAGAGATAGCACATTTGCTGTAAAAGCTGCCAGGATGGCGATTTATAAATGTATCTCTTCAGAAGGCAAGAGGAAGAGGAGTGAGGTGAGCAGATAACTGCTGTATAGAAATAGAGGAATGGAGAGAGCCGACTGGAACGTTAGGAGTTAACTCCTGGGATGTAACTACTGTGCACCATCGACCAGGCACTAAAGGTCGTGGGTCGCTGGAAACAAGCTGTTCACTATAGAAGATAAAGGCTCTATTTGCAGGAGAATAAAACAAAAAAGCAAGTCAATTTCAAACTTGCTTATTTTCATGCTGTCAAATTAAACCAATTTAAGAACTTGAGAATACTCCTTTAATGAGCACATTCCGAAAGGATATGTGCAAATGACGTCTTTATCAATGGATTCCCAGGAAAGCGGTTTAAAACTAGTGCACAGCTTCAGTCTTTTGTTGCTAGTTTTAACAGCTTCAGGTTTTGAAAACTGTGAAGCAGCTAAAGGAAGCAGCGTGTTCACTCTTTGGGCAGCTTTTGGTAGATAGCAGCTGGCCATTATTGTGTAAAATATTAATAACTTATTCCGGCAGCCATGCCACTTCAGGAAAAATAACAAAACAAAAAAAAACAAAACAAAAGAGACGCTGCTTCAGGAAAAAGATTGCAAGTGTTTTCCTGCACCTTGAAAAATTGGAAAACTCAGGGTCTCTCTGTTGTGAATTCTGCTCTTGGGCTCCCTCCGGTGGTTATAAGTGGTAATGTTGTGAGTTCTGCTCTTGGGCTCCCTCCGGTGGTTATAAGTGGTACGGTTGCTCCTTTGGATTTCAGCAGCCATCAGGTGCTTCCACATATTTCCAATTCTGACTGGGCTATTTAGTCTGGCCAGATCCTTTAGTTAGTGCCAGTTGTCCATTGTTTCTTGGTGGATTCACATCTCTTCCTGGATTCTCCTGCTATTCTGTCCAAATCATCAAAGATAAGTCCTGGCTTGGTTTTTGCAGTCCACGTACTGTGGACTTTATTGTTCAGTGCATTTCTATGTTTTTTCTTGTCCAGCTTTGTCAGTGTGGATTTATTCAGTCAAGCTGGAAGCTCTGGAGAAGCAGATTTACCCTCCATGCCTTTAGTTAGGTGTGGAGATTTTGGTATTCTCTGTGGTGGATATTTTCTAGTATTTTAATACTGACTGCACAGTACTCTGTCCTGTCTTTTCTATTTAGCTAGATTGGCCTCCTTTGCTAAATCCTGGTTTCATTCTGCGTATGTTATTTCCCTCTCCTTTCACAGTCAATATTTGTGGGGGGCTGTCTATCCTTTGGGGATTTTCTCTGAGGCAAGATAGCTTTCCTGTTTCTATCTTTAGGGGTATCTAGTCCTCCGGCTGTGTTGAGGTGTCTAGGCCGTGTTAGGAACATCCCACGGCTACTTCTAGTTGTTGTGTTAAGTTCAGGGTCTGCGGTCAGTACAGGTGCCACCTCCTCCAGAGCACGTCTCATGCTGCTCCTAAGCCACCAGATCATAACAGTACAACTGGCCCACAATGAGTTAAATGCATCTCAAAAGAAGGGAAGAAAAGTGCTGAGCCATTTTTTTTCTGCAGTCTACTTTGTCTTCTCTTCCCTCTTAATCTCTAGGTGGTTCGGGAGTTTGGCGCTGGCATGGATGTTCAGGGTTTGGCTTTGCGTGTGGATCAACTTGCTGCAAGAGAACAGGTAATTTTTGATTATGTTGTCCAGACTCCGGTTTTAGAGCCTTGAATTCCTACTCCTGATTTGTTTTTTGGGGACAGGTCCAAGTTTTTGAGCTTTAAAAATAACTGCAAACAATTTTTTGCTCTGAAACCCCGTTCCTCTGGTGATCCCATTCAGCAAGTTAAAATTGTCATCTCTCTGCTGCGTGGTGATCCTCAGGACTGGGCATTTGCCCTGGAATCAGGGAATCCGGCCTTGCTTAATGTAGACAACTTTTTTCAGGCGCTAGGGTTATTGTATGATGAACCTAATTCAGTGGATCATGCAGAAAAAACCTTGTTGACCCTGTGTCAGGGTCAGGAAGTGGCAGAATCATACTGCCAGAAATTTAGAAAATGGTCTGTGCTCACTAAATGGAATGAGGATGCTTTGGCGGCAATTTTCAGAAAGGGTCTTTCTGAATCTGTTAAGGATGTTATGGTGGGGTTCCCCACACCTGCTGGTCTGAGTGATTCTATGTCTCTGGCCATTCAGATTGATCGGCGCTTGTGCGAGCGCAGAGTTGTGCACACGATGGCGTTGTCCTCTGAGCGGAGTCCTGAGCCTATGCAGTGTGATAGGATTTTGACTAGAGCTGAACGGCATGGATTCAGACGTCAGAATGGGTTGTGTTTTTACTGCGGCGATTCTGCTCATGTTATTTCTGATTGTCCTAAGCGTATTAAGAGAGTCGCCAGGTCTGTTACCATCAGTACTGTACAGCCCAAATTTCTCTTATCTGTGACCTTGATCTGCTCATTGTCGTCATTTTCTGTCATGGCGTTTGTGGATTCAGGCGCCACTTTGAACTTGATGAACTTAGAATTCGCCAAGCGTTGTGGTTTCCCCTTGCAGCCTTTGCAGAACCCTATTCCTTTGAGGGGCATTGATGCTACACCTTTGGCTAAAAATAAACCTCAGTTTTGGACACAGCTGACCATGTGCATGGCGCCAGCACATCAGGAAGATTGTCGTTTTCTGGTGTTGCATAATTTGCATGATGTTATTGTACTGGGTTTTCCATGGTTACAGGTAGGGTTGAGCGAAACGGATCGTTCATTTTCATAAGTCGCCGACTTTTGGCAAAGTCGGCGTCTCATGAAACCCGACCCGATCCCTGTGTGGGGTCGGCCATGCGGTACGCGATCTTGGCGCCAAAGTCGCGTTTCGTATGACGCGTTTAGCGCCATTTTTTCAGCCAATGAAGGAGTGTGGGCAGAGTGATGACATAGGGGTTAGGGGCGTGCACGGCTATCATCATTTTATCGCTTGTGCGCAGTAGGGATTTGCAATGTGTAACACGAGATTTTCTGTGCTGGGACGGAGGGGAATATGGGACGGAGGGGAGAGAGAGAGAGAGAGAGAGAGAGAGAGAGAGAGAGAGAGAAAGAAAGAGAGAGAGAAAAAAGAAAAATAAAAAAAAAATAAAAAATCCCCATTGACGTGCATAGGGTTTCGTGTTCCGGCCGATCCTCGACTTTTCGCAGTAATCGGCCGATTTCGCCCGACTCGACTTTTCAAAAAGTCGGGTTTCGCAAAACATGACTCGACCCTAAAAAGGTCAAGGTCGCTCAACCCTAGTTACAGGTACATAATCCGGTTCTGGATTGGAAATCTATGTCTGTGACTAGTTGTTGTCAGGGGGTTCATAATGACGTTCCTTTGATGTCAATCTCCTCTTCCCCCTCTTCTGAAATTCCAGAGTATTTGTCAGATTTCCAGGATGTGTTTGATGAGCCCAAGTCCAGTTCCCTTCCTCCGCATAGGGACTGTGATTGTGCTATTGACTTGATTCCAGGATGTAAGTTCCCTAAAGGCCGACTTTTTAACCTGTCTGTGCCAGAACATACCGCCATGCGGAGTTATGTTAAGGAGTCCTTGGAGAAAGGGCATATTCGGCCATCTTCGTCACCATTGGGAGCGGGATTCTTTTTTGTTGCCAAGAAGGATGGCTCCTTGAGACCCTGTATTGATTATCGCCTCTTGAATAAGATCACGGTCAAATTTCAATACCCTTTGCCTTTGCTTTCTGATCTGTTTGCTAGGATTAAGGGGGCTAGTTGGTTTACTAAGATTGTACTTCGAGGGGCGTATAATCTTCTTCGTATTAAACAGGGTGACGAATGGAAAACTGCATTTAATACGCCCGAAGGCCATTTTGAATACCTTGTGATGCCTTTCGGGCTTTCTAATGCTCCATCTGTGTTTCAGTCCTTCATGCATGATATTTTCCGCAATTATCTTGATAAATTCATGATTGTATATTTGGATGATATTTTGATTTTTTCCGATGATTGGGAGTCTCATGTGAAACAGGTCAGAATGGTATTTCAGATCCTTCGTGATAATGCTTTATTTGTGAAGGGGTCTCAGTGCCTCTTTGGAGTTCAGAAGGTTTCTTTTTTGGGTTTCATTTTTTCTCCTTCGTCTATAGAAATGGATCCTGTAAGGTTCAGTGTTGTGAATTCCATTCTTGGGCTGCCTCCTGTGGTTGTGAATGGTACTTTTGTGAGTTCTGCCCTTGGGCTCCCTCTGGTGGTTTCGAGTGGAACTACTGCTCCTTGGGTTTAGCAGTAGCAGCTGCTTTCACTGTTCGTCTCTCCTGGCTCTGCTATTTAACCTGGCTCTGGTCTTCAGTTCATGCCAGCTGTCAATGTTTCTGGGTTGGATTCAGATCTCTCCTTGGATTTCTCTGATGGCCTGTCCATTTCAGCAAAAGATAAGTTCTTGCTAGTTCTTTGGTTGTCCTTTTGCTGTGGACTTTATTGCTCAGCTCATGTTATGTTTCTTTTTGTCCAGCTTGTCATTATGATATATTCAGGCTAGCTGGAAGCTCTGGGGAAGCAGATTTGCCCTCCACACCGTGAGTCGGTGTGGAGATCATTTTTGTAAACTCTGCGTGGATTTTTAGTTTTTAATACTGACCGCACAGTATCCTTTCCTATTCTGTCTATCTAGATTAGTATTGGCCTCCCTTGCTAAAATCTGTTTTCATTTCTGTGTATGTCATTTCCCTCTCCACTCACAGTCAATATTTGTGGGGGGCTATCTTTCCTTTTGGGATTTTCTCTGAGGCAAGATAGCTTTCTGTTTCCATCTTTAGGGGTAGTTAGTTCTCAGGCTGTGACGAGGTGTCTAGGGAGTGACAGGAACATCCCACGGCTATTTCTAGTGTTGGTGTTAGGATTAGGAACTGCGGTCAGTATAGATGCCACCTCCTCAGAGCTCATCCCATGTTGCTCTTTAACCACCAGGTCATATCAGTGTTGCTCCTTAACCACCAGGTCATAACAGTTCAGGCCATTAATGATTGGGTTCAACCCACATCTGTGAAGAGCCTTCAGAAATTTTTGGGCTTTGCTAATTTTTATCGCAGTTTCATTGCTAACTTCTCCAGTGTGGTTAAACCCCTGACCGATTTGACGAAGAAGGGCGCTGATGTGACGAATTGGTCCTCTGCGGCTGTTTCTGCCTTTCAGGAGCTTAAACGCCGATTTACTTCTGCCCCTGTGTTGCGTCAGCCAGATGTTTCTCTTCCTTTTCAGGTTGAGGTTGACGCTTCTGAGATTGGGGCAGGGGCAGTTTTATCTCAGAGGAATTCTGATGGTTCCTTGATGAAACTGTGTGCCTTCTTTTCCCGAAAGTTTTCGCCTGTGGAACGCAATTATGACGTCAGCAATCGGGAGTTGTTGGCTATGAAGTGGGCATTTGAGGAGTGGCGACATGGGCTTGAGGGGGCCAAGCACCGTGTTGTGGTCTTGACCGATCATAAGAATCTGATTTACCTCGAGTCTGCCAAGTGTTTGAATCCTAGACAGGCTCGATGGTCCCTGTTTTTCTCCCGTTTTGATTTTGTGGTCTCGTATCTTCCGGGTTCTAAGAATGTTAAGGCTGATGCCCTCTCTAGGAGCTTTTTGCCTGATTCTCCTGGACTCCTTGAGCCGGTTGGTATTCTCAAGGAAGGGGTGATTCTTTCTGCCATCTCCCCTGATTTACGACGGGTGCTTCAGGAATTTCAGGCTGATAAACCTGATCGCTGTCCAGCGGGGAAACTGTTTGTTCCTGATAGATGGACTAGTAAGGTGATTTCTGAGGTTCATTGTTCTGTGTTGGCTGGCCATCCTGGGATTTTTGGTACCAGAGATTTGGTTGGTAGGTCCTTTTGGTGGCCTTCTTTGTCACGGGATGTGCGTTGTTTTGTGCAGTCCTGTGGGACTTGTGCGCGGGCCAAGCCCTGCTGTTACCGCGCTAGTGGGTTGCTTTTGCCTTTGCCGGTCCCTGAGAGACCTTGGACGCATATTTCTATGGATTTTATTTCAGATCTCCCTGTTTCCCAGAAGATGTCTGTTATCTGGGTGGTTTGTGATCGGTTTTCTAAGATGGTTCATTTGGTACCCTTGCCTAAGTTGCCTTCCTCTTCTGATTTGGTTCCGTTGTTTTTTTCAGCATGTGGTTCGTTTGCATGGCATTCCTGAGAATATTGTGTCTGACAGAGGTTCCCAGTTTGTTTCTAGGTTTTGGCGGGCCTTTTGTGCTAGGATGGGCATTGATTTGTCTTTTTCTTCTGCATTTCATCCTCAGACAAATGGCCAAACCGAGCGAACTAATCAGACTTTGGAAACTTATTTGAGATGCTTTGTGTCTGCTGATCAGGATGATTGGGTGGCTTTCTTGCCATTGGCCAAGTTTGCCCTTAATAATCGGGCTAGTTCGGCTACTTTGGTTTCGCCCTTCTTTTGTAATTTTGGTTTCCATCCTAGTTTTTCTTCAGGGCAGGTTGAGCCTTCTGATTGTCCTGGTGTGGATTCTGTGGTGGACAGGTTGCAGCAGATTTGGACTCATGTGGTGGACAATTTGACGTTGTCTCAGGAGAAGGCTCAACGTTTTGCTAACCGTCGTCGGTGTGTTGGTCCCCTGCTTCGGGTTGGGGATTTGGTCTGGTTGTCTTCCCGTCATGTTCCTATGAAGGTTTCTTCCCCTAAGTTGAAGCCTCGGTTTATTGGTCCTTATAAGATTTCTGAGATATCAATCCTGTGTCTTTTCGTTTGGCCCTTCCAGCCTCTTTTGCCATCCATAATGTTTTCCATAGATCTTTATTGCGGAGATATGTGGTGCCCGTTGTTCCCTCTGTTGATCCTCCTGCCCCGGTGTTGGTTGATGGGGAGTTGGAGTATGTGGTTGAGAAAATTTTGGATTCTCGTTTTTCGAGGCGGAGGCTTCAGTATCTTGTCAAATGGAAGGGTTATGGCCAGGAGGATAATTCTTGGGTTGTTGCCTCCGATGTTCATGCGGCTGATTTGGTTCGTGCTTTTCATTTGGCTCGTCCTGATCGGCCTGGGGGCTCTGGTGAGGGTTCGGTGACCCCTCCTCAAGGGGGGGGTACTGTTGTGAATTCTGCTCTTGGGCTCCCTCCGGTGGTTATAAGTCGTAATGTCGTGAGTTCTGCTCTTGGGCTCCCTCCGGTGGTTATAAGTGGTACGGCTGCTCCTTTGGATTTCAGCAGCCATCAGGTGCTTCCACTTATTACCAATTCTGACTGGGCTATTTAATCTGGCCAGATCCTTTAGTTAGTGCCAGTTGTCCATTGTTTCTTGGTGGATTCACTTCTCTTCCTGGATTCTCCTGCTATTCTGTCCAAATCATCAAAGATAAGTCCTGGCTTGGTTTTTGCAGTCCACGTACTGTGGACTTTATTGTTCAGTGCATTTCTATGTTTTTTCTTGTCCAGCTTTGTCAGTGTGGATTTATTCAGTCAAGCTGGAAGCTCTGGAGAAGCAGATTTACCCTCCATGCCTTTAGTTAGGTGTGGAGATTTTGGTATTCTCTGTGGTGGATATTTTCTAGTATTTTAATACTGACCGCACAGTACTCTGTCCTGTCTTTTCTATTTAGCTAGATTGGCCTCCTTTGCTAAATCCTGGTTTCATTCTGCGTATGTTATTTCCCTCTCCTTTCACAGTCAATATTTGTGGGGGGCTGTCTATCCTTTGGGGATTTACTCTGAGGCAAGATAGCTTTCCTGTTTCTATCTTTAGGGGTATCTAGTCCTCCGGCTGTGTCGAGGTGTCTAGGCTGTGTTAGGAACATCCCATGGCTACTTCTAGTTGTTGTGTTAAGTTCAGGGTCTGCGATCAGTACAGGTGCCACCTCCTCCAGAGCACGTCTCATGCTGCTCCTAAGCCACCAGATCATAACAGCTCTCTCTGTGGAACAAAGACGTGGAACTTTTTATCTGTCGCTGGGAGCTGTGCGTTTTATTGCGTGCAATTCTGCCAGCTTTATTGATATGGTTTTGGGGAACAAAAGAAGGTTTAATCACTTTAATCCAATTCTGGATTTCGCATTTTCTTTTAGACGTTTAGCATGCAGGTTAAATCATTTATATTTTGATTTATTGGACATGGTGAACTTTTTTTTGTTTTTACTTTATTGGTGTCTTGAAGCTGCGATTGATTGGTCGCTTCTACTTTACTCATCAGTGTCACGACGTGGAGAGAGCCCAGTCGCCTATAAAGCTCAGGCTACAGTTAGGCTGGCTGTTTGGGGTCTTCATGAGGCCCCTTGCTGCCAATGTAACCCATTGGTTGCATGTAATTGGGTCATGAGGGGCTGATGGGAGCCGGGGCGCGCGCTGGAGTGTCATTATTTAACCCCTTTCTGTCATTAGACGTACTATTCCGTCCATGTGGGGTGGACCCTACTTCCCAAGGACGGAATAGTACGTCATGCCCTTTAATGCGACACTGCGACTTAAGTCGCAGTGATCGCATTAAAATTCCGACGCCATCTTACCTGGAGGAAGATGGTGTCGGCATCCTAGGGCCTGTTGCCACCCCCCCGGCCTCCCGATCACTGTGATTGGCTGCTCAATTCTGAGCAGCCAATCGCAGCCTTTCTCATTGTTTCAGCCAATCAATTTGGCTGAAACAGTGAGGTCCCAGGCTAGGATCGAGTACCGATGTACTCGATCCTAAGCCAGTGCCTGGCAACGCCAGGCATCGGCTAAAACCCCCCGGATTGGTGCGATCGACGATCACATCGATCGCGCCAATCGCAGGGCACAGCGGCGGTGTTACCGCGCTGTGCCCTGCCTGTAACGCGCTCCGCAGCCCCCTCTGCCCTGCCTCCTGTGCTCCGGATCCTGCAGCTCTGATTGGCGCGATCGATGTGATCATCGATTGCGCCAATCACAGGGCACAGCAGCAGTGTGACCGCCCTGTGCCCTGATGGTGACCTGCCTATGATCGGAGCTGTGAGCTCCGATCATAGGCTGGTGCCTAGCAACACCGGCGTCACCATGGCCTTCTCTGATTGGTGGAATCACAGGTCACAGCAGCGGTGTGACCGCTCTGTGACCGGTCTCACCTGCCCCTGACCTGTGTAACTGCTCTGAAGGAATCCTCACACTTGGTGAGGATTCCTTCAGAGCGGTCACGCTGAGAGATCCCCTCCTGTGCTGAGACTTGTGGTGCCACAGTAGCCTGTGACACCACAATTCTTGCTAAAGAAAGAAGAGAGAAGAAAGAAGAGGGACTACAAACCGTAAGTGTTGATACCCCGATCCCGGCCCGATCTATCTTCATCCCCCCCATTGCCCCATCCCCCCTTCCCCACCTTGCGCCGTATCCGTGCCCAAATTTAGCAGCCGCCGAGCGTTGATTGGTGACGCAGTTCACCTATCAACACTCGTGCTCACTTTTTTTTACCCCATCCCCGCGCGCTCCCCCAGCCGCTGCATCTAATCCGTGCCTTTTCTTTTTTTTTTCCCCATCCCCTTGCGCTCCCCCAGCCGCCGCGTCTAATCTGTGCCTTCCCTTTTCTTTTTTCCCCATCCCTGTGCGCTCCCCAGCCGCCGCGTCTAATCCGTGCCTTTTTTTTTCCCCCATCCCTGTGCGCTCCCCCAGCCGCCGCGTCTAATCCGTGCCTTTTCTTTTTTTTTTTCCCCCATCCCTGTGCGCTCCCCCAGCCGCCGCGTCTAATCTGTGCCTTCCCTTTTCTTTTTTTTTCCCCATCCCAGTGCGCTCCCCCAGCCGCTGCGTCTAATCCGTGCATTTTCTTTTTTCTTTTTCCACATCCTCTTGCGCTCCCCCAGCCGCCGCGTCTAATCTGTGCCTTCTCTCTCTTTTTTTCCCCATCCCCGTGCACTCCCCCAGCCGCTGCGTCTAATCCGTGCCTTTTCTTTTTTTTTTCCCCATCTCCTTGCGCTCCCCCAGCCGCCGCATCTAATCTGTGCCTTCCCTTTTCTTTTTCTCCCCCTCCCTGTGCGCTCCCCCAGCCGCTGCGTCTAATCCGCATTTTTCTCCCCATTTGCTTTTTTTTCCTTTAGCTTTTTCTTTTCAGAATAGTTTGCAGCAAACACTATCCCCCCCACACGTACACATAGTTACCAATAAAGTGCACAAAAGCACCATACTCACAAAAAAAATGTCCCGCTCGTCCCGTTCGTCCCAACAGCGCTATTCAGCGGAGGAGGCATATTCTTTCCTTGCCTCCGACACGGATAGCGAGGGAGAGGATCCCACTTTTCTTTGTTTTTCTGATTCTTCCTCATCCTCTTCCCCCTCCTCATCTTCCTCCTCCGACCCTGCGGAACCGCCACGCAGACGCCGCAGGACAGAAGCAGTGCCCATCATTCATGAAGATAAAGATGAGGCAGGGCCCACTCCTGAAGATGAACCAGCGCGCCCCTCTTCGGACCCCGTATGGACCTCGCCCCCCAAAAATTACGAGCCACTGATTCCTGATTTTGTGGCAGAATCAGGAATCAGGTTTGACACCACCGGCCTCACAGAAATAGACTTATTCAAAGTCTTTTTCTCTGAGGATTTTGTTAACCTCATGGTGGAGCAAACTAATTTATACGCTCGTCAATTTTTGGAGCAAAACACCGGTTCATCATATTCTAACTGGTCTCCTGTAGACGCAGTTGAAATGATGCAGTTTTGGGGCCTGGTCCTCCACATGGGGATCGTGAAGAAGCCAGAAATTTGGCAATATTGGAGCGTTGACATTTTATACAACACTCCAGTGTTCCGAATGGTCATGGTCCGAACGCGTTTTGAGGCCATCCATAAGTTCCTGCATTATTCCGATGCACAGTGTCCCGCACGAGATTACCCCAACTTTGACCGTCTGTTCAAAGTTCGGCCTGTCATCGAACACTTCAACAAAAAGTTTGCTGAAGTGTACGTGCCCAAAAGGGACATCTGCGTGGATGAGTCCTTGGTTAATTTTAAGGGGCGGCTCAGATTCCGTCAATACCTGCCCAGCAAGAGGGCCAGGTACGGAATCAAAATATACAAGCTGTGTGAGAGTACCTCAGGGTACACCTACAGCTTTAGAGTCTACGAAGGGAAGGACACCAGGATTGAACCTCCTGAGTGTCCCCCTGTCCTGGGAGTGAGTGGGAAAATAGTGTGGGATTTGGTGCACCCACTGCTGGATAAAGGTTATCACCACTACACTGATAACATTTATTCCAGCATCCCACTCTACAAATCCCTCTATGCACGAGGTACAATAGCCTGCGGTACTGTCCGCAAAAATCAGAGAGGCCTCCCAAAGACGCTACTTGGGCAGATGCTCAGAAAAGGTGAGAGCAGAGCCCAATGTAGCGACCACCTGCTGGTGGTCAAGTACAAGGACAAGAGGGATGTCCTTCTCTTGACCACCATACACAGTGATGGCAGTGCCCTCAGCAGTGTACGGGGTACCTCTACACAGGTCAGCAAACCTGACTGTGTACTGGGGTACAACAAAAACATGGGGGGCGTTGATCTATCTGATCAACTCCTCCAACCGTACAGTGCTTTGAGAAAGGCCAAGGTGTGGTACAAAAAGCTGTCCGTGTACATCGTACAAATGGCAATGTTAAATGCTTTCCTACTGTCACGATGTGCACGCCACACCGATACGTCGTACCTTCAGTTCCAGGAGGTAGTGGTTAAGGCCCTGATATTTGGCACGACGGAAGGAGCGGGCCCCAGTACTTCCGGAACTGAAGGTGCTCGTATCGTACCAGGTCAGCATTTTCCGGGGGTGGTCCCGCAAACTGGATAAAGAGGTAAGTCGCAAAAAAGGTGCCGAGTGTGTTACAAAAGGGGAATACGCAAGGACACCATTTATCAATGTGACACCTGCCCCGAAAAACCTGGCCTGTGTATGAAGGATTGCTTCAAATTGTACCACACCTCCATGCACTACTAATTTACTTTACAGGAAACAGTAGATTAGTTCCAAAAAGGGGGCACATCTATGTAAGTTCATTGGGGGTCTAGTTTACAAAATGTCACTTGTGGTTTTTTTTTACAGTTTGGGCACATCAGGGGCTCTGCAAACGGAACATAAAGCCTGCAGACCATTCCATCAAAGTCTGCTTTCCAAAACGTCACCACATCCCTTCCGAGCCCCGACGTGTGCCCAAACAGTATTTTTTCCCACATGTGGGGTATCAGCGTTCTCAGGACAAATTGGACAACAACTTTTGGGGTCCAATTTCTCCTGTTACACTTGGGAAAATAAAAAAAAATTGGGGACTATGGCTACGTTCACATTTGCGTTGTGCGCCGCAGCGTCGGCGACGCAACGCACAACGCAAATGTGAACGCATGCACAACGCAGCGTTTTGTGATGCATGCGTCCACTTTTGCATGGTTTTGGGCGCAGAAAAAAATGCAACTTGCTGCGTCCTCTGCGCCCTGACGCATGCACCACAAAACGCAAGTGCAACGCATGTCCATGCGCCCCCATGTTAAATATAGGGGCGCATGACGCATGCGGCGACGCTGCAGTGCAGAACGCAAATGTGAACGTAGCCTAAATGATCATTTTTGTAGGAAAAAATAGGATATTTTATTTTGACGCCCGGGCATTATAAATTTAAGTGAAACACTTGGGGATTCAAAATTCTCACCACACACCTAGATAAGTTCCCAATTAGGTCTAGTTTCCAAAATGGGGTCACTTGTGGGGGATTTCTACTGTTCAGGCACATCAGGGGCTCTGCAAACGGAACATGATGCCCGCAGACCATTCCATCAAAGTCTGCTTTTCAAAACGTCACTACTTCCCTTCTGAGCCCCGAAGTGTACCCAAACAGTAGTTTTCTCCCACATATGGGGTATTAGCATACTCAGCACAAATTGGACAACAACTTTTGGGTTCCAATTTCTCCTGTTACAATTGGGAAAATTAAAAATTGGGGACTAAATGATCATTTTTGTGGGAAAAAATAGGATTTTTTTTTTTCACGCCCGGGCGTTATAAACTTTTGTGAAGCACTTGGGGGATAAAAGTGCTCACGACACATCTAGGTAAGTTCCTTAGGGGGTCTAGTTTCCAAAATGGTGTCACTTGTGGAGGGTTTCCACTGTTTAGGCACATACGGGGCCCGCCAAACGTGACATGGCATCCGATCTCAATTCCAGCCAATTTTAGATTGAAAATGTCAAATGGTGCTCCTTTCCTTCTGAGCCCTGCCATGCGCCCAAACAGTGGTTTACTCCCACATATGGGGTATCAGCATACTCAGGACAAATTGGACAACAACTTTTGGGGTCCAATTTCTATTGTTACCCTTGAGAAAACAAAAAATTGGGGACTAAACGATCATGTTTGTGGAAAAAATAGGATTTTTTTTTCCCACGCCCGGGCGTTATAAACATTTGTGAAGCACTTGGGGGACAAAAGTGCTCATGACACATCTAGATAAGTTCCTTAGGGGGTCTAGTTTCCAAAACGGGGTCACTTGTGGGGGGTTTCCACTGTTTAGGCACATCAGGGGCTCACCAAACGCGATATGGCGTCCGATCTCAATTCCAGCCAATTTTAGCTTGAAAATGTCAAACGACGCTCCTTTCCTTCTGAGCCCTGCCATGTGCCCAAAAAGTAGTTCCCCCTCACATGTGGGGTATCAGCATACTCAGGACAAATTGGACAACAACTTTTGAGGTCCATTTTCTCTTTTTACCCTTGGGAAATTAAAAAAATTATTGCTGAAAGATCATTTTTGTGACTAAAAAGTAAAATGATAATTTTTCCTTCCATGTTGCTTCTGCTGCTGTGAAACACCTGAAGGGTTAATAAACTTCTTGAATGTGGTTTTGAGCACATTGAGTGGTGCAGTTTTCAGAATGGTGTCACTTTTGGGTATTTTCTGCCATATAGACCCCTCAAAGTGACTTAAAATGTGAGGTGGTCCCTTAAAAAAAATGGTTTTGTAAATTTTGTTGTAAAAATGAGAAATTGCTGGTCAACTTTTAACCCTTATAACTTCCTAGAAAAAAAAAATGTTGTTTCCAAAATTGTGCTGATGCAAAGTAGACATGTGGGTAATGTTATTTATTAACTATTTTGTGTCACATAACTCTCTGGTTTAACAGAATAAAAATTCAAAATTTGAAAATTGTGAAATTTTCAAAATTTTCGCCAAATTCCCGTTTTTTTCACAAATAAACGCAAGTTATATCGAAGAAATTTTACCACTATCATGAAGTACAATATGTCACGAGAAAACAATGTCAGAATTGCCAAGATCCGTTGAAGCCTTTCGGAGTTATAACCTCATAAAGGGACAGTGGTCTGTTGTGATTTTGCTTTTTGCTCCCTCTAGTGGTCATTAGTGATTTGACTCTGGAGCGTCTGTCTTTTCCTATTTCCTCACCTGGGCCGTTAGTTCAGGGGCGTTGCTATTTAAGCTCCGTGGACCTTCAGTTCAATGCCTGGCATCGTTGAAATCAGAGCTAATCTGTTGTGCTCTTGTCCTTTGATCCTGGTTCCTGTATTTCAAGCTAAGTCTGTTTCCTTGCTTTTTGCTTTGGTGTTGTTTTGTATTTTTGTCCAGCTTGTTCCAATCTGTATCCTGACCTTTGCTGGAAGCTCTAGGGGGCTGGTGTTCTCCCCCCGGACCGTTAGACGGTTCGGGGGTTCTTGAATCTCCAGCGTGGATTTTTATAGGGTTTTTGTTGACCAGATAAGTTATCTTGCTTTATTCTGCTATTAGTAAGCTGGCCTCTCTTTGCTGAACCTGGTTCATTTCTGTGTTTGTCATTTCCTCTTACCTCACCGTTATTATTTGTGGGGGGCTTGTATCTTGCTTTGGGGTCCCTTTCTCTGGAGGCAAGAGAGGTCTTTGTTTTCTTCTCCTAGGGGTAGTTAGATTCTCCGGCTGGCGCGAGTCATCTAGCGATCACCGTAGGCATGATCCCCGGCTACTTCTAGTGTTGGCGTTAGGAGTAGCTATTTGGTCAACCCAGTTACCACAGCCCTATGAGCTGGATTTTTGTATCTCGCAGACTTACACGTTCCTCTGAGACCCTGTCCACTGGGGTCATAACAGTATGCCAGGCCAGTATTAAATGTTTAATGCATTGCAGAAGTGGGATTATAAGAAAGAAAATTTTGAGTTTTTTTTTTTCCCTCTCTCATTTTTTTTTTTTTTTTTTTCTTTTCCCCTTTACCTCAGAGTGGCTTAAGCTTGCTGCAGACATGAATGTCCAGACCTTGATTACAAGTGTGGACCAGCTTGCCGCTCGTGTGCAGGGTATACAAGATTATGTTACCAGAAATCCTAGGTCTGAACCCAAGATTCCGATTCCTGAACTGTTTTCAGGAGACCGATTTAAGTTTAGGAATTTCAGGAATAATTGTAAATTGTTTTTGTCCCTGAAACCTTGTTCGTCTGGAGACTCTGCTCAACAAGTAAAAATTGTTATTTCATTCTTACGGGGTGACCCTCAAGATTGGGCTTTTTCGCTGGCGCCAGGAGATCCGGCATTGGCTGATATTGATGCGTTTTTTCTGGCGCTCGGTTTACTTTATGAGGAACCCAATCTTGAGATTCAGGCAGAGAAAGCCTTGCTGGCTATGTCTCAGGGCCAGGACGAGGCTGAGGTGTATTGCCAAAAATTTCGGAAATGGTCCGTGCTGACACATTGGAACGAGTGTGCACTGGCCGCTAATTTTAGAAATGGCCTTTCTGAGGCCATTAAGAATGTTATGGTGGGTTTTCCCATTCCCACAGGTCTGAATGATACCATGTCCCTGGCTATTCAAATTGACCGGCGGTTGCGGGAGCGCAAAACCGCAAATTCCCTCATGTTGTTGTCTGAACAGACACCTGATGTGATGCAATGTGATAGAAAAACCGCAAATTCCCTCATGGTGTTGTCTGAACGGACACCTGATTTGATGCAATGTGATAGAATCCTGACTAGAAATGAGAGGAAAATTCATAGACGCCGGAATGGCTTGTGCTACTACTGTGGTGATTCTACACATGTTATCTCAGCATGCTCTAAACGTATATCTAAGGTTGTTAGTCCTGTCACCGTTGGTAATTTGCATCCTAAGTTTATTCTGTCTGTAACTTTGATTTGCTCATTGTCATCTTATCCTGTCATGGCGTTTGTAGATTCAGGTGCTGCCCTGAGTCTTATGGATCTCTCATTTGCTAAGCGCTGTGGTTTTATTCTTGAACCATTAGAAAATCCTATCCCTCTTAGGGGTATTGATGCTACGCCATTGGCAGAAAATAAGCCGCAGTATTGGACACAGGTTACCATGTGCATGACTCCTGAACACCGCGAGGTGATACGTTTTCTCGTTCTACATAAAATGCATGATTTGGTTGTTTTGGGGCTGCCATGGTTACAGACCCATAATCCAGTCCTTGACTGGAAGGCTATGTCAGTGTCTAGTTGGGGCTGTCTTGGTATTCATGAGGATTCCCTGCCTGTGTCTATTGCTTCTTCTACGCCTTCGGAAGTTCCGGAGTATTTGTCTGATTATCAGGATGTCTTTAGCGAGTCCAGGTCCAGTGCATTGCCTCCTCATAGGGAATGTGACTGTGCAATAGATTTGATTCCAGGCAGTAAGTTTCCTAAGGGAAGACTGTTTAATCTGTCGATACCTGAACATACCGCTATGCGCTCATATATCAAGGAGTCTCTGGAGAAAGGACACATCCGTCCGTCTTCTTCCCCTCTTGGTGCGGGATTCTTTTTTGTGGCTAAAAAGGACGGATCTTTGAGGCCTTGTATTGACTATCGGCTTTTAAATAAGATCACTGTCAAATTTCAGTATCCTTTGCCGCTGTTGTCTGACTTGTTTGCCCGGATTAAGGGTGCCAAGTGGTTTACCAAGATAGACCTTCGTGGTGCGTACAACCTTGTGCGCATTAGGCAAGGAGATGAATGGAAAACCGCATTCAATACGCCCGAAGGTCATTTTGAGTACTTGGTGATGCCTTTTGGGCTCTCTAATGCCCCTTCAGTTTTTCAGTCCTTTATGCATGACATTTTCCGGAACTATCTGGATAAATTTTTGATCGTTTATCTGGATGATATTCTGTTTTTTTCTGATAATTGGGACTCGCATGTGGAGCAGGTCAGGATGGTCTTTAAAATTTTGCGTGAAAATTCTTTGTTTGTCAAGGGCTCAAAGTGTCTTTTTGGTGTACAGAAGGTTCCCTTTTTGGGGTTCATTTTTTCCCCTTCTGCTGTGGAGATGGACCCAGTCAAGGTCCGAGCTATTCTTGATTGGACTCAGCCCTCGTCAGTTAAGAGTCTTCAGAAGTTCTTGGGTTTCGCTAACTTCTACCGTCGTTTTATCGCTAACTTTTCTAGCATTGTGAAACCTTTGACGGATATGACCAAGAAGGGCTCCGATGTGGTTAATTGGGCTCCTGCTGCCGTGGAGGCTTTCCAGGAGTTGAAACGTCGATTTACTTCGGCGCCTGTTTTGTGCCAGCCTGATGTCTCGCTTCCCTTTCAAGTTGAGGTGGATGCTTCAGAGATTGGAGCAGGGGCCGTTTTGTCGCAGAGAGGCCCTGGTTGCTCTGTTATGAGACCTTGCGCCTTTTTCTCTAGGAAGTTTTCGCCTGCGGAGCGAAATTATGATGTGGGCAATCGGGAGTTGTTGGCCATGAAATGGGCATTTGAGGAGTGGCGTCATTGGCTCCAGGGTGCTAAGCATCGTGTGGTGGTCTTAACTGATCACAAAAATCTGATGTATCTCGAGTCTGCTAAACGCCTGAATCCTAGACAGGCCCGCTGGTCATTGTTTTTCTCCCGTTTTGACTTTGTTGTCTCGTATTTACCAGGTTCAAAGAATGTGAAGGCCGATGCTCTTTCCAGGAGCTTTGTGCCTGATGCTCCTGGAGTCGCTGAACCTGTTGGTATTCTTAAGGATGGTATTATCTTGTCAGCTATTTCTCCAGATCTGCGACGTGTGTTGCAGAGATTTCAGACTGATAGGCCTGATTCTTGTCCTCCTGACAGACTGTTTGTGCCTGATAAGTGGACCAGCAGAGTCATTTCCGAGGTTCATTCCTCGGTGTTGGCAGGTCACCCAGGAATTTTTGGCACCAGAGATCTGGTGGCCAGATCCTTTTGGTGGCCTTCCTTGTCTAGGGATGTGCGGTCATTTGTACAGTCCTGTGGGACTTGTGCTCGAGCTAAGCCTTGCTGTTCTCGTGCCAGCGGGTTGCTCTTGCCCTTGCCTGTCCCTAAGAGACCTTGGACACATATCTCCATCGATTTCATTTCTGATCTTCCGGTGTCTCAAGGCATGTCTGTTATCTGGGTTATATGTGATCGCTTCTCCAAGATGGTCCATTTGGTTCCTTTGCCTAAGCTGCCTTCCTCTTCCGATCTGGTTCCTGTGTTTTTCCAGAACGTGGTTCGTTTGCACGGCATACCTGAGAATATTGTGTCAGACAGAGGTTCCCAGTTCGTTTCCAGATTCTGGCGATCCTTTTGTGGTAGGATGGGCATTGACTTGTCGTTTTCGTCTGCTTTCCATCCTCAGACTAATGGACAGACGGAGCGAACTAATCAGACTTTGGAGGCTTATTTGAGGTGTTTTGTCTCTGCTGATCAGGACGATTGGGTGACCTTCTTGCCGTTAGCTGAGTTTGCCCTTAATAATCGGGCTAGTTCTGCCACCTTGGTTTCGCCGTTTTTCTGCAACTCTGGTTTCCACCCTCGTTTTTCTTCGGGTCATGTGGAACCTTCTGACTGCCCTGGGGTGGATTCTGTGGTGGATAGGTTGCAGCGGATCTGGAATCTTGTGGTGGACAACTTGAAGTTGTCACAGGAAAGGGCTCAGCGCTTTGCCAACCGCCGCCGCGGTGTGGGTCCCCGACTACGTGTTGGGGATTTGGTGTGGCTTTCTTCCCGCTTTGTTCCTATGAAGGTTTCCTCTCCCAAATTTAAACCTCGTTTTATTGGTCCTTACAGGATATTGGAAATTCTTAATCCTGTATCCTTTCGCCTGGATCTTCCTGTGTCGTTTGCTATCCACAACGTGTTTCATAGGTCCTTGTTGCGGCGGTACGTTGTGCCTGTGGTTCCTTCTGCTGAGCCTCCTGCTCCGGTGTTGGTTGAGGGCGAGTTGGAGTACGTGGTGGAGAAGATCTTGGATTCTCGTCTCTCCAGGCGGAGGCTTCAGTACCTGGTCAAGTGGAAGGGCTATGGTCAGGAAGATAATTCCTGGGTGGTCGCCTCTGATGTTCATGCGGCCGATTTAGTTCGTGCCTTTCACGCCGCTCATCCTGATCGCCCTGGTGGTCGTGGTGAGGGTTCGGTGACCCCTCACTAAGGGGGGGGGGTACTGTTGTGATTTTGCTTTTTGCTCCCTCTAGTGGTCATTAGTGATTTGACTCTGGAGCGTCTGTCTTTTCCTATTTCCTCACCTGGGCCGTTAGTTCAGGGGCGTTGCTATTTAAGCTCCGTGGACCTTCAGTTCAATGCCTGGCATCGTTGAAATCAGAGCTAATCTGTTGTGCTCTTGTCCTTTGATCCTGGTTCCTGTATTTCAAGCTAAGTCTGTTTCCTTGCTTTTTGCTTTGGTGTTGTTTTGTATTTTTGTCCAGCTTGTTCCAATCTGTATCCTGACCTTTGCTGGAAGCTCTAGGGGGCTGGTGTTCTCCCCCCGGACCGTTAGACGGTTCGGGGGTTCTTGAATCTCCAGCGTGGATTTTTATAGGGTTTTTGTTGACCAGATAAGTTATCTTGCTTTATTCTGCTATTAGTAAGCTGGCCTCTCTTTGCTGAACCTGGTTCATTTCTGTGTTTGTCATTTGCTCTTACCTCACCGTTATTATTTGTGAGGGGCTTGTATCTTGCTTTGGGGTCCCTTTCTCTGGAGGCAAGAGAGGTCTTTGTTTTCTTCTCCTAGGGGTAGTTAGATTCTCCGGCTGGCGCGAGTCATCTAGCGATCACCGTAGGCATGATCCCTGGCTACTTCTAGTGTTGGCGTTAGGAGTAGCTATTTGGTCAACCCAGTTACCACAGCCCTATGAGCTGGATTTTTGTATCTCGCAGACTTACACGTTCCTCTGAGACCCTGTCCACTGGGGTCATAACAGTGGTCAGAAATGTAAAAATTGGCCCGGTCATTAACGTGCAAACCACCCTTGGGGGTAAAGGGGTTAAATGACCGCACTTGTGCGATTGACAGCAGAATTTAAATGGTTAAAATGCAGGGATCGGAGATGACCCCGCAGACCTTCAGCAGATGTCGGCTACGTGACGCCGCTGCGTCCTGTCCTCAGCGTTTACTTATTGTAAAACCTCTCTCCTGTTCGTCCTTTGGAGAATTCTCTAGTTTTGAACCGAACAGGAAAGAAAACAAGAAGTGCAGTCAGAAGTGCAGTCAGTTCTGAGAAGAGGCTCCTGGTGGAAAGCGCTCCAATCTGGAGGCTGCAAAACGAAAAAAAAAAAATATTCAAAAGTAGTTTGAGGAAAAGAGGAAGAAGAAGCTTCCCGCAGCCAATTCCGCAGGAAACCTGGTGGTGTTTGCAGCCTTCTGATTGGACGGTGCCCGGTTTGGCACGTTTTCCTCTAAAGCCGCGTCCGACAACTCACGGCACTTTCTTTTCTCACATTCTCAAAACCTGAAATGGAAAAAAGCTCAAAACCCTGAACATGTGAACAGCAACGTGATATTTTACAATGGACGAGACCTGGGAGTCTTGTAAGGGTTTATGAGGCGGCAGTTCTGCAGAGGAGCGGAGGCTCCCAGTGCCGGGTGGTGACAGCACGTTTACAGCTTCTCATCGCTGAGCGGCCGCCTCAGGCACGGGGTGAGGTAGCCGGTCACCATGGACTGTCCGCGGCCGTCACTGCGCCTCCTTCTCATCACTTATCCACACAAGAAGAAATAAATATCAGCGATTCTGACGGGGGTCATTCATATTCTGTCACCCGAGAGGAGAAATATAAGAATAAGATCACAGCTGTGATTCATCCGGAGGAGGTCGGACACTGTGGTAACTACACACCCAGCAGAGGACGTCACCGTGGTAACTACACCGCCAGGAGGGGACGGTCACCGTAGTAACTACACCACCAGGAGGGGACGGTCACCGTGGTAACTACACTGCCAGCAGAGGACGGTCACTGTGGTAACTACACCGCCAGCAGAGGACGGTCACCATGGTAACTACACCTTCTGCGGGGCCGTGAGATGAGGAGGAGACGCTGCACATCCCCCATACAATGCTGCCCGTCCCCAACACTGAGGAGCCGCAGTCACATGGAGCAGGAGCCTCCACAGGAACAGCTCTGATCTCACCCCACACTCTCCTCTCACAGATTTACCACAAGCACCAAAACTCCACCAAACCCTCCTGTAATCTCACCGGAATGGCGGGAAATCTGCTGCTGGCTGACACCAGAGAACACGAGCTGCACACAGCCAGAACGGAGCTGCTGCACTGAGAGCTGAAGGACCTGTGGTGACGTCACCGTCATGTGATCGGGGGTGGGGCTCTCGCAGCAGCTATATATATCCGGCTCTTGCTCTGACATGACAGTCAACTCTCCTGTAAAGTCCAGCACCAAGAGGTCGCACTGCAATAAGCTTTATTCCAAAATCTTCATCTAAAAGCATAGACAACTGACTGCTACCTGCCACCATCTCACTCTAACAAGCATCTCTATTCTTCCAACAGGTATGTTCATCCACCCAGCTCTCCTGCTATGAAGTGCACATAGTACATCACCCAGCTTTGCACACAGACTTCCCTCTGCTCCTAGCTTTCATATGGTATGCCTTTCAGCTAACCCCCGCTTGCCCTGTGTTATTTATGACATTGTTTACTTAGGCCTGATTGTATGCATCTGGTCCACTCTTAATTCTCTGACCAAGATGAGCAGAGACCACTCCTCTCTGCTCCACACCTGAACGCACTTAGTTTTCCATATATTGCATAGCACAAGTCTGCAGGACTTCAGTCTGCAGTGTGATCCCTAGAAGTGTGTCCTAAAAGTGTGGATTACATTAGAATTAAAACCTGAATGGGAACTGAAGGTAACTGGCCAATCACTGCAAACAATGTTTCTGTTTGTTTTCACTTTCACCCCTATAATCTCTCACTTTCTGCTACCTCCCCCAATCCCCACACCAAATAAGGAACTGTTCATCTCCTCTTCAATCCTCCCCATCCACCTCACCTCCTCCTCAGAACTGTTCCTTAACATACAATCCTCTGCCTCCAAACACAGGCAGCCCCCTCATTCCCTCTCCTGCTCCCACCTGCTAACACTTTCTCTGCTCCTTCTCACTGCTGGTGATATCTCTCCAAATCCTGGTCCTCCTCACCATATTCCCACAGTCATTTCTACCTCCCATCCACGCTCCATCACAAACTTCCGTAACCTCTCTAACCTTATACCCATTTGCCCAGCCCCCGCTTCCCCTGTCCCACTAACAGGAGCTCTGTGGAACGCTCGCTCTGTCTGCAACAAGCTTTCCTACATCCATGATCTTTTTGTTACTACCAAACTTTCCTTCCTCGCCATCATCGAAACCTGGCTCACCCCCTTCTGACACAGCCTCCCCTGCTGCACTCTCTTACGGTGGCTTCCACCTTTCTCACACACCCTGCCCCAGCAGCAAGCATGGCGGAGGAGTTGGTTTTCTCCTGTCTGATAACTGCTCCTTCACCCCAATCCCACTGCCACCCTCTGTTACCCTCCCTTCCTTTGAGGTGCACTCTGTGCGCATCTACTCTTCTTCCAACCCCCAACTGGCTGCCATTTACCGCCCCCCAGGGCCAGCCACCACCTTCTTTGACCACTTCACCACCTGGCTACTTCATTTCCTTTCTGCGGACATCCCCACTATCATCATGGGCGATTTCAACATCCCCATTGACACTTCCCTCTCAGCTGCCACTAAACTTCTATCTCTCACTTCCTCCTTCAGCCTCACTCAATGGTCTTCTACAGCCACTCACAAAGATGGTCACTGTCATGATCTCCATGGCCAGAGAACTAGCATAAGCCTCTAAAGGAACAAGCTCTTGGAAGATGTAACTATACTGACCATGAACTAAACCTACCGCATCATCTAGAAGTAGCCAGGTAGCATGTCCTACTTTTTATCCCTATATGCCCAGCGCCGGCCGGAGAACTAAATAATGCTAGCAGAGGGAAATATAAGACCTGACTCACCTCTAGAGAAATGCCCAAAAAAAGGAGACAGAGGCCCCCCACATATATTGGCGGTGATTTTAGAAGAAATAACAAACGCAGCAGGAAAATAGTTTTAGCAAATTTGAGGTCCGCTTTCTAGATAGCAGAAGACAGAAAGCATACTTTCATGGTCAGTAGAAAACCCTAACAAAACACATCCAGAAATTACTTTAGGACTCTGGCATTAACTCATAATACCAGAGTGGCAATTCCTGATCAACAAGAGCTTTCCAGACACAGTAACGAAACTGCAGCTGTGAACTGGAACCAAAATACAAAAACAAAACATGGACGAATGTCCAACTTATCTAGTAGATGTCTGGGAGCAGGAACAAGCACAGAGAGGCTTCTGATAACATTGTTGACCGGCAAGCATCTAACAGAGAAGCCAGGTTATATAGCGACACCCAGATCTAATCAGAACAGGTGAACAGGGAAGATGATGTCACAAGTTCAATTCCACCAGTAGCCACCGGGGGAGCCCAGAATCCAAATTCACAACAGTACCCCCCCCTCAAGGAGGGGGCACCGAACCCTCACCAGAACCACCAGGGCGATCAGGATGGGCCCTATGAAAGGCACGAACCAGATCAGAGGCATGAACATCAGATGCAGTGACCCAAGAATTATCCTCCTGGCCATATCCCTTCCACTTGACCAGATACTGGAGTCTCCGTCTGGAAACACGGGAGTCTAGGATTTTTTCCACAACGTACTCCAACTCACCCTCAACCAACACCGGAGCAGGAGGCTCAACGGAAGGCACAACCGGTGCCTCATACCTGCGCAATAACGACCGATGAAAAACGTTATGAATAGAAAAGGATGCAGGGAGGTCCAAACGGAAGGAAACAGGGTTAAGAATCTCCAATATTTTATACGGACCGATGAACCGAGGCTTAAACTTAGGAGATGAGACCCTCATAGGGACAAAACGAGAAGACAACCACACCAAATCTCCAACACAAAGCCGAGGACCAACACGACGGTGACGGTTGGCAAAAAGCTGAGTCTTCTCCTGGGACAACTTTAAATTGTCCATCACCTGCCCCCAGATATGATGCAATCTCTCCACCACCGCATCCACTCCAGGACAATCCGAGGATTCCATCTGACCGGAGGAAAATCGAGGATGGAACCCCGAATTACAGAAAAACGGGGAAACCAAGGTGGCAGAGCTGGCCCGATTATTGAGGGCGAACTCCGCCAATGGCAAAAAAGCAACCCAATCATCCTGGTCAGCAGACACAAAACACCTCAGATATGTCTCCAGGGTCTGATTAGTCCGCTCGGTCTGGCCATTAGTCTGAGGGTGAAAAGCAGACGAAAAAGACAAATCTATGCCCATCCTAGCACAAAATGCCCGCCAAAATCTAGACACAAATTGGGTTCCTCTGTCAGAAACGATATTCTCAGGAATACCATGCAAACGAACAACATTTTGAAAAAACAGGGGCACCAACTCGGAAGAAGAAGGCAATTTGGGCAGGGGAACCAAATGAACCATCTTAGAAAAACGGTCACACACCACCCAGATGACAGACATCTTCTGAGAAACAGGCAGATCTGAAATAAAATCCATCGAGATGTGTGTCCAAGGCCTCTTAGGAATAGGCAAGGGCAACAATAATCCACTAGCCCGAGAACAACAAGGCTTGGCCCGAGCACAAACGTCACAAGACTGCACAAAGCCTCGCACATCTCGTGACAGGGAAGGCCACCAGAAGGATCTTGCCACCAAATCCCTGGTACCAAAAATTCCAGGATGACCTGCCAACGCAGAAGAATGCACCTCAGAGATGACTTTACTGGTCCAATCATCAGGAACAAACAGCCTATCAGGCGGACAACGATCCGGTCTATCCGCCTGAAACTCCTGCAAGGCCCGCCGCAGGTCTGGAGAAACGGCTGACAAGATAACTCCCTCCTTAAGAATACCTGTGGGGTCAGAGTTGCCAGGTGAATCAGGCTCAAAACTCCTAGAAAGGGCATCCGCCTTAACATTCTTAGAACCTGGTAGGTACGATACCACAAAATTAAACCGAGAAAAAAATAATGACCAGCGCGCCTGTCTAGGATTCAGGCGCCTGGCGGTCTCAAGATAAATCAAATTTTTGTGGTCAGTCAATACCACCACCTGATGTCTGGCCCCCTCGAGCCAATGGCGCCACTCCTCAAACGCCCACTTCATGGCCAAAAGCTCCCGATTCCCAACATCATAATTCCGCTCAGCGGGCGAAAATTTACGGGAAAAGAAGGCACAAGGCCTCATCACGGCGCAGTCAGAACTTTTCTGCGACAACACTGCCCCAGCTCCGATCTCAGAAGCGTCGACCTCAACCTGAAAAGGAAGAGTCACATCAGGCTGACGCAACACAGGGGCAGAAGAAAAACAGCGCTTAAGCTCCTGAAAGGCCTCCACAGCATCAGGGGACCAATTAGCAACATCAGCACCCTGTCTAGTCAAATCGGTCAATGGCTTAACGACATCCGAAAAACCAGAAATAAATCGACGATAAAAGTTGGCAAAGCCCAAAAATTTCTGAAGACTTTTAAGAGAAGAGGGCTGCGTCCAATCACAAATAGCTTGAACCTTGACAGGATCCATCTCAATGGAAGAGGGAGAAAAAATATATCCCAAAAAGGAAATTCTCTGAACCCCAAAAACGCACTTAGAACCCTTGACACACAGAGAATTAGACCGCAAAACCTGAAAAACCCTCTTAACTTGCCGGACATGAGAGTCCCAGTCATCCGAAAAAATCAGAATATCATCCAGATACACTATCATAAATTTATCCAAAAAATCGCGGAAAATATCATGCATAAAGGACTGGAAGACTGAAGGGGCATTAGAAAGACCAAAAGGCATCACCAAATACTCAAAGTGGCCCTCGGGCGTATTAAATGCGGTTTTCCACTCATCCCCCTGCCTGATCCGCACCAAATTATACGCCCCACGGAGATCAATCTTAGAGAACCACTTGGCCCCCTTTATGCGAGCAAACAAATCAGTCAGCAACGGCAATGGGTATTGATATTTAACCGTGATTTTATTCAAAAGCCGATAATCAATACATGGTCTCAAAGAGCCGTCTTTTTTTGACACAAAGAAAAAACCGGCTCCTAAGGGAGATGACGATGGACGAATATGTCCCTTTTCCAAGGACTCCTTTATATATTCTCGCATAGCAGTATGTTCAGGCACAGACAGATTAAATAAACGACCCTTTGGGTATTTACTACCCGGAATTAAATCTATAGCACAATCGCACTCACGGTGCGGAGGTAGTGAACCCAGCTTGGGTTCTTCAAAGACGTCACGATAATCAGACAGGAACTCAGGGATTTCAGAGGGAATAGATGATGAAATGGACACCAAAGGTACGTCCCCATGAGTCCCCTTACATCCCCAGCTCAACACAGACATAGCTCTCCAGTCAAGGACTGGGTTGTGAGACTGCAGCCATGGCAATCCCAGCACCAAATCATCATGTAGATTATACAGCACCAGAAAACGAATAGTCTCCTGGTGATCCGGATTAATACACATAGTCACTTGTGTCCAGTATTGTGGTTTATTATTAGCCAATGGGGTGGAGTCAATCCCCTTCAGAGGAATAAGAGTTTCCAAAGGCTCTAAATCATACCCACAACGATTGGCAAAGGACCAATCCATAAGACTCAAAGCGGCGCCAGAGTCGATATAGGCGTCAGTAGTAATAGATGACAAAGAGCAAATCAGGGTCACAGACAAAATAAATTTAGACTGTAAAGTGCCAATGGAAACGGATTTATCAAGCTTTTTAGTACGCTTAGAGCATGCTGATATAACATGAGTAGAATCCCCACAATAGAAACACAACCCATTTTTCCGTCTAAAATTCTGCCGCTCGCTTCTGGACAGAATTCTATCACACTGCATGCTTTCTGGCGTCTTCTCAGTGGACACCGCCAGATGGTGCACTGGTTTGCGCTCCCGCAGACGCCTATCGATCTGAATGGCCATTGTCATGGACTCATTCAGACCCGCAGGCACAGGGAACCCCACCATAACATCCTTAATGGCATCAGAGAGACCCTCTCTGAAAGTAGCCGCCAAGGCACACTCATTCCACTGAGTAAGCACAGACCATTTACGGAATCTTTGGCAGTAAATTTCAGCTTCATCTTGCCCCTGCGATAGGGACATCAAAGTTTTTTCTGCCTGAAGTTCCAAATGAGGTTCCTCATACAGCAAGCCCAAGGCCAAAAAAAACGCATCCACATTGCGCAACGCAGGATCCCCTGGTGCCAATGCAAAAGCCCAGTCTTGAGGGTCGCCGTGGAGCAAGGAAATCACAATCCCAACCTGCTGTGCAGGGTCTCCAGCAGAACGAGATTTCAGGGACAAAAATAGCTTACAATTATTTCTAAAATTCTGAAAGCTAGATCTATTCCCTGAGAAGAATTCCGGCAAAGGAATTCTCGGCTCAGATACCGGAGCATGAATAATAAAATCTTGCAAATTTTGTACTTTCGTGGTGAGATTATTCAAACCTGCAGTTACACTCTGAAGATCCATTATTAACAGGTGAACACAAAGCCATTCAAAGATTATAAGGAGAGAGAAAAAAAAGAAAGACTGCAGCATAGACAGACTGGCAAGTGATCCAATTAAGAGCACAGAGAAAAAAAAAAAAAAAAAAAAAACTCTCAGCAGACTTCTTATTTCTCTCCTTTCTCAGCCAAGGATTTTAACCCTTTAGTGGGCCGGTCAAACTGTCATGATCTCCATGGCCAGAGAACTAGCATAAGCCTCTAAAGGAACAAGCTCTTGGAAGATGTAACTATACTGACCATGAACTAAACCTACCGCATCATCTAGAAGTAGCCAGGTAGCATGTCCTACTTTTTATCCCTATATGCCCAGCGCCGGCCGGAGAACTAAATAATGCTAGCAGAGGGAAATATAAGACCTGACTCACCTCTAGAGAAATGCCCAAAAAAAGGAGACAGAGGCCCCCCACATATATTGGCGGTGATTTTAGAAGAAATAACAAACGCAGCAGGAAAATAGTTTTAGCAAATTTGAGGTCCGCTTTCTAGATAGCAGAAGACAGAAAGCATACTTTCATGGTCAGTAGAAAACCCTAACAAAACACATCCAGAAATTACTTTAGGACTCTGGCATTAACTCATAATACCAGAGTGGCAATTCCTGATCAACAAGAGCTTTCCAGACACAGTAACGAAACTGCAGCTGTGAACTGGAACCAAAATACAAAAACAAAACATGGACGAATGTCCAACTTATCTAGTAGATGTCTGGGAGCAGGAACAAGCACAGAGAGGCTTCTGATAACATTGTTGACCGGCAAGCATCTAACAGAGAAGCCAGGTTATATAGCGACACCCAGATCTAATCAGAACAGGTGAACAGGGAAGATGATGTCACAAGTTCAATTCCACCAGTAGCCACCGGGGGAGCCCAGAATCCAAATTCACAACAGGTCACACACTGGACCTCATCTTCACCCGCCTCTGCTCCCTATCTAACCTCTCTAACTCACCTCTTCCTCTCTCTGACCACAACCTTCTCACATTCTCATCTCTCTCCTCTCCATATCTACAATCCCCACCCCACAAACTTTCACACCCTCGCAGAAATCTTAAACATCTTGACCTACATTCATTCTCCGAATCCCTCCTCCCTCTCACAGACATAAGTTCCATACACAATGCGGATGACGCTGCCGCTCTATATAACACCACAATAGCTGTTATTACAGTAAATGGCTGCCCACTCTCCCCAGTCCCACAAGCTCGCTGCCTCGGGGTAATCCTTGATGCTGATCTCTCCTTCAAACCTCATATCCAAGCCCTTTCCACTTCCTGCCGACTTCAACTCAAAAATATTTCATGAATTCGTTCATTCCTCAACCAAGAATCTGCAAAAACCCTAGTCCATGCCCTCATCATCTCTCGCCTTGACTACTGCAACCTCCTGCTCTGTGGCCTCCCCTCGAACACTCTCGCATCCCTCCAATCTATTCTAAACTCTGCTGCCTGACTAATCCACCTGTCCCCCCACTATTCCCCTGCCTCTCCCCTCTGTCAATCCCTCCACTGGCTCCCCATTACCCAGAGACTCCAATACAAAACCCTAACCATGACATACAAAGCCATCCACAACCTGTCTCCTCCATACATCTGTGACCTCGTCTCCCGGTACTTACCTACATGCAACCTCCGATCCTCACAAGATCTCCTTCTCTACTCCCCTCTTATCTCCTCTTCCCACAATCGTATACAAGATTTCTCTCGCATATCACCCCTACTCTGGAACCCTCTACCACAACACATCAGACTCTCGCCTACCATTGAAATCTTCAAAAAGAACCTGATGACCCACCTCTTCCGACAAGCCTACAACCTGCAGTAACCACCGATCAACCAAACCGCTGCATGACCAGCTCTATCCTCACCTACTGTATCCTCACCCATCCCTTGTAGATTGTGAGCCTTCGCGGGCAGGGTCCTCACTCCTCCTGTACCAGTTATGACTTGTATTGTTCAAGATTATTGTACTTGTTTTTATTATGTATACCCCTCCTCACATGTAAAGCGCCATGGAATAAATGGCGCTATAACAATAAATAATAATAATAGGAAACATGGCAGGACTAGCAGGGGTCCCATACTCCGGTTTACGCCTTTCAGGGCTAAATATGGCCGACAGCCTAGCTCACCTTCTAGATCAGCTTATTCGCATCTGACACCCGCACACGACGCCCCCGGCATACGGCTCCCAGAAAGGTGACACCTGTCACTCCGGACTGGTAGAACATTTCTCACATTTTACTGCACACATTAATGACCTTAGTAGGGAGAACAGACTGCTCACTGCCTTCTTGTAGATTCTCTCCAGTCCAGGTGATCGTCCAGTGGACCGTCCAACATTTGTAAGTCTCCACCTGCTCCATGTTCTGACCAGCGATAATGACCGGTGAACCTTCCATCTTTCTTCTGCTGTAAGTCACCACCAGCTCTTTAGTTTTCTTTAGTTGGCACCAACCCACACAATCTAACACCACCCTCCTATATTCCTCCGCAGCCCTGGACCCCAATGTATCTGACTACTATGGAGTCATCTGAGAACTTTTGGAGCTAGAGACAATCAGATTTATTCTGAAAATCTGCTGTATACAATGTGAAAAGAAAAGGTGAAAGCAGCGTTCCCTGAGGGGCACCTACACTGCTCACTACTCTGCTGGGGACCACCGCTCCCGTCTGTAAATGCAATAATCGTCCCACTGACCCCAGTCCTATAACTGCCCGATCTCTCCTCGTTCCCACTGCTATAAATATGCTCGCTTTTCTTGTCCTGTAATTTCAGGCCACATTTCAGGTAATTTTACAATTTAACGCCTTAGTGACCAGCCACATTTTTCACGTCTGTCCGCCATCTATCTATATGGCAATAATTCCAGCTAAATGGCGGCGGTGGCAGATGTGCACTAGCATCTATCCCTTGCCGATAGATGCTACGGCACATGCGCTGCCACCATTTTGCTAGAGCCAACATTTTTTTGCTCCAACGAAATGACGGCGGAGCATGCGCAGTAGCATTCATTGGCAAGCAATGCTCTCAATCAGCGCAAGTGTTGCCCACCAGTGGGAGGGGCTTGAGCAGATTAAGAGCATCGCTTAGGCTGGTTTCACATTGGAGGATGAGGGCTTTGTGGATGGCTGTGTAGTTCCTCCGTTAAACCCCGCCCACTGCCGCACCTTTATCTTCAGCTCCGCCTACGTCGGCATGCGTCCTGCGTACCCTATCTTTAACATTGGGTACACAGGCCATGCGGATCTATGCGGATGCCTCCGCATGCGTCGTTTTCATGCTGCACTGACTGTAACAAAATGCAACATGTGTTGGACGCAGGTTGGCGCAGCGCAAAAACGATGCATGCGGAGGCATGCACATACATCCACATGGCCTGTGTACCCAATGTTAAAGATAGAGTATGCAGGACGCATGCTGACGTTGGCAGAGCTGAAGAAAGAGGTGCGGCAGTGGGCGGGGCTTAACGGAGAAACTACGTAGCCATCCGCAAAGCCCTTGTCCGCAAATGTGAAACCAGCCAGATAGATGCTATTGTGCATGCACCGACGGCGCCAATTAAGGAAATTGTTTTTAGCTCCAGCAAAATGGCACCGGTGGTGCAGCAGCAGTAGCTATTGCGCATGCACCGCCGCCACTATTTTGCTGGAGTTACTTTTTTCAACCCTTTCACCCCCAAAGCGTTTTTAGTTTTGCGTTTTCATTTTTCGCTCCTCTTCTTCCTAGAACCATAACTTTTTTATTTTTCCGTCAATATGGGCATGTGAGGGATTGTTTTTTGTGGCACGAGTTGAACTTTTGAATGACACCATTGGTTTTATATGTCTGGTACTGGAAAATGGGAAACAAATTCCAAATGCCGTGAAATTGCAAAAAAAAGTGCAATCCCACACTGTTTTTTGTTTGGCTTTTTTGCTAGGTTCCCTAAGTGCTAAAACTGACCTGCCATTATGATTCTCCAGGTCATTACAGGTTCATAAACACCAAACATGCTAGGTTCTTTTTTTATCTAAGTGGTGAAAAAAAAATTCCAAACTTTGCTAAAAAAATTTTTTTTTAGCAATTTTCCGATACCTGTAGCGTCTCCATTTTTCGTGATCTGGGGTCGGTTGAGGGCTTATTTTTTGTGTGCCAAGCTGAGGTTTTTAATGATACCACTTTTGTGCAGATACATTCTTTTGATCGCTCGTTATTTAATTTTAATGCAATGTCGTGGCAACCAAAAAAACGTAATTCTGGAATTTTGACTTTTTTCTCGCTACGCCATTTAGCGATCAGGTTAATCCTTTTGCTATTGATAGATCGGGCGATTCTGAACGCGGTGATACCAGATATGATTTTATTTTTATTGTTTTATTTTGAAAGGGGGGTGATTTGAACTTTTATATTTTTATCATATTTTTTTTTAAAAAAATTTAATTTTGGCATGCTTCAATAGTCTCCATGGGAGGCTAGAAGCTGCCACAACTTTATTGGCTCTGCTACATACAGGCGATGATCAGATCACCTCTATGTAGCAGAATTACAGCATTGCTATGAGCGCCAACCACAGGGTGGAGCTCATAGCAATCTGGCATCAACAACCATAGAGGTCTCAAGGAGACCTCTGGTTGTCATGCTGATGCACAGCTGATCCCCAATCATGTGACAGGGGTCAGTGGTGCGCGTATTTCTGGCCGGATGGCCAGAAGCGCGCGTTCAATGCTGCTGTCTAGTTAATAGGTGCGGGCGAATCGCAATCCTGCCCGCGTCTACTGCGGGCACATGTCAGCTGTTCAAAACAGCTGACATGTCCCGGCTTTGATGTGGGCTCACCGCCGGAGCCCACATCAAAACGGGGGTACTGCCATCGGACGTACAGTGACAGATAGTCACACTAGTTGATATGTACCCGACCACTGTGGGGTTCCATTATGCAGATGGACACATAATCTAAAGTATATTTCTTGCCCTTTGTCCCACTGGCTCCTATTTATTATAATTCCCATGATGAATCCCCAAGACTGGGGAGGAAACACATACGGAGATTTAATATCATATTTCATCCTTGGTGGTGGATTGTCCATAGCAGGGTTCACTTGGGGCCTGTCCTTGTTAGGACAGGAGTACTGCAAGGGGCACAACAGGGTGTTAGGGGATCCTCCCTGTGGATCAATTGTTCCTGAGAAAGCCTAAAAGGGGAACTTGCTGTGGATCTATGTCCGTTCTTATTGGTGAAACTGTTTTTTAATAGAGCACTGGTTTGCACGAGCACTTTATCTATGTGTGTTTTTTTTGTGTCATGTTTTTCTCTATTTTAATTTTAGTGATTAAAAGTTAAGTTTTATTTATTCGGAGACTCTCCTAGCTATATTCAACAAAAATTGTTTACAAATATCAACAATATCAAGGCTATATGTCCATCTCCAGAGATCTTGATGTTCCTTTGTCCACGGTGCACAACATAATCAAGAAGTTTATAACCCATGGCATTGTAGCTAATCTCCCTGGATGTGGACGCAGAGAAAAATCGAAAGGTTGCAGGGCAAGATAGTCCGGATGGTGGATAAGCAGCATCAGTCAAGTTCCTAAGAAATTCAAGCTGTCCTGCAGGCTCAGATTACATCAATCTCAATGCGAACTATCTCTCCACATCTGAGTGAAATTAAACGCTATGTCAGGAGACCTAGGAGGTTCCCACTGCTGACAAAGAGACATAAAAAAGCTAGACTGCAGTTTGCCGAAATGTATGTGAGTAAGCCAAAATCTTTCTGGGAAAGCATTTTGTGGACAGATGAGACCAAGATGGAGCTTTTTGGTAAAGCACATCATTCTACTGTTTACTGTTACAGAAAATGAAATTAGGCCTTGACTGTATGCAAGACATAATGAAATCTGATGATTAACAAAGGATTTTGGATTGCAAGGTAGTGCCCAGTGTCAGAAAGCTGGGTTTGCGTCCTAGGTCATGTGTCTTCCCTCAAGACAATGACCCCATACATACTTCAAGAAGCACCCAGAAATGGATGGAAACATAGTACTAAAGAGTTCTCAAGTGGTCAGCAATGAGTCCAGATATAAATCCCATTGCAAACCTGTGGAGAGATCTTCAAATTGCTGTTGGGAGAAGCACCCTTCAAACTTGAGAGACATAGAGCAGTTTGCAAAAGAGTGGTCCAAAATTCCAGTTGAGAGGTGTAAGAAGCTTGTTGATGGTTATAGGAAGCGATTGATTGCAGTTATTTATTCCAAAGGGTGTGCAACCAAATATTAAGTTGAGGGAGCCAACAATTTTGTCTGGCCCATTTTTGGAGTTTTGTATGAAATTATGTCCAATTTGCCTTTTTTCTCTGTTTTTCTGTGTTGTTTCAATACACACAGAGGAAATAAACATGTACTGTATAAAACAAAACATGGAAATTGTAATAATTTTCTGGGAAAAATACTTCATTTTCTGGAATAATTTCAAGGGTGCCAACACTTTTGGATATGACTGTATTTGTTAACAGTCCTTGCTTTATTCTCTGTTTGGTATTTCGTTATTTACTTTACTCACTCTGGGATCTTTCCTTTGTTCAGCAGTTCTCATCTTGTAGGTAATTCACACTCTGCTCTGCCTCTGGTTCTATAGGAGGAACATGAAGCAACAAATCAGCCTTTTAGGCATTTAGATCCGAGTTACCATCTTCTAGTCTGTTGTTAGGGCTATCTCTTACCTGCAGGGACCACTAGGGAAGGTGGAGTAAGGATTACTAGCCTGGAATTGCTAATTCTAGAAAGACTGTGGACCCAATTGTCCATGGATTTTATCATGGATTTGCCTTTGTCTGGAGGCAAAACTGTTATTTGGGTAGTGGTTGGCTGACTCAGCAAACAGGCTCTTTTTGTTCTGTTATCAGGGTTACCAAATGCAGAGACACTTTCCAGGTTATTTAGCAATCATGTGGTAAGATTGCATGGGATCACTCTAAACATTGTGCCTGATAGGTTTTTGTAAGATATTGAGGGTTGATTTGTCATTTTCTTCTGCTTTCCACTCTGAAACCGACAGTGAGGCAGAAAGGACATATCAATCGTTGGAACAAATTTTAAGTTGTTTCGTTGCAGCTCAGCAGGAGGACTGGTGATTTTTGCCTCTTGCTGAGTTCACAGTCAGTCAACCTGTCCACTGGAACCTCGCTTTTTTATGTAATTATGCTTTTTCATCCCCATTTTGGCAAACTTTCTAGGATGAGTTCTTTTGGACCTCCTTCCAAATATCCCTAAGTATCTGTATGGCTGCCGGAATACTAGAGTGGGAGATAGGAGCGCGTAATCTTGGCCCAAAAAGAATACTCTGATCGTCTGACGTGTCACAGCGTCCCTGCTCCAGCCACTTGTGTATCTCAGCATTCAGCTAATGAACGCTGCATGCCCTGCCTCGCCCCACCATCCCCATTGATGCTGCACAACCAGGTGCCCGAAAAATTAATAGGGCCGACAATTGGAAAAACGGGCTGGTGGCCCCCAAAGCAGTGTCATGCCGCGGCCCACCCGGCAAATAACTGAAAGTGCAGATTAGCAGTCTGGGCCTGAAAGGGGTTCTACGTTCAATATTTACATCTGTTAGTTGCTAAACCTGGTGGTAAAGCAATAAAAGTAGTACCTCTGGACTTTGCTCCCCATTCCAGCACTGCTGCACTGACGGTGTCCACTGAATTGCAAGCAATGACGTCACAGTCCGTCCACCAGTGACGTGAACGCTTCATCCACTGGTTGACACTGGAACTGAGTAAATGGTTGACTATTGCTTCTGCAAATGTTTTATCGCCACAGCTCCCCACTAGCAAACTTAAAAACTTAAAGGGAACCTGTCACCCCCAAAATCGAAGATGAGCTAAGCCCACCGGCATCAGGGGCTTATCTACAGCATTCTGTAATGCTGTAGATAAGCCCCTGATGTACCCGGAAAGATGAGAAAAAGAGGTTAGATTATACTCACCCAGGTGCGATCCCACTGTGGTCCGGTCCGATGGGCGTCGCGGTCCGGGGCCAAATGCCATTTGGATATTTAAGCCATCCTTCGTAGTCTGTACAAATTGCGTGCTAACTCTGCCCACAAAGTACGTCCTGACGCTGGCCTTGGTGTCAGGAAGTAATCTTTCATTGCATGCCCTTCAGTGGTGAACACTGCATGCTCATGCTCACAGAGAAAGAAAAAATATTGGGCCAGCGGCCATGAAAATACAGCTGCAGACCAAAGCACCATGGTCCCGAGGAACCTGCCCGGGGCTGGGTAAAAGGTCATTGAGGGCCGTAAATGGCCCATGGGCCTGAGGTTCCCCACCCCTGATCTAAACCCATCCCACTTCTTTAGAACACTTGTAATTCAGTGTGACGAGCTGCTCCTCACTGCTCTTCCCTCCCATCTGGGACATTTATGTAATGCAGCAGTGTGCAGCTCCAGCTCTAAAGGTACCGTCACACAGTGCCATTTTCATCGCTACGACGGCACGATTCGTGACGTCGCAGCGTCGTATGATTATCGCTCCAGCGTCGTAGACTGCGGTCACACTTTGCTGGAGCGATGCCGAAGTCCCCGGGTAACCAGGGTAAACATCGGGTTACTAAGCGCAGGGCCGCGCTTAGTAACCCGATGTTTACCCTGGTTACCATCGTAAATGTAAAAAAAACAAACAGTACATACTTACATTCCGCTGTCTGTCCCCCGGCGTTCTGCTTCTCTGCACTGTGTAAGCACCATAGCCGGAAAGCAGAGCTGTGACGTCACCGCTGCGCTCGCTTTCCGGCCGGCAGGCGCTCACAGTGCAGAGAAGCTGAGACGCCGGAGGACAGACACCGGAATGTGAGTATGTACTGTTTGTTTTTTTACGTTTACGCTGGTAACCAGGGTAAACATCGGGTTACTAAGCGCGGCCCTGCGCTTAGTTACCCGATGTTTACCCTGGTTACAAGCGAACACATCGCTGGATCGGTGTCACACACAACGATCCAGCAATGTCAGCGGGTGATCAAGCGACGAAAGAAAGTTCCAAACGATCTGCTACGACGTACGATTCTCAGCGTGATGTCTGATCGCAGTAGCGTGTCAGACACAACGATATCGTAACGATATCGCTAGAACGTCACGAATCGTGCCGTCGTAGCGATGAAAATGGCACTGTGTGACGGTACCCTAAGTAATAGCCAGCCTGAGAAGAGGGGGCATGGCCGCACACTGTTCTCTACAGAGAAACAGATAGTATCAGGAGACTGACTGATAGTAACAGCATGGAGCTGCACACTTCTATAATGTCCCAGAAGGGAGGGGTGAGCAAGGAAGAGCAGCTCCTGTCACACCAGCCCTCTGATAATGTCTCCCTGTCTGCAGTTCGAGGTGAGGGTGCATGGCCTGCTCCCTGCTAGTAGTCCTTCAGTGAAGGAGCCATTATCTCGAGGACTAGCTATCACTAGAAGCAACTCCCCCTCATCTCATGCTGCAGTGAAGGAGGCATTAGGGGGCTGGCTGCTGTTGCTAAAAGCCAGAAGGAGGCCTTGCCCCCACAATGAACCCCTCTTCTCAGAGTGGCTGTTACACACAGTGGGTACCTGCACACTGCTGCGTGATGTATTGTCCCAGATGAGAGAAGGAGCGGTGAGGAGCAGCTCCTGTTACACTAAATAACAAGTGTTATAAATGTAATAGAACTGCATTGGGCATCTCATATTTATATAAAAAATGAAAATTTTTTTCAGCTTAACCTTAATTAGCTCTTGATGGACTTGAGAAGTACAAAAACATGTCTCTGCCTGACGTTGAAGTAATCACTTTTGAAGAAAAAGGAAATCCAGCTTCATCCAATTAAATCAAAGAAAAACTTTATTTGTGTTTCATATTTATGCTGCTTGGACATATTGGACTACTTCAAGAAAGGGTGGTGGCGACTACTACTTCTTCACAAGTGATCTCATATTTATAGTTATGAAGGCAGTGACAGTACAATTTTTTATCATCTCCCCAGAGTACTCCTTTAAAATAGGCATATCTTCAAGTCATAAAATTATGTATTAATTTTCTTATTTATTCTCTTCTGTAGATTGAGCTCCCTGATGAGTCAAAAAAAGATTTTTAAAAATAAAATATTGAATTCTCCAACACCAAACAAGATTTGATTTGTTTGTAAAACGTTTTACACATTCTGAACATGAGTACGGCTTCTCTCCAGTGTGAATTCTCTGATGTGTATGATCTGATATACTTAGAAAGCATTTTCCACAAAAAGCATACAAATAAAAATATGGACTCTGTCTCCTGTACAACTTCAATGATGAGCCTTATATATACTTTTAGTAATAGTGCATTTTCCACATTCTGAAAATGAATATGGATTCTCTTGAGTGTATTATCTGAGAAACAAGATATGAATTATGTATAAACATTTCCCACATTCTGAACATGAACAAGGCTTCTCGCTAGTGTTAATTATTTTATGATTTTTTTTTTTTTTAAATATAAGACGATTTGGTTTACTTAGAAAACATTTTATAGAGCCCATATTTATTTTGCATCATCATGTTCTGGAGCACTTTACAGTCTTTGAAGTGTGGAAGGAAATGGGAGTATGCAAAAAAGACCTACTCAAGCAAGACATGAACATGTAAACTCCTAGCAGTTGTTGTTCTTGGTGGAATTATAACCCAGGACCCCAGAACTGCAAAGTAACACTGCTAACCACTGTACTGTGTCACTTCAGTGATAATTCCTAAGTTTTGTTTTAGTGCTAAAGTATTACCCCCATTCTGAAAAAGACATACTCAAGCAAGACATGAACATGCAAACTCCTAGCAGTTCTTGTTCTTGGTGGAATTTTAAACCAGGGCGCCAGAACTGCAAAGTATCACTGCTAACCACTGTACTGTGTCACTTCTAAGTTTTGCTTTAGTGCTAAAGTATTACCCACATTCTGAAAATTAATATGGATTCTATCCTTTGTGGATTATCGGATGAGTAACAAAACTTAGTATATTTGAAAAACATTACCCACATTATAAACAGGAGTGTGGCTCCTCACCTAAGTGAATTCTCTGATAACCTGCTTCATGTGTAAAACACTTTCCATAGTCGGTACATGAACACAACTTCTCTCCTTTGATACTTTACTTATGTTAGCAAAACCTGACCTAATTGTAAAGCACTTGACACTTTGTGAGGATGAATCAGGCTTCTCTCCTGTGTTAATTATCTGACATTTAACAAGGTGTGAAAAAAAATTCCCACATTCTAAACAGGAGTATGGCATCTCCGAAGTTTAACAAGACTTGATTGATGTGCAAAACTTTTCACATTCTGAACATGAATATGGCTTCTCCCCTTTTCGACTTTTTTCATGTCTAATAAGTCTTGATTTATCTGAAAAACGTTTCCCACATTTAAACATGAGTATGGCTTTGTGTGAGTTCTCAAATGTTTAACAAGACTTGTCTGATGTGCAAAAACTTTTCCACATTCTGAACATGAACACAACTTTTTACCTGTGTGAATTTTCTTGTGTGTGAGAAGATTTGGTTGGCTTAGAAAGAATTTTCCACACAGTGAACATAAATACGGTCTCTCTCCTGTATGGCTACGATGATGATCACTGAGTTTTGTTTTAGTAATAAAGCATTTCCCACATTCTGAACATGAGTACGGCTTCTCTCCTGTATGAATTCTCTGATGTGTAACTTAATTTGATTTATGTGTAAAACATTTCCCACATTCTGAACATGAATATGGCTTCTCTTCTGTGTGAATTCTCTGATAATTAACAAAATTTGATTTATGTGTAAAACATTTCCCACATTCTAAACAGTAGTACGGCTTCTGCCCAGTGTGGACTGTACTATAAAGTCCTGCATGTACTTCCAGTGTAATGAGGTTTTCTTCTGAAGACTGCTGATTGATATCTTCATATTCTACTTTAGAATTTAGAGATGACATGACATTTTCTTCAGAATTCTGACAGAGATTTTCTGTTAAAATAAAAAATAGACTTTGGTACATGAATTCACCAAAACATCTTTGCTTATAAATTAGTAGAAAAAGCTGATTTTTAACCCTTTCCCGTCATCCTCTATATATGTACGGCACAGGTAGAGTCCCTATATATTGAGCAGGCAAAGCAGTTGTGCCTGCAACATAGCTGTCAGATTCCTGTAACAGGAGCAATCTGAGCTGAGTTCTGATTGATCTCTTTAACCCCTGAAATGCCACTGTCTATCTCAGGCAGCGCTATTAAGGCATGCCGTCTCTGATGTGCGCCATTTCGGACAACTATAAACCCAGCCTCCCTGTGGTCTCAGGGAATCGATTGACTGTCATAGCAGCAGAAGGTCTGCTGAAGGCCTCTGTACCTGTTATTTACTCCTAATAGAACATCAAAAAAGTGAACAGTAAAAAAATAAAATTTTAAAAATAAAAACTATAAATTCGGATCTCCCCAATAAAAAAAAAAGATATTGATATAAAAAAATAAACATCGGTATTGCCATGTCCTTAACTGTCCAGTCTGTGAACATATGAAATTATTTAACTTGTCCACTAAAGGCCATAATGATTAAAAAAAATAAAAAGCCAGAATTGCTGTGTTTTTTGTCATCGCATGTTTACAAAGAAGATACAATAAAAAGCTATCAAAACATTGCATTTACACCAAAATAGTATCAATAAAAAACGATAGCTCACCACGCAAATGATTAAACTCTTATATACCAGAATGGATGGAAACATAAAAAAGTTAAGGGTCTCAGATAACGGCGACACAAGCAGAAATGTTTATTTTATTTTTCTTTTGAGAATTTCACATTGTTTTTACCAGTAGGGTAATAATAAAAGGGACAAGTTTAGTATTGCTTTAATTGTACTGACTTGAATAACAATTTTACCTGGTCACTTGTACCAGGCATTGAACAACGTTGAAAAAAAACCAATGGTGAAATTGTTTTTTTTCCTAATCCATTGTATGGAAAACTGAATGACGTCATTCCAAAAGGAGCCCTTCTAAAGCTATGTGGACAGATAAAAAAAAATTGTTTGGCTTTACGAAGAAGTAAATGAAAAAACAAAAATGTGAAAACTAAAACTCGCTGCAGTGGGAAGTGGTTAATAATCAGAGATCTGGAGTATTGGATAATGCTAAAAGAAAATCAACTGAAAATAAAAACTTTCCAAATTTCTGATTTATATACCTGTGATCGCATCATTCTGTGATTTTTCAAGCTCTGCTTTAATATTAGTTAGGTCTTCACCCTAAGTTCACAATCGGCCAACAAATGAAAAAAAATCAAATCAATGTAAGAAAACAACACTTATGAATGGTCATCGCCCTATATAGATCAGGTACAGGGCTCAGCACCATCTACCTGATGATCCTCCGAGACATTGTGATCTTCCTCTGGAGAGTCCTGGAGATACAAAGGATGGGGACATCTCTCTCGTGGATTTCTTTTCATGAGTCCATCTGTAGGAAACAACCACATTGTGGCTGGATATATGGGCTGTTGTATAATTTTATATATCATACCTTGCTCTCAACACCATTCATTCTATATTTCTGTGGACCTCACCACCTGTTCCAAGGTCTCAGTAACTTGTTGGCTGCAGGCCTGAAATGGTCTGCCACATCCGAGAGCAAATGAAAGGTCTTGGAACCAAGTGTTCTGCTGAATCTGAGGCTAAGGCCTGTATCACACTAAACGTATGGAAAATCGGTCCGAGTCTCCCTGCCAAGAGTTGCACAAGTGTTCTCCATATGGTCATCCGTGTGTAATGTGTTTGCAATGCGAGGCTGTGATTTTCTCGCTCCTATGTATCCATTTGACATGCCTATGGCATCCATATGGCATTACATTTCTCACTGATTTTCCCCATTGAATTTAATGGCTCAATGGGCTGAAATTTAGAAAATGTGCGTGTATTTCTCGCAAGTCACACGGATGGTAAGTGTGATGTCCAATTTTTTTTTGAACCTATAGGCTTGTATTAGCAAGTTTCGGACGATATACACATACAATCGTAGCATGCTGCGATTTTACACCCACGTTGAATGCGCCTGAGAATAAATATGGTGATGTGAGCTGCCCCTTAGATTAACAGTGGTCCGAGTGCTATGCAATGTTTTCTCGCATAGCACTCGTCCGTATTCTACTGTAGTGTATCGCTGGCCTAAGGGTCACAATGGCCCTGTCATCTGTTTTGTTTAGTTTTTTTATATAGCAGTAGCTATTAATAATTTACAAGACCACGTACAGTTTCCTATGTCACAGAATTGCAACGTATCCCTAAAAACTGGATGTTATACTGTGGCATTCAATTTTTTTTCTCACACCCATAGACTTGAATGATTGAGCCTCATTCGATTTTCAGACAGGACAAACTTCACGTGGGACATCATCTCCCTGCTGAGCGGAGAGGTATCGTCTCTAACTTTATATTGTCGTGGAAATCTCTTTTAAGGGGAGATTTCGGGGAGACGCTAGGGGTCTCAACACATATGCCAATCCTGACCAAATCTGAATCTGCCACAATATACATGTGTCTGCCTACAGAGCCTATCTGCTGGCCATTATGGCAGGCATGCCTTTATTACCAGTTCAGAAAAAGGAAGTGAATATCGGTAGCACCATATACAGTATGTCCAAGATAATAGCAGTGTGTTTAAAGCCACGGAACAAAGGCTTAATACTCATAATAGCATTTATTTCAATATACACAAAGGCACTAGGAACACTGCACATTCAATTCCAAATGAAAACATGTACAAGATATAATTTTTTAAGGCCACATTTTTTATATAACTCCACAAATTCTTAAAGGGAACCTGTCACCTGAATTTGGCGGGACCAGTTTTGGGTCATATGGGCGGGGTTTTCGGGCCACAATATTGGATTGAAGATCATTGATGTTGGACTGCTATTATTTTGCACACAACTGTACAGATATCAGAAGCAAACATTTAGGTTATAAGGTCAGCACTCCAAATTGGTGCAGAAAGATGGACATTGGCCTTTCTTCAATCTATGTAATAATGTAATATATGTAACTTACAGCTACACTTCCGGTGGTTGTAAGTGACACTTTTGTGAGTTCTGCTCTTGGGCTTCCTCCGGTGGATTTAAGTGGAACTGCTGCTCCTTGGATTTAGCAGTCAGCAGCTGCTTCCACTGATCGTCTATTCTGGCTCGGCTATTTATCCTGGCTCTGTCCTTCAGCCTGTGCCAGTTGTCAATGGTTCCTGCTTGGATTCACATCTCTGCTTGGATTTCCCTGATATTCTGACCAGTTCAGCAAAGATAAGTCCTTGCTTGTTCTTTTGTTGTCCACATATTGTGGACTTAATCGTTCTGCACATTCTATGTTTTTTATTGTCCAGCTTGTCACTATGGATTTATTCAGTTAAGCTGGAAGCTCTGGGAAGCAGATTTACCCTCCACACCTTTAGTCAGGTGTGGAGATTTTTGTAAACTCTGTGGTGGATTTTTTCTAGTTTTTAATACTGACCACACAGTATTCTGTCCTGTTCTATCTATCTAGCTAGATTGGCCTCCTTTGCTTCATCCTGGTTTCATTCTGCGTATGTCATTTCTCTCTCCACTCACAGTCAATATTTGTGGGGGGCTGCCTATCCTTTGGGAATTTTCTCTGAGGCAAGATAGCTTTCCTGTTTCCATCTTTAGGTGTAGTTAGTCCTCCGGCTGTGACGAGGTGTCTAGGGAGTGACAGGAACATCCCACGGCTACTTCTAGTGTTGTGCTAAGCTCAGGAACTGCGGTTAGTACAGGTACCACCTCCTCCAGAGCTCGTCCCATGTTGCTCCTAAACCACCAGTTCATAACAGTGGTGATCCTCAGGATTGGGCATTTGCCCTGGAGTCTGGGAATCCAGCCTTGCTTAATGTAGACACCTTTTTTCAGGCGCTAGGGTTATTGTATGATGAACCTAATTCAGTGGATCATGCAGAAAAGACCTTGTTGACCCTGTGTCAAGGTCAAGAAGCGGCAGAATTATACTGCCAGAAATTTAGAAAATGGTCAGTGCTCACGAAATGGAATGAGGATGCTTTGGTGGCAATTTTCAGAAAGGGTCATTCTGAATCCGTTAAAGAAGTTATGGTGGGGTTCCCCACGCCTGCTGGTCTGAGTGATTCTATGTCTCTGGCCATTCAGATTGACCGGCGCTTGCGTGAGCGCAGAGTTGTGCACACGATGGCGTTGTCCTCTGAGCGGAGTCCTGAGTCTATGCAGTGTGATAGGATTTTGTCTAGAGCTGAACGACAAGGATTCAGACGTCAGAATAGATTGTGTTTTTACTGCGGCGATTCTGCTCATGTTATTTCTGATTGTCCTAAGCGTACAAAGAGAATCGCTAGTTCCGTTACCATCAGTACTGTACAACCTAAATTTCTGTTATCTGTGACCCTGATCTGCTCATTATCGTCATTTTCTTTCATGGCATTTGTGGATTCAGGCGCCGCTTCGAACTTGATGGATTTAGAATTTGCCAAGCGTTGTGGTTTCTCATTGCAGCCTTTGCAGGATCCTATTCCTTTAAGGGGCATTGATGCTACACCTTTGGCTAAAAACAAACCTCAGTTCTGGACACAGCTGACTATGTGCATGGCGCCAGCACATCAGGAAGATTGCCGTTTTCTGGTGTTGCATAATTTGCATGATTCTATTGTACTGGGTTTTCCATGGTTACAGGTACATAACCCGGTACTGGATTGGAAATCTATGTCTGTGACTAGTTGGGGTTGTCAGGGGGTTCATGGTGATGTTCCTGTGATGTCAATTTCCTCTTTTCCCTCTTCTGAAATTCCTGAGTTTTTGTCAGATTTCCAGGATGTGTTTGATGAGCCCAAATCCAGTTCCCTTCCGCCGCATAGGGACTGTGATTGTGCTATCGACTTGATTCCAGGCTGTAAGTTCCCTAAGGGCCGACTCTTCAACCTGTCTGTGCCAGAACATGCCGCCATGCGGAGTTATGTTAAGGAGTCCTTGGAGAAAGGGCATATTCGGCCATCTTCTTCGCCTTTGGGAGCGGGTTTTTTTTTTGTTGCCAAGAAGGATGGCTCATTGAGACCTTGTATTATCGCCTCTTGAATAAGATCACGGTCAAATTTCAATACCCTTTGCCTTTGCTTTCTGACTTGTTTGCTAGGATTAAGGGGGATAGTTGGTTTACTAAGATTGACCTTCGAGGGGCATATAATCTTGTTCGTATTAAACAGGGTGACGAATGGAAAACTGCGTTTAATACGCCTGAAGGTTATTTTGAATACCTTGTGATGCCATTCGGGCTCTCTAATGCTCCATCGGTGTTTCAGTCCTTCATGCATGATATCTTCCGCAATTATCTTGATAAATTCATAATTGTATATTTGGATGATATTTTGATTTTTTCCAATGATTGGGAGTCTCATGTGAGGCAGGTCAGGGTGGTATTTCAGATCCTTTGTGAGAATGCTTTGTTTGTGAAGGGGTCTAAGTGCCTCTTTGGAGTACAGAAAGTTTCTTTTTTGGGTTTCATTTTTTCTCCCTCGTCTATGGAGATGGATCCGGTTAAGGTTCAGGCCATTCATGATTGGATTCATCCCACGTCTGTGAAGAGTCTTCAGAAATTTTGGGGTTTTGCTAATTTTTATCGCCGTTTCATTTCCAACTTCTCCAGTGTGGTTAAACCCTTGACCGATTTGACGAAGAAAGGCGCTGATGTGACGAATTGGCCCTCTGCGGCTGTTTCTGCCTTTCAGGAACTTAAACGCCGATTTACTTCTGCCCCTGTGTTGCGTCAGCCGGATGTTTCTCTTCCTTTTCAGGTTGAGGTTGACGCTTCTGAGATTGGGGCAGGGGCCGTTTTGTCTCAGAGGAATTCTGATGGTTCCTTGATGAAACCATGTGCTTTCTTTTCCCGAAAATTTTCGCCTGCGGAACGCAATTATGATGTCGGCAATCGGGAGTTGTTGGCTATGAAGTGGGCATTTGAGGAGTGGCGACATTGGCTTGAGGGGGCCAAGCACCGTGTTGTGGTCTTGACCGATCATAAGAATCTGATTTACCTCGAGTCTGCCAAGCGCTGAATCCTAGACAGGCTCGTTGGTCCCTGTTTTTCTCCCGTTTTGATTTTGTGGTCTCGTATCTTCCGGGTTTTAAGAATGTTAAGGCTGATGCCTTCTCTAGGAGCTTTTTGCCTGATTCTCCTGGGGTCCTTGAGCCGGTCGGCATTCTGAAAGAAGGGGTGATTCTTTCTGCCATCTCCCCTAATTTACGACGGGCTCTTCAGGAATTTCAGGCTGATAAATCTGACTGCTGTCCAGCGGGGAAACTGTTTGTTCCTGATAGATGGACTAGTAAGGTGATTTCTGAGGTTCATTGTTCTGTGTTGGCGGGTCAACCTGGGATTTTTGGTACCAGAGATTTGGTTGGTAGGTCCTTTTGGTGGCCTTCTTTGTCACGGGATGTGCGTTCTTTTGTGCAGTCCTGTGGGACTTGTGCGCGAGCCAAGCCCTGCTGTTCTCGTGCTAGTGGGTTGCTTTTGCCTTTGCCGGTCCCTGAGAGGCCTTGGACGCATATTTCTATGGATTTTATTTCTGTTCTTCCTGTTTCCCAGAAGATGTCTGTTATCTGGATGGTTTGTGATCGGTTTTCTAAGATGGTTCATTTGGTACCCTTGCCTAAGTTGCCTTCCTCCTCTGATTTGGTTCCGCTGTTTTTTCAGCATGTGGTTCGTTTGCATGGCATTCCTGAGAATATTGTGTCTGACAGAGGTTCCCAGTTTGTTTCTAGGTTTTGGCGGGCCTTTTGTGCTAGGCTGGGCGTTGATTTATCTTTTTCCTCTGCATTTCACCCTCTGACAAATGGCCAGACCGAGCGTACTAATCAGACCTTGGAAACTTATTTGAGATGCTTTGTGTCTGCTGATCAGGATGATTGGGTGACCTTTTTGCCATTGGCTGAGTTTGCCCTTAATAATCGGGCTAGTTCGGCTACTTTGGTTTCGCCTTTTTTTTGCAATACTGGCTTTCATCCTCGTTTTTCTTCTGGACAGGTTGAGCCTTCTGACTGCCCTGGTGTGGATTCTGTGGTGGACAGGTTGCAGCAGATTTGGACCCATGTGGTGGACAATTTGGTATTGTCTCAGGAGAAGGCTCAGCGTTTTGCTAACCGTCGTCGGGGTGTTGGTTCCCGGCTTCGGGTTGGGGATTTGGTCTGGTTGTCTTCCCGTCATGTTCCTATGAAGGTCTCTTCCCCTAAGTTCAAACCTCGCTTTATTGGTCCCTATAAGATTTCTGAGATTATTAATCCGGTGTCTTTTCGTTTGGCCCTTCCAGCCTCCTTTTCCATCCATAATGTTTTCCATAGATCTTTGTTGCAGAAATATGTGGTGCCCGTTGTTCCTTCTGTTGATCCTCCTGCTCTGGTGTTGGTTGATGGGGAGTTGGAATATGTGGTTGAGAAGATTTTGGATTCTCGTTTTTCGAGGCGGAGGCTTCAGTATCTTGTCAAGTGGAAGGGTTATGGCCAGGAGGATAATTCTTGGGTTGCTGCCTCCGATGTTCATGCTGACGATTTGGTTCGTGCTTTTCATTTGGCTCATCCTGATCGGCCTGGGGGCTCTGGTGAGGGTTCGGTGACCCCTCCTCAAGGGGGGGTACTGTTGTGAATTCTGCTCTTGGGCTCCCTCCGGTGATTGTAAGTGGTACTGCTGCTGATCTCAGCAGTCGTCAGGTGCTTTCGCTTGCTGCCAATTTTGACTGGGCTACTTATTCTGGCTAGATCCTTTAGTCAGTGCCAGTTGTCCATTGTTTTCTGGAGGATTCACATCTCTGCTTGGTTTCTCCTGCTGGATTGTCCAAATCATCAAAGATAAGTCCTGGCTTTGTTTTTGCATTCCACATGCTGTGGACTTTATAGCTCAGTGCATTGCTGTTTTTTCTTGTCCAGCTTTGTCTGTGTAAGGATTTATTCAGCCAAGCTGGAAGCTCTGGAGTTGCAGAGTTACCCTCCATGCCTTTAGTTAGGTGTGGAGATTTTTGTATTCTGTGGTGGATTTTTGTAGTATTTTAATACTGACCGCTTAGTACTCTGTCCTGTCTTTTCTTTCTAGCTAGAGTGGCCTCCTTTGCTAAATTGTTTTCAGTCTGCGTATGTAATTTAACTCTCTTCTCACAGTCAATATTTGTGGGGGGCTGTCTTTCCTTAGGGGATTTTCTCTGAGGCAAGATAGTTTTCCTGTTTCTTTCTTTAGGGGTAATTAGTCCTCCGGCTGTAACGAGGTGTCTAGGGATTGACAGGAACATCCCATGGCTACTTCTAGTTGCGGTGTTAAGTTCAGGGTCTGCGGTCATTATAGAGGCCACCTTCTCCAGAGCTCGTCCATGCTGCTCCTTGGCCACCAGATCATAACAGAGAAGCCAGGTTGAGACAATCAGGTCACCTGGCCACGTAGCTCAATGGACTGTCAGCGTCCTATGCGTGCCGCTCCCCCCTCTTTGTTGTTGCCAACCCAAAGTGGGGTGCCACAGGTTTCGGTAGTCGGCCCTGGAAGCCCTGATGTCATAGATGTTCTAATTCTTGGAGAGCCAACAGAAGGGCGAAACTCTGTAATTTGCACCCTCATGTGTATTTACTGGGACTGCTCTATATATTATTGCCTGTTGTTGGTTCAATGAAGTATTTTAACAATTTTAACCTCACCCTGTGCTGTCTGTGTAGTATTCTGCCCAAGGGGAAGGAGTGTGGGCATTCACTGGGATGAGCCTTGATTGATGAGGTATTTTTAAAGACCGCCAGGCCAGTGTTCAAGCGCACCCACTGAACCCCGTGTCTCTGCACTGGATAATTGTTGTTATGAATTAGACCTGAACACAAATACTGGTTCTAATAGTGTAGAATTTTGCTACTATCCCCAAGATGTCCTGGTCTTAAAAAAAATCTTTCTATGACTATTTTGAATATTTCAATAAAAGTTTTTTTATTTACACTGGAAAATAAGTGCTGGATTTTAAATAACTTTCCCATTCATTTCTTCCCAACTTACCATAGATCTCACCAAGCATTGAGATGTGAGCTGAAAGCAGAATTTTTTTCTAGAAAGGAATGGCATTCATGGGTGTTGTCTACGAAGAAAGTCTCTCCTAAAGCCCATGCACATAAGAGCCGGCCTACAATCTGCCAGGTCACATGCTGAAAAATATGAAGACTCCTGGGACTCTGCAGTCATGAGACCAAAATAAATGTTTTTGGAACATATTACTTCAAAATCGTATGACATTGTAAAGGTGATGAATACAATGAAAATGCATGGTTCCTACAGAGAAACCTGGTGGTGGCAGTGACCTTATGTGGGGCTGCATGTGCGGGGCTAGTGTTGTGGAGCTACATTTCAATGATAGTATCATTGTCGCGCATACATTTCTCAGTGCACCTACAAGAGTTAATGTATCTGCTCTTAATCAATCCAACTCTCAATCTCTGTTTTAATCTATAAAATAAGGGTAAATCACACCCCAATACATTCAGCACACCCGGATTTCTTAAAACGCTGCCACCACTCATCAAAAACACGATGAGTCCCCAACATATGTTGATTCCAGACAATTAAAAGGTCACATACTCTTTGAAGGGCTATGGTTCTTTTAGGGCATACAAGGATCAAACTTATTAAAGATTTTAATCTTTAATATAAATTATACAGGGCTTACGATAAATATATAAAAAAGGGCAAAAAAATAACACAAATATGCAGTCTACAGTTATCCTGTTTTCCTTGAGGGAAGGAGAAGCGCATTATGGAGCACATCAGCCCTTTCATGTGAAAACCTTCTCTTTGTGTCACCCAGCTTTTTATAGTCCTGACCATAGGCTCATATTTCCAGGATGACCTGGACTGGTCCTTTTAAAAGACGCTGTTTATAAATGGATGACGGGTTACGTTGTGACATTTCAAATATCCTGTGTCTACTCACTCCCCTCTATACAGTAAACAGGAAATATTCTGCCTCTGGTGGAGGGGATAAGGTTCCAGCTTTGACAGCTTCAACAAAAGCACCTTTGTGTTTGCAATACTGGTATGTCATGATTCCCAATGGCAGGGAAACATCAGAACACAAAAATAACGGACGAGCTCTGGGTGATGGAATCTCGAGCTGACCATGAGCTAAATCTACCACACAACTAATAGTAGCCAGGGAGCATACCTACGACTTCCTAAATGCCACGCGCCAGCCGGAGGACTAACTACGCCTGGTAGAGGAAGGAACAGACCTGGCTTACCTCTAGGGAAATACCCCAAAAGATGATAGCAGCCCCCCACATGTAATAACGGTGAGTTAAGAGGAAAAGACATACACAGTATGAAAGTAGATTTAGCAAAGAGAGGTCCACTTACTAGATAGCAGAAAGATACAAAAGAGGACTTCACGGTCAACTGAAAACCCTTTCAAAAAACCATCCTGAAATTACTTTAAGACTCCTGTGTCAACTCATGACACAGGAGTGGCAATTTCAGCCCGCAAGAGCTTCCAGCTACAGAGAATAACAAAAACTGCAAACTGGACAAAAGATACAAAACAAAAGGACAAAGTCCACTTAGCTGATCAGCAGACTAGTAGCAGGAACATGCAACCGAAGGCTCTGGTTACAATGATGACCGGCAAGGAAATGACTGGAGAGCAAGGCTAAATAGGAAACTCCCAAACACTGATGGGAGCAGGTGAACTGAGACAGCAAAGCACACACAAGTCACCAGTACCACCAGCAACCACCAGGGGAGCCCAAAAAGCGGATTCACAACACTGGTATATCCAGTTTCACCCTTTTGTCAACTAAAGGTACCTTCACACTAAACGATTTACCAACGATCACGACCAGCGATACGACCTGGCCGTGATCGTTGGTAAGTCGTTGTGTGGTCGCTGGGGAGCTGTCACACAGACAGCTCTCTCCAGCGACCAACGATCAGGGGAACGACTTCGGCATCGTTGAAACTGTCTTCAACGATGCCGAAGTCCCCCTGCAGCACCCGGGTAACCAGGGTAAACATCGGGTTACCAAGTGCAGGGCCGCGCTTAGTAACCCGATATTTACCCTGGTTACCATTGTAAAAGTAAAAAAAAACAACAAAACACTACATACTCACATTCTGATGTCTGTCACGTCCCCCGCCGGCGTCCATAGGGTTAAAACTGCTTTCGGCAGGAGCGCTGCTAATGCCGCGCTGCCGAGAGCTTCCCTGCACTGAATGTGTCAGCGCCGGCAGTAACAGCGGTGACGTCACCGCTGTGCTCTGCTTTACGGCCGGCGCTGACACAGTCAGTGCAGGAAGCTCTCGGCAGCAGCGCAGCATTAGCAGCGCTCCTGCCGAAAGCAGTTTTAACCCTGTGGACGCCGGGGGGCGTGACAGACATCAGAATGTGAGTATGTACTGTTTTTTTTTACTTTTAAAATGGTAACCAGGGTAAATATCGGGTTACTAAGCACGGCCCTGTGCTTAGTAACCCGATATTTACCCTGGTTACAAGTGAACACGTCGCTGGATCGGCGTCACACAAGCCGATCCAGCGATGACAGCGGGTGATCAGCGACAAAATAAAGTTCTGGACTTCTATCTCCGACCAGCCATATCCCAGCGGGATCCAGATCGCTGCTGCGTGTCAAACACAACGAGATCGCTATCCAGGACGCTGCAACGTCACGGATCATTGTCGTCCTCGTTGCAAAGTTGCTGAGTGTGAAGGTACCTTAAATGTAACTCTACTGCTGTTATGCTTTTCCCTTATTGATTATATATTTCCTTCACAATCATGAATTCACAGATACAATGCTCTATCAAGAAAAGGTGCATCCATCACTCCGTACTCTTGGTAGACCAGCACTTTCCAATATGACAATGATCCAAAACACACATCTAAGACCAATGTTGCATTTCTGCAGAACAGGGTGAAAGTGATTCAGTGGCCAAGTGTCTTCTGAACTTAACCCAACCAACCACCAATGGTGAATTCTGAAGAGACAAGTTGTCATCACTCTCCATCCAGCATCCAGGTTCCAAAAGACCTTGATCTTGAAAAAAGATAGATGTTGCTTAATGTCACAGTACGTGCGTAGCAGACTTGGTGCTGTACTTAAAAATCATGGAAGCCACAGAAAATACTAAGTGTAATAGTTTTTGATGTTAGGTGTACTCATTTTTACATCTAAGTTGGGTAAAACTGAAGATTTTGTAATTAAAGTTAAAGTATATTAATAACCTTACATCCATATTGTTATTGGTTAAAAAATGTTCTATGAAACTTTGTGTTAGCAAAATTTTGGAAATTGTTCTGGTGTTCAGTAACATTAATTCAAATTTTACTTATCAAAGTACACTACGCATTTATGCTAAGCACTGTTTATTAAATGTTATAAAACACAGTGAACATAATTACAGTTTCTTTCGTGAATGAATTCTCTCATGTATAGCAAGATTTGATTTATTTACAAAACATTTCCCACATAATGAACATGAATAACGCGTCGCTCCAGTATGAATTCTCTCATGTGCAACAAGACTTGATTTATATATAAAAGATTTGCCACATTCTGGACACGCATATGGCTTCTCTCCTGTGTGAATTCTCTCATGTCTCACAAGACTTGATTTATCTATAAAGCATTTCTCACATTGTGAACATAAATACGGCTTCTCTCCTGTGTGAATTCTCTGATGTTTACGAAGTTGTGAGTTATCTGTAAAGCATTTTCCACATTGTAAACATGAAAATGGTTTCTCCCCGGTGTGAATTCTTTGATGTCTAACAAGATGTGACTTATTTCTAAAACATATCCCACATTCTGAACATGAATATGGATTCTCACCTGTATGAATTCTCTGATGTCTAATAAGATTCCCTTTAACTGTAAAGAACTTCCCACATTGTGAACATGAATATGGCTTTTCTCCTGTGTGGATTCTCTGATGTTTACAAAGTTGTGATTTATTAGAAAAGCACCTTCCACATTGGAAACATGAAAATGGTTTCTCCCCTGTGTGAATTCTTTGATGTATATCAAGATCGGATTTATTTTCGAAACATTTCTCACATTCTGAACATGAAAATGGCTTCTCTCCTGTATGAATTCTCTGATGTTTAATAAGACTCCCTTTATCTGTGAAGGACTTTACACATTCTGGACATGAATATGGCCTGTCTCCTGTGTGACTTCTCTGATGTAAAACAAAATTAGCTTTTTGTATAAAACATTTCCCACATAGTGAACATGAATAAGGCTTCTCTCCAGTGTGAAGTTTCTCATGTGTAGCAAGACTAGATTTATTTCTAAAACATTTCCCACATTCTGAACATGAATAAGGATTCTCTCCTGTGTGAATTCTCTGATGTCTAATAAGACTCCCTTTATCTTTGAAAGCCTTCCCACAGTCCAAACATGAAAATGGCTTTTCTCCTGTGTGAATTCTCTCATGTATAGCAAATTTTGATTTAATTGTAAAACATTTCCCACATTCCGAACAAGAGTATGATTTCTCTCCATTGTGCTTTCTTTGTGCTAAAAATTCTGAGCTTTTAGTAAGTTGCTTGTCACACTGAAATCTTGTATCCACTTTGTCACCTGGAATTGTGGTAACAATACGAGATTGCTCAGGAGAGGGATCCTCATGATTAGGAGAATTATAAGAAAGTGAAGCACTGTGAAGTCCAGGAGGTCCATGAAGGGTAATGAATTTTTCTCCATTAGAGTGCTTCCTGATATCCTCTTTTTTACAATTTAGTAATAAACAGTTATTCTCACAAAGATTTCCTATAAGGATGAAAGATAGATTGGATGTGAATTTTTTTCTACAACACAAAAGGGATTTCTAAAATTTATTTTATGGAGCTCACAATGAAGACCCTCATCAGTGAAAGTAAAAAGGAAGACAACTACATGCCATAACATTAAGACAATGACGGGTAAAGTGAAGAACACTTATAAACTGGTGACATTGGCACAAGTCAGGGGTGGCAGAGATTAGACAACAAATAGACAGTTCTTAAATGGAACCTACCATCAGGATTTACCCCCTTAATGATCTCACTTGCGTATATACTCCTATATAATTATATATACTCATGTATACTCATATATCCACAGCTAATATATACACTATAATCAATTGCTTAAAATGGCTGACATAAACTGATAAAAGCTAGACAGACTGGGGATTTCCAGCCATAAAGCGGAACAGCACCAGATGTACTAAATGGTGATCAGATGTCTCAACTTTATCCTAGATGCAGAAAGATGCAGACAGCTACATTTTAGTTGCTTAATCAGCCTTCATATGTGCATTAATCACAATATTCCATATATATTTAGATAACCAATAACAGAGGAGCTAGATAATATGGTAATTAACTAACCACCTCCTTTCTATATGCAATTATAAAACCATGTATGTACAATAAACCGTCAGTAATGGTGGAATGTTATTGTCACAACAGTGCACAGTGTCATTCTTGAGAGCGCTCAAAATACTGAGTCTTATTGGGAACGGCCGCAGCACACACAGGGATAGATTTATCCAAACCAAATTACCATAACAGTATCATGTCCCCAGTTTGCCTAAGGGCATGATAAGAAACCTTAGAAGACTGAAATACCACTCAAGGCACATTGAGAGGGTACAGTGGCTTGCAAAAGTATTCACCTCACTTGGTAATTTTCATGTTTTGCTACCTCACAACCTGGAATTTCACTGTTTTTATTTAGGGTTTGGTTAGCTAATGTACAGGACATGCCTACAACTGTGCACATTTGGTTTTCTTTTTATTGTGAAGAAAACAACAGACAAAATAGTTGAAAACTTCAGTGTGCATAACTATTCACTCCCCTAAATTCAGTACTTTGTAGAGCATCATTTTGTAGCAATTACAGCTGCAAGTTGCATTGGATAAGTTTCTATGAGCTTTCGACATCTTGCCACTGGGCTTTTTGCCCATTCCTTAAGACAAAGTTGCTCAAGCTCCTTCAAGTTAGATGGTTTCATCTGGTGAACAGAGATCTTCAAGTATAACCATAGATTCTCAATTGAATTAAGGTCTGAGTTTTGACTCGGCCACTCAAAAACAATTACACATTTCCCCTTACACCACTCGCGTGTTTCTTTAGCAGTATGTTTTGGGTCACTGTCTTGTTGAAAGGTGACCCTCCATGCCAGTCTCAAATCACTGACAGCCAAATAGGTTTTGCTCAAGAATATCCCTGTATTTCGCACCATTCATTTTCCCTTCAACTCGGACCAGTTTAGCTGTCCCTGCTGCCAATAAACATCCCCACAGCATGATGCTGCTACCATGTTTCACTGTGGGTATGGTGTTCTCGGGGTGATGAGCTGTGTTGGTTTGGCGCCCGACATAGATTACCTACGTGGCCAAAAAGTTCAATTTTGGCCTCATCTGACCACAGCACCTTCCTACATTTGAGGAGTCTCCCACATGTCTTTTCCCAAACTCAAAACGAGCCTTACAAATTTTGTAAGTAAAGGCTTTTTTTCTGCTAATATTTCCAAAAAAGCCACCTCTACAGAGTGTACGGTTTATTGTGGTTGCATGTACAGATACTCCAGTCTCTGATTGGGAACTCTGCAGCTCCTTCAGGGTTACCTTTGGTCTCTGCTGCCTCTCTGATTAATGCCCTCCTTGCCCAAGCTGAGAGTTTTGGTGGCGGCCCTCTCTCTGGCAGGTTTGTTGTGGTACCATGTTCTTTATATTTGATGATAATAGCTATGATGGTGCTCTGGGAGATCAAGAGAGATTGGGATTTTTTATTTTAACCCCAGTCCCACAAGCTCGCTGCCTTGGGATAACCCTGGACTCTGATCATTCATTCATAGCACATATCCAATCTCTTTTCACTTCCTGCTAACTACAACTCAAAAATATTTCCCGGAACCTTACATTACTTAAATCAAGAAACTGCAGAAACCCTAGTCCATGCTCTCATCATCTCCCGCCTCGCTACTACAACCTTCTGTTTTGTTGTCTTCCTTCTCACTTTCACACCCCTCCAATCAATCCTAAACTCTGCTGCCCGACTAATCCACCTGTTTCCCCACTATTTCCCGGCGTCTCCTGTCAACCCCTTCACTGGCCCCATTACCCAGAGACTCCAATTCAAAACACTAACTTTGGCATACAAAGCCATCTACAACCTGTCTCCTCCATACATCTGTGACCTAGACTACTGGTACTTACCAGCACACAACCTCCGATCCTCACATGATCTCCTTCTCTACTCCCTACTTATCTCCTCTTCCCATAATTGCATACAGGTTTTATCCCTCCTACTATGGAGCTCTCTACTCCAACATATCAGACTCTCGCTGGAAACCTTCAAAAGGAACCTGAAGACCCACCTCTCCCAACAAGCCTACAACCAGCAGTAACCACAGATCCACCAAACCGCTGCACGCCCAGCTCTTCCCTCTCCTTCTGTATCCTCACACATCGCTTGTAGATTGTGAGCCCTCGTGGGCAGGGTCCTCTCTCCTCCTGTACCAGTCGTGATTTGTATTGTTTAAGATTACTATACCCGTTTTAATTATATATACCCCTATTCACATGAAAAGCGCCATGGAATAAATGGAGCTATAATAATAAATTATAATAACCCAAACCTGACTTGGACTTCTCAACAATTTTGACCATGAATGTTTGGAGATCTTCATGGTGTTTGGTTAGTAGTTCCTCTTGTTAATGGCGTTGCAGCCTCTGTGGCCTTTTAGAAAAGGTAAAGTGTATATAGTGACCAACATTTGACACTTAGATCGCACACAGGTAGATGTCCTCGCACTAAGCATGGGACTCATGAAGGTAATTCCTTGCAGCAGAAATTTTTAGGAACTTTGTGTCAAACAGAGTGAATGCATATGAACATGCCAATATTTTGTTATCGAATACAATACATTTAATATATGCCTATATTTTTCTCACTTCACCAACTTAGACCATTTAGTGCTGATGCATCACACACAAGTCCAATTACAAAAATATTTAAACACAGGTTGCAATATAAAAAAATATGTAATAAAAACAAGGGGGTGAATACTTAAGCCACTGTAAATCTTAATTAGAGGCTCTCTTTAAAGAAGTCTTGTCACTTGCTGGAAAACAAAAAATTGAGTTAAACACCTTGTAAAAATCCCCGAGTTCTGGCAATTGACAGTAGCACAAAGTACTGAAATAGTTAATGCTGAATGGTTAGACTGCCCATGCTCCCCCTGTCCACCACTAAAAGTGCTTGTAATGGGCAAGTGAGTATGAGAACCGGATCATGGAGCAGTATAAGATGGCCTCTTCTAATGAGTCACATTGTCATTTCCATCACGTGGACTGCAGGTGATTGTGCGTCAGTTACCTGCGGCAGAGCTGGAGCACGGAGGAGCTAGGAGACGTTCCCATTACTGATAGGAGATGACCGTCACTACTGATCAGATTCTATGTAGATGGGAGGAGCTCTGCCTGTAGCCCCTCCCCTTACACAGAATCTCATCAGTAGCCGCCGTCACCTCCAATCTCAGTAATGGAAGAATGTTTCCTAACTGAATAGAGATTTTACCCTGGAACTGAGAATTCTGTGAAGGAATAAGAAATATGCAATCAGAAAAGCCAAAGCCTAATGTTCTCTGCTCTGCACTTGGAGGATGAGGACCCTGAGGAGAGGGCAGAGAAGACCCTCGTCAGTCAGATGGAGGAACCGTACTAAGAAACACAACTTCTCCAAGTTTCGTCTCCATCAGGGATGGAACCACAGAGGAGCTGGAGAAAGCTCCACATTTCTATCCATCGGTTTGTTCTCTCCTAATTCACAGTTATGGAGATTGGGCGAAGGACGGTTACCATTTACCAGTGATTGTTTTCTGAGAGCTCATGAGGTCACCATGAGGACAAGGCCTCACTCCTGGACACGATCCTCTGGGATCACTCTAAAGGTACCGTCACATTAAGCGACGCTGCAGCGATATAGACAACGATGCCGATCGCTGCAGCGTCGCTGTTTCGTCACTGTATGGTCGCTGGAGAGCTGTCACACAGACAGCTATCCAGCGACCAACGATGCCAAAGTCCCCTGGTAACCAGGGTAAACATCGGGTTACTAAGCGCAGGGTCGCGCTTAGTAACCCGATGTTTACCCTGGTTACCATTGTAAATGTAAAAAAAAAAAACAAACAGTACATACTTACATTCCGGTGTCTGTCCTCCGGCCTCAGCTTCCCTGCACTCTCTCAGCTCCGGCCGGCCGTAAAGCAGAGCGGTGACGTCACCGCTGTGCTTTACAGCCAGCCGGCGCTCACAGTCAGTGCGGGAAGCTGACGGCGAGGGGACAGACACCGGAATGTAAGTATGTAGTGTTTTTTTTTTTACATTTACAATGGTAACCAGGGTAAACATCGGGTTACTAAGCGCGGCCCTGCGCTTACTAACCCGATGTTTACCCTGGTTACCAGTGAAGACATAGCTGGATCGGTGTCACACACACCGATCCAGCGATGTCAGCGGGTGATCCAGCGACGAAATAAGGTGCTGGCCTTCTAGCTCCGACCAACGATGTCACAGCAGGATCCTGATCGCTGCTGCGTGTCAAACACAACGATATCGCTATCCAGGATGCTGCAACGTCACGGATTGCTAGCGATATCGTTGTTAAGTCGCTCAGTGTGAAGGTACCTTTAGAGGAGAGAACCTGCCCATCCTCCTATTAAAACATGAGTTACTGCATTTTTATTTTTCTTTAAGTAGAGCTAAATCGCAACATCCTCCTCGATATAAAAACTAAAATAGGCAGTAAGTGCGCGGAAAGATCTGAGTTTGTCTTGTCTTAAAGCAGGAAAAAAGTGCATGTGTACGGCTACTGGATGAAGTCACAGCACCTGGGAGGACGGTGTTGTGGGGAGCCAGCGGTACGCAGCGGTTAGCGCCTATCAATGTGCAGAAAGGACAACTAGAGAGCAGGCACCGGGGTCATAGACGCTTACTGATGTACACAGGGAGCCGAGGAGAGATTGTCTGGTCAGATTCCACAGAAAAGCCCCATAATACATATTCTACTGAACAATCCTTTAAGGGAGACTTACACTGATTATTATCAGCATTGTGTTGCCCAATGTCCCTGCAGGGCCAACACCTGCGTCATCATCCCACTTATGTACATGTGGGGGATGCCTGGTTGCTAGGGAATCCCCACATGTACTTATGCTGGCTAACAGATGTAAATCATTCAGCTGCGGCAAGAAAAACTAAATCTCCGAGCACTAACAAATACTCGGAGGACCCCCGAGCGTGCTAGAGAAATCTCGAGTAACGAGTATATTCGCTCATCACTAATGAAGACGTAACGACAGCAGAGAAACAGCGACTCACAGATCAGAAGAAAATAATCAGGGAAATGAAAGCTGTTGTCAGACGGAGAAAATGTAGAGAAAACCAGAGCAAGTCTGGAGAAAACTCATCTATGTTACTTAGAAAAAGATAGGTATACTTGGCTTTCAGGTGAAATTTATGAAAAACTTAAAAAGTTCTTGCTACAGTGATATTTTATCATGAAAGTCGGAAATTTAAGTAGAAGCAGCAATAGTGATGTCATCTCAAACAATTTATTGAAACAAAAGCCCACAATAGTGGACACATTGACGTCTCCTGGGTCCACAAGTGGAGTTATTGTCTGCTATGGCATGGCATCCCACTCTTCTTGAAGGGCGGCACTCAGGTCATTGAGGCTCTGGGGTACAATATTACAACTCTCTATCCGGCGACTCAGTAGATCCCATAGGTTTTCTATGGGATTCAGGTGTGGCTAACCTGCAGGCTATTCCATATGAGGTACCCCAGGCTCCAGCAGCTGTTCCCTAATGATGAGTCATTTAATAGTGACTCCACCAAAATGGACACTGACACCACAGTCCTGGTCTTGACACTGTACCATTCACAAAGTGTAGGGCAGCTCTGTACTGACGAGACCCACCTGTCACACAGTAATGCCACCACCATAGGCTCGCCTTTCTGTGACTCTTCCAGTGTCTCCGTATCTCTGTTCCACCCCGCTGATGACTCTGACTCTCTAGGCTCAGTGGCCACTTATGTCTGAAAATATCCTGCTTGAAGCCTCACAAGGGCGAGGTCCTGGTGATCAAATGTTAGGTGTCACCATGGTCTCGAGATGCGGAGGATGGTTTAATATCATTTCTAGCTGAACCGTGAAATTTATTGGCTGATTCATTGATTCAACACTTGTGAATTTTGCTATTAAGCTCGTTAGAGAACAGCAAGTTGTGCGATTAGTCCTGAAACACTAAACAGTTGGACGTGTGTAATCAGGTTAGACACGTCACATTAAATTCACCTGGAGAGATTAGAGTGTAATGTAGGGTCAGCCTAAAATTTCACCCGACAGCCAAATATCCCAAACTTTTTGTGAGTAGTGTAGTTATCTTTTCTGAAAGTCGATAAATAAAAATTCTACAATCAGAAAGCAGAAAATTTTTCTAACAAATGATCCTATTATAGGATGACGCCTGAGAGACGTCATCACAACCGGAGCCAACAAGGAGCCTCGCTTCTCACCTCGTGGTGTAAGAGGCCGGAGCTCCTCCATCATCACGTCCTGGTACCGATCCTGGTGTCCTTCTAGATACTCCCACTCCTCCATGGAGAGATAGACAGCGACGTCCTGACACCTTATAGGAACCTGACAACAACCACACCGTCATCACCCAGAATCCTCCAGTGCTGTATAATGTCCCAGCAGTCACCTCTCCACTCATCACCCAGAATCCTCCAGTGCTGTATAATGTCCCAGCAGTCACCTCTCCGCTCATCACCCAGAATCCTCCAGTGCCATCCTGTATAATGTCCCAGCAGTCACCTCTCCGCTCATCACCCAGAATCCTCCGTGCTGTATAATGTCCCAGCAGTCACCTCTCCCCTCATCACCCAGAATCCTCCAGTCCTGTATAGTGTCCCAGCAGTCACCTCTCCGCTCATCACCCAGAATCCTCCAGTCCTGTATAATGTCCCAGCAGTCACCTCTCCGCTCATCACCCAGAATCCTCCAGTGCTGTATAATGTCCCAGCAGTCACCTCTCCGCTCATCACCCAGAATCCTCCAGTGCTGTATAATGTCCCAGCAGTCACCTCTCCGCTCATCACCCAGAATCCTCCAGTGCTGTATAATGTCCCAGCAGTCACCTCTCCGCTCATCACCCAGAATCCTCCAGTGCTGTATAATGTCCCAGCAGTCACCTCTCCGCTCATCACCCAGAATCCTCCAGTGCTGTATAATGTCCCAGCAGTCACCTCTCCGCTCATCACCCAGAATCCTCCAGTCCTGTATAATGTCCCAGCAGTCACCTCTCCGCTCATCACCCAGAATCCCCCAGTGCTGTATAATGTCCCAGCAGTCACCTCTCCGCTCATCACCCAGAATCCTCCAGTGCTGTATAATCTCCCAGCAGTCACCTCTCCGCTCATCACCCAGAATCCTCCAGTGCTGTATAATGTCCCAGCAGTCACCTCTCCGCTCAGCAGCTCAATCATCTTGTTGCTGAGCTCCAGGATCTTCTTGTTCCTCTCATGTAGCAGGGAGTGCGGGGGAGGCGCTGTGATGGGGCCCGGGCTCCGCCCTCCTGACTCCTGGAGATGGATGATGGGAGTCACACCGTCCCCCGGTGTCTTCCTCACTATTGTGTAATCCTGTGTATGGAGAGAGACACTTAGGGAGAAGATTCCTTCCCGACTCCAGATCTGACAATCAGTAGAAATCCCGGGATCAATAACCGTCTCCAGTAATCTGGGGCCATAACCGGGAATATTATTCCCCTCCGGACAGACATCCCGGCCCCTCTACAGCTCTTATAGGGAATCCCCATGACAACTCCTCCGGGCAGAGAGCTCCACACAATCACTGCTCTTACAGGAAAGAATCCTTCTCTCTATTCTGGATTTCCTCCTCCCGATGTCGGACTTGTCACAGAACACAATAAAGCTGATAGAAATGTAGAGGAGTTACCTCTCCGCTCAGCAGGGAGACGATCTCCAGGGCGAAGCGGAATAATCTTCTGGTGGTCTCATCCCTGTCCTCGTCCATCCTCGGGGTCATTCAGGAGGAGGAGGGATGAGCACTGGATCAGCTGGAGGGATCTCGTCCTGCCGGCGTCTTCATGATGGAGGAGAAGATGGAAATCACAGGGGACGAGAGAACGACAATCACTAAATTCTGCCAAATATCAACATTTATCAGGAGGAAAAGCCACAAAACTCCACCGCGGCCTCCTCCGCCGATCTGACCGCTCATCATCAGCCTCGTAGGAGGAGGACGGTCACCGTGGTAACTACACCGCCAGTGAAGGACGGTCACCGTGGTAACTACACCTCCAGCGGGGGCCGTGAGATGAGGAGCAGACGCTGCACATCCCCCATACAATGCTGCCCGTCCCCAACACTGAGGAGCCGCAGTCACATGGAGCAGGAGCCTCCACAGGAACAGCTCTGATCTCACCCCACACTCTCCTCTCACAGATTTACCACAAGCACCAAAACTCCACCAAACCCTCCTGTAATCTCACCGGAATGGCGGGAAATCTGCTGCTGGCTGACACCAGAGAACACGAGCTGCACACAACCAGGATGGAGCTGCTGCACTGAGAGCGGAAGGACCTGTGGTGACGTCACCGTCATGTGATCAGGGGGCGGGGCTGAGGAGAGACAAGGTGAAGGACCTGTGGAGATGATGCAGTCATGTGACCATGATGATGTCACCACAGCTCCTCCCTCTCTCAGTGCAGCAGACACTTCCTGCAGGTTGTAGGTTTCTGTTGTTCTCTGTTATTTTTTAATTTTTCTCATTTATACCGCACCATTAATTCCGCAGCACTTTACAGACATTATCATCGCTGTCCACATTGCGGCTCACAATCTTGATTCCCTATCAGTCTTTGGAATGTGGGAGGAAACCTGCGCAGACAGGAGGACATGCAGACTCCTTACAGACGTCCTTGGAGGGATATGAACCCAGGATCCCAGTGCTGCAGTGCTAACCACTGAGCCACCTTGCTGCCCCATGTGCTGGAGACCCTCTGTGGGAGCTTTTATGGTGGACGTGAAGGGTCTCATATGAGGTTTCAGTCATCATCGCTGCAGTCACTAACGCTGCATGTCTGTGTACAGAGCCCTGATGGTGCGGGGTCAGGGCAGGGGTCCGGGCGTCCGCTGGGGTCACCGTGACATCACCATGTGACGTCAGTGTGAATAAGGGCCGAGCAGGACGGAGCCAGATAAGACGCCGTCTGTGGGAAGCTGCGCAGGTGGAAGAGCTCAGGGGCCGCACCCCGTGTTATACAGAGTACAAGAAGCTACAGAGAAACCTGGACCATACCATCTGCGGAATGTGTGCAAAGGAGGAAACCTGTGTGGAAACTTATAGGAGAAGATCAGGAGGTGTCAGACATCTACCAGCTATCATCACATCAGAGACCAGAGCAGAAGCCGCATCTGTCCGTGTCCGATCCTTGTCTGGTCTCAGATCCCGGTCACAAGTCTTTATTACAGAGATGAGAGAGCGGGAGGAATGGCTTCTTACATCACATCACCTGAGGGAGGAAAAACAAAATCGTAAATTATGGATTCTGCCAAATTCCTTTCTCCCTGGTTCTACCTAGATTACTATACGCTGAGACAAAGGATTGTTTACCCCACAGACCCCTCTATATAGAGACAGCGCCCGGTGTTATTACTTTTATCAATAACACTTATAGCGAATACTAAATACAGAATTATCAGAGATATAGAGGGAGAAGTAATTGTCTAATAATAATAAGAGTATAAATATTTACCATAACACACAAGTTGCATTTTTTAAATGTAAATTTTAAGCTGCAGTTTATAAAAGCTCTGAGATCTCAGAAATCTGCACATTGTTTTTCTTCCTGACTGATTGGGAAAACTGCAGCAGTCACTGCTTTCAGCGTTTTCTCACCCATAGAAAGCAATAAGTAAATGCAAAAACGCAGCAAAAAAAATGCAGGTATCAGGTTGTGCAGCAATTTTGGTGCTAAAAGCTTTAGGAAGTTACATCGTATTTTTTGAGGGGCATTAAACTTTATCAGCATCCACAACAGACAATAAAAGCGCAACAAAACCTGCTTTATTTTTACAGCAACTCCATTCTAGCTGTCTCACTACAGAGGTGAGTAGGTCGGAGATACTGCACTGAGGTCCATGATTATTGTTCACACAGCACCCTTCTATAAGGACGTCCTCTGTACAGCAACTCCATTCTAGCTGTCTCACTACAGAGGTGACTAGATCGGAGATGCTGCACTGAGGTTCCTGATCTCTGTGCACACAGCACTGTCTATAAGGACGTTGTCTGTACATCAATTCCATTCTAGCTGTCTCACTACAGAGGTGAGTAGATCGGAGTCACTGCACTGAGTTTCCTGATCTCTGTGCACACAGTACTGTCTATAAGGACGTCATCTGTACAGCAGCTCCATTCTAGCTGTCTCACTACAGAGGTGACTAGATCGGAGATGCTGCACTGAGGTTCCTGATCTCTGTGCACACAGTACTGTCTATAAGGACGTTGTCTGTACATCAATTCCATTCTAGCTGTCTCACTACAGAGGTGAGTAGATCGGAGTTACTGCACTGAGGTTCCTGATCTCTGTGCACACAGTACTGTCTATAAGGACGTCGTCTGTACATCAACTCCATTCTAGCTGTCTCACTACAGAGGTGAGTAGATCGGAGATACTGCACTGAGGTCCATGATTTTTGTTCACACAGTACTGTCTATAAGGACGTCCTCTGTACAGCAGCTCCATTCTGTCTCTCTACAGAGGTGACTAGGTCGGAGATACTGCACTGAGGTTCATGATTTCTGTGCACACAGTACTGTCTATAAGGACGTCCTCTCTACCGCAACTCCATTCTAGCTGTCTCACTACAGGGATGACTAGATCAGAGTTACTGTACTAAGGTCCATAATTTCTATGCACACAGTACTGTCTATAAGGACGTCGTCTGTACATCAACTCCATTCTAGCTGTCTCACTACAGAGGTGAGTAGATCGGAGATACTGCACTGAGGTCCATGATTTTTGTTCACACAGTACTGTCTATAAGGACGTCCTCTGTACAGCAGCTCCATTCTGTCTCTCTACAGAGGTGACTAGGTCGGAGATACTGCACTGAGGTTCATGATTTCTGTGCACACAGTACTGTCTATAAGGACGTCCTCTGTACAGCAACTCCATTCTAGCTGTCTCACTACAGAGGTGACTAGATCGGAGTTACTGTACTAAGGTCCATGATTTCTATGCACACAGTACTGTCTATTATTATTATACATTTTTATAGCGTAATTTATTCCATGGCGCTTTATATGTGAAAAGGGGGCAAATATAGACAAATACAATAAACATGAGTAAAAAACAAGGCACTAACAGGTACAGAAGGAGGGAGGTCCCTGCCCGCGAGGGCTCACAGTCTGCAGGGGATGGGTGAGGATACATTAGGAGAGGGTAGAGCTGGTCGTGCGGCAGTGCAATAGGTTGAGGATCACTGGAGGCTTGTCGGAAGAGGTGAGTCTTCAGGTTCTTAATGAAGGTTTCTATGGTAGGCGAGAGTCTGATGTGTTAGGGTAGAGAGTTCCAGAGTATGGGGGAAGCACGGGAGAAGTCTTGGATGCGGTTGTGGGAAGAAGAGATAAGAGGAGAATACAGAAGGAGATCTTGTGAGGATCAAAGGTTGCGTGTAGGTAAGTACCGGGAGACCATGTCGCAGATGTATGGAGGAGACTGGCTGTGGTTGACTTTGTATGTCATAGTAAGGGTTTTAAACTGTAGTCTCTGAATGATAGGAAGCCAGTGAAGGGCTTGTCATAGGGGAGAGGCTGGGGAATAGCGGGGAGACAGGTAGATTAGTCAGGCAGCAGAGTGTAGGATGGATTGGAGTGGTGCCAGAGTGCTAGAGGGGAGGTCAGAGAGTAAGAGGTTGCAGTAGTCAAGGCGAAAGATGATAAGGGCGTGCACTAGTGTTTTTGTGGTTTCATTGTCGAGGAATGCACGGATCCGGGAAATATTTTTGAGTTTGAGACGGCAGGAGGAGCTAAGGGCTTGGATATGTGGCTTGAAAGAGAGGGCAGAGTCGATAATCACCCCAAGGCACCGAGCGTGTGGGACTGGGGAAAGTGAGCAGCCATTGACATTGATGGATAGGTCTGGTGGAGGGGTAGAGTGAGATGGGGGAAAGATGATGAATTCTGTTTTGTCCATGTTCAGTTTTAGAAAGCGAGCAGAAAAGAAAGCTGAGATAGCAGACACACAGTGTGGGATTTTGGTGAGTAAGGAGGTGAGGTCAGGCCCGGATAGGTAGATCTGTGTGTCATCGGCTTAGAGATGATACTGCAAACCGTGGGATTCTATGAGCGGTCCCAGGCCGAAGGTGTAGATGGAGAAGAGTAGGGTTCCCAGAACTGAGCTTTGAGGGACACCGACAGACAAGGGGCGAGGTGAGGAGGTGGTGCGGGAGAGGGAGACACTGAAAGTTTGGTCTGTTAGATATGGTGAGATCCAGGATAGGGCAAAGTCTGTGATGCCAAGAGATGATAGAAACTGTAGCAGGAGGGAATGGTCCACAAGTTCAAAGGCAAAAGACAGGTCCAGAAAGGAGTAGTGTCGCTTGCTCTTGGCGGTTAGTAGGTCGTTGGTGACTTTAGTTAGGTCAGTTTCAGTTGAGTGATGGGGTCGGAAGCCAGATTGTAACCGGTCAAAGGGGGAGCAGGAGGAGAGGTGGGAGGACAGTTCAAGATGGACATGTTGTTCCAGTAGTTTTGAAGGATAAGGGAGAAAAGATATCGGGCGATAGCTAGACACAGAGGATGGGTTGAGGGAGGGCTTTTTGAGGATGGGTGTGATCTTGACATGTTTGAAGGATGAAGGGAAGACACCAATTGTGAGTGAGAGGTTGAAGAGGTGTGTTAGGGTTGGGATGAAGACTGTGGTGAGGTTAGGGATGAGGTGGGACGGGAGCAAATCAAGCGTGCAAGTGGGGAGATGTAATCTAAACAGGAGGGTGGAGAGCTGATCTTCTGTCATGGTGGAGAAGCTGGTTTTGGAGGAACAGGGTTGAGCAGCTAAGAGGGGCATTGGGTGCTGCGGGACAAAGCTTTCTCTGATCATATCGAGTTTGTATGTTCTCCCCGTGTTTGCGTGGGTTTCCTCCGGGCACTCCGGTTTCCTCCCACATTCTAAAGACATACTGATAGGGAATTTAGATTGTGAGCTCCATCGGAGACAGTGATGATAATATGTGCAAAACTGTAAAGCGCTGCGGAATATGTTAGCGCTATATAAAAATAAAGATTATTATTTATTATTATCTTCTGTTTAAAGAGGCAAAGTCTTCAGCAGAAATAAGGGGGGAGGGAGGAGGTGCAGGGGGACGGAGAAGAGAATTGAAATTGTTGAACAGCTGTTTAAGGTTGTGAGACAGTGGATATGAGAGATGAGAAAAAAGTTTGTTTTGCGGAAGTGAGTGTGGACTTGAAGCTGGCGAGGGACTGCTTGTATGCAGTGAAGTGCTCGGCAGAGTGGGATCTCTTCCATCTCCGCTCAGCGACCCTGGTAGCCCGTCTCAGTTCTTTGGTCAGGTTGGTCAGCCAGGGCTGCCTGTTGATTGTACGAGTTTTGCTATGCATGAGGGGGGCAGCCGAATCGAGTGTAGCTGTTATTGTGGTGTTATAAAAAGTGGCAGCAGCATCTGTGTCATGAAGGGAAGCTATGTCTGTAAGGCTAGGTTCACATTGCGTTAGTGGGTGATCGCTAACGGACAGCGTTGCACGGCAAAAATGTCACAACGCCGTGCAACGGGTCCGTTAGCGCACCCATTGACAGCAATGTTGGCTCGCGCTAGTGATGTGCCGTTCTTCTGTGACGCGCCTCGGACGCTGCTTGCAGCGTCCGCGGTGCGCCCGAGGTCCGTTCCCCGCTCTCGCAGATCGGGGATCTGCGAGAGCGGGGATGTTAACGCGACCCCTGAACGCGGCCCCTAAATAAACATTGCGTTAGTGCAATCCGCTAGCGCTAAACGGATTGCCCTAACGCAATGTGAACCTAGCCTTAGGGAGGACTCAGAGAGTGATTGTAAATTGAGGTGTTTGAGATTTCTGCGAGGGTGAGTGAGTCTGTGGAGCGGGGGTTGAGCACTTAGGAGAGGGAAGAGAATGTCAGTAGGTTGTAGTCAGTAGTCAGACAGGGGGAGGGGTGAGTTAGTGAGATTAGTAAGCGAACAGAATAGGGTAAAGATAAGGTCTACTGTGTGACCATCTTTGTGAGTGGCCCCAGAAGGCCATTGAGTGAGGCTGAAGGAGGCAGTAAGCGATAAAAGTTTAGAGGCAGCTGAGGTGGAAGTGTTAATGGGGATATTGAAGTCACCCATGATGATAGTGGGGATGTCAGCAGAGAGGAAATGAAGTAGCCAGGTGGTGAAGTGGTCGAGAAAGGTGGAGATGGCTAGTTCTGGGGGGCGGTAGATGACAGCCAGCTAGAGGTTGAAGGGGGAATAGATGCGGACAGAGTGCATCTCAAATGAGGGAAGAGTAACGGAGGGTGGTAGTGGGATTGGAGTAAAAGAGCAGGTGGTGGACAGGAAAAAAACACATTCTCAATACAGCAACACCATTCTAGCTGTCTCACTACAGAGATGACTACTGTAGATCAGAGTTACTGCACTGAGGTTCATGATTTCTGGGCACACAGTAGTCTATAAGGACTTTCTCTGTACAGCAGCTCCATTCTAGCTGTCTCACTACAGAGATGACTAGATCGGAGATGCTGCACTGAGGTTCCTGATCTCTGTGCACACAGTACTGTCTATAAGGACATCCTCTGTACAGCAACTCCATTCTAGCTGTCTCACTACAGAAGTGACTAGATCGGAGTTGCGCACTGAGGTTCATGATTTCTATTGTTATGGTATTTATACTTTGATTATTATTTAGACAATTAAATCTCCCTATATATCTCTGATAACACTTATAAAGCTAACTAGATGGTGGCTTGATTCTAAAGCATCGGGTATTCTAGAATATGTATGTATGTATGTACGTCGCGCTGTGAGTGGGGATAAAATTCCGCGCCAATATTGCTGATTGGTCGCGCCCAGCTGGCCGATCAGCGAAGCGTGGTTCAAATCTGGCGCCAATTCGCGGCCGGACTGCGCCTGTTGCTGATTGTTCGCAGCTGGCTGGGTATGACCAATGACCGAAGCGCTGCTTAAATACCGTGCCAATATCGCTGATTGGTAGCTCGCGGCCGGCCACGACCAATCACTGAAGCGGTCATTAAATCTCGCGCCAATATTGCTGATTGGTCGTGCCCAGCCGGCCGCGACCAATGACCGGAGCGGTGTTTAAATACCGCCCCAATATCGCTGATTCGTCGCTCACGGCCGGCCACGACCAATCACTGAAGTGGTGTTTAAATCCCGTGCCAATATCGCCGATCAGTCACACCCGGCCGGCCGCGACCAATCAGCGAAGCGTGGTTTAAATCCAGCGTCAGTTCGCGTCTGGACTGCGTCTGTCGCTGATTGGTCGCAGGATGTCGGGGGTTTGGGGTGCAGGATATAGTACAGCCACGTAGTATATAGCACAGCCATGTAGTTTGTAGTATATAGCACAGCCACGTAGTATATAGCACAGCCACGTAGTATATAGCAGCCACGTAGTATATAGCAGCCATGTAGTATATAGCACAGCCACATAGTATATAGCAGCCAAATAGAATATAGCACAGCCCGTAGTATATAGCACAGCTACGTAGTATATAGCAGCCACATAGTATATAGCAGCCACGTAGTATATAGCAGTCACATAGTATATAGCAGCCATGCAGTATACAGCAGCCAAATAGTATAGAGCACAGCCACGTAGTATATAGCACAGCCACATAGTATATAGCACAGCTACGTAGTATATAGCACAGACACATAGTATATAGCACAGCCACATAGTATATAACACAGCCCACGTGCTATATAACACAGCCCCCTTACTATATAACAGACAGCCACGTAGTATATAGCACAGCCACATAGTATATAGCACAGCCACATAGTATATAGCAGCCACATAGTATATAGCACAGCCACGAAGTATATATCACAGCCACGTAGTATATAGCAGCCACATAGTATGTAGCAGCCCCATAGTATATTGCAGCCACATAGTATATAGCACAGCCACGTTGTATATAGTACAGCTATGTAGTATATAGCCCACCACGTAGTGTATAACACAGCCCACATACTATATAACACAGACAGCCATGCAGTAAATAGCACAGCCACGTGTAGTATATAGCAGCCACGTAGTATAGCAGCCACGTAGTATATATCACAGCCCAAGCAGTATATAACACTGCCCACATAGTATATATCAGTCACGCAGTATATAACATAGCCCACATAGTATACAGCAGTGTGGAAACCATATCTGTAAAAAAAAAGAATTAAAATAAAAAATAGTTATTTACTCACCCTCTGGCGTCCATCGATGCGCGTGAGCGGCGAGGCTGCCACCAGCTTCTGTTCCCAGAGATGCATTGCCAAATTACCCAGATGACTTAACGGTCTCGCGAGACCGCTAAGTCTTCTGGGTAATTTCCCAATGCATCTCTGAGAACGGAAGCTGGCGGCAGCTGCGCGCGCATCGGCTGACGACAAAAGGTGAGAATAGCAGGTTTTTTGTTTTTTTATTATTTTTAACATTAGATTTTTTTTACTATTGATGCTGCATAGGCAGCATCAATAGTAAAAAGTTGGTCACACAGGGTTAGTTAACGGAGTGCGTTACACCGTGGCATAACGTGGTCCATTAACGCTGCCATTAACCCTGTGTAAGCGCTGACTGGAGGGGAGTATGGAGCTGGCGCCGGGCACTGACTTGACGGAAGTAGGGAGGGACTAATTCTCGGCCTGGCTGTGCCCGTCGCTTATTGGTCGCGGCCTGACGTCCACGACCAATTAGCGATGCGGGATTTCCATGAGACAGACGGAAGTGCCCCTTAGACAATTATCTATATAATTACTAAAATACAGTTGGTTAACAGAAAACTCCAGGAATACTCAATATTCACTTACATATAACAGAGGAATGCATCGGGGCGTGGAGGTACGGGGATAAACCAAAATAGAGGATAGTGAATTACCAAACAAACAAACTAAGCAACAGTCGCTAGTAACTCCTCCAACTCTCCTTCTCATATGAACTCCTCTCCCTCCGTTAGCAATGCAGCAACTGCTAGCTCTGACAAGGATTTGTAACAGAGCCCAGATTATAAAGGGGAAGGGAGTAGCTAACCAAGCTCAGCTGTGAGCACAGGAATTTCCAACATGGCAGATTAACCCCTATTCTGCCAGAAGAAATAAACACGTTTAAAATGAAGAAGTGCTTCTTCTCGGCGCCATATTAGGAGCAATCAGATGCTGTGGTCTTCTGGCTCCACGCTGTCACAGTAGCCCCATGAGGTAATGCAGTAGCACATGAAGCATTCATCACCAGTATGCAGCAGCCCACAATGGTAAGGCAGTAATAGAAGAACCACTCATCACCGGTATGCAGTAGTCCACAATGGTAAGGTACTAATACATGAACCAGTTATTATTTATTATTATAGTTCCATTTATTCCATGGCTCTTTACATGTGAGGAGGGGGATACATAATAAAAACAAGTACAATAATCTTAAACAATACAAGTCATAACTGGTACAGGAGAGAGGACCCTGCCCGCGCGGGCTCACAATCCACAAGGGATGGGTGAGGATACAATAGGGGAGGACAGAGCTGGTTGTGCAGCAGTTTGGTGGATCGGTGGTTACTGCAGGTTGTAGACTTGTCTGAAGAGGTGATGGCGAGGAAAGAAAGTTTAGTTAGTAATAAAAAGATCATGGATGAAGGAAAGTTTGTTGCAGAGATAGCGAGCGATCCATAGAGCTCCTGTTAGTGGGATTGGGGAAGTGGGGGCCTGGCGAATGGGTATAAGGTTAGAGAGGTTAAAGAAATTTGTGATAGAGCACGCATGGGAGATAGAAATGACAGTGGAAGTGTGGAGGGACAGGATTTGGAGAAATATCACCAGCAGTGAGGAGGAGCAGAGAAAATATTAGCAGGTGAGAGCAAGAGAGGGCACGAAGGGCTGTCCGTGTTTGGAAACAGAAATGTTGAAGAACAGTTTCGAGGAGGAGAAGAGGGAGGGAGAGGTAACCAGTTCCTTACTAGTTGCAGAGATGGGGGGGTTAGTAGAAAATGAAGGATTCTAGGGGTCAGAGTGAAAACAAACAGAAACATTGTTCACTGTGACTGTATCCAGTTACCTTCAGTTCCCTTCTGGTTCAATTCTTGATTAATTCATCCATAGCTCCACACACTTCTATTATACACTTATATGATGCACTGGGCAGACTGACGTCTTGGCAGACCTATGGTTTGCAATGTATTTGCTAGAAAGTGTATTCAGGTGTGAAGCATAGGGGAGTGGTTTGTGTTCATCTTGGTCATATAATTAAGAATGAGCCAGATGCATATGATCAAGGCAGGGTAAACAAGGTCATAAATAACATTTGGGGTAGTTGAAGGGGTCAGTTGAAAAGCATACCAAGTGATTGCAAGAGGCTGAGGTATGGGAAAGTCAATGTGGAAAAGCTGGGTCACATACCCAGCATCAGTCAACTCCTAGACAGTGTGTGGTGCAACTTGGCATTGGTGGATGGAATGATACATATTGCCCCAGATGTGCTTGATTGGATTCAGGTCTGGGGAACGGGCAGGCCAGTCCATAGCATCAATACCTTCATCATGCAGGAACTTCAGCTACATGAGGCCTAGTATTGTCATGCATCAGAAGGAACCCGGGGCCCAGTGCAGCTGCATATGGTCTCACAATGTGTCTGAGGATCTCATGCTGGTACCTAATGGCAGTCAGGGTACCTCAGGCTAGCAGAAATGCCTCCCAACACCATGACTGACCCACTGCCTAACTGGTCATACTGGAGGATGTTGTAGGTAGCAGAACGTTCTCCACGGCGTCTTCAGACTCTGTCACATGTGCTCAGTGTGAACTTGCTCTCATGCGTGAAGAGCACAGGGTGCCACTGTCAAATCTGCCAAACTATGTGTTTTCTGACAAATGCCAATTGCCCTGCACGATGTTGGACTGCACAACACCCACTGGTGGACGGCGAACCCTTATATCACCCTCATGGAGTCTGTTTCTGACACTTTAAGCAGACACATGGATGTTAGTAGCTGCAGGAGGTCATTTTGAAGGGATCCGGCACAGCTCCTCCTTGCACCAAGGAGGAAACCGCTGTTCTGTTGCTGGGTGGTGCCCTTATACGGTCGCCTCCACATCTCCCGGTATACTGGCCTGTCTCCTGGTATCTCCTCCATTCTCAGTACACTGTGCTGACCAGACACTCTTGCCACAGCTCACATGAATGTGCCATCCTGGATGAGCTGCACTACCTGAGCAACGTCTGTAGATTGTAGACACCACCTCATACTACTCTTCCTCTAGGGGTTAGAGCGATGACAAAATGCAAAAGTGACCAAACAACAGCCAAAAAGGAAGAGAACAGAGAAATGGTCTGTAGTCACCTCCTGCAGAACCACTACTTTATAGGGTTGTCTTGCTCATTGCCAATCATTTCTACCTGTTGTCTGTTCCATTTGCACAACAGCAGGAGAAATTGATTCATAATCAGTGTTGCTTCATAACTGGAGGACAGGCTGTGTAAGGGCAATTTGACCAATAAGGAGAGTGATGGGGTGCTATGCCAGATGATCTGACCTCCACAGTCACCAGACCTGAACCCAATCGAGATGGTTTGGGATGAGCTGGACCGCAGAGTGAAGGCAAAAGGGTACAAAAGTGCTAAGCATCTCTGGGAACGCCTTCAAGATTGTTGGAAGACCATTTCCGGTGACTACCTCTCGAAGCTCATCAAGAGAATGCCAAGAGTGTGCAAAGCAGTCATCAAAGCAAAAGGTGGCTACTTTGAAGAACCTAGAATATAAGACATATTTTCAGTTGTTTCACACTTTTTTGTTAAGTATATAATTCCACATGTGTTAGTTCATAGTTTTGATGCCTTCAGTGTGAATTTACAATTTTCATAGTCATGAAAATACAGAAAAATCTTTAAATGAGGTGTGTCCAAACCTTTGGTCTGTACTGTACATTACAGTGACTTACCGCTGACGTTCTTTCTGATGGAGTCGTTCACTTTTCTTGTCTTTTCCTTCTGGCCCAGACCAACATGACGACTTCTCCAGCCAGGACTCGGCTGTAGAGAATACAACACAGACACATCTGGCGTCTCACCAGCACTGTCCCCGTCTATTCTCAACCCACCTCCATGCTGCCTGCTCTTCCAGCGTGGAACAGTGACCCCAATTCTTCAAACATTACTGCATTACTGTGATTACCCCTCCATAAATTAATGCCACAAAGACAACGTGGCAGATAGAGGAGGGCTATAAAAATAATAGTGTCCTATAGAAAGTAGTAACGACCCCATTGTGCTACCCAGCAAGTAATAATGCTAGATTAGATATGCTTTATTGAAAGTTATAATATCCGAAGTGTCCCCTCCAACAAATATCCTTGAGTATTCCTTTAAGTAACAATGCCCCTCCCTAAAAGAAATAATGCCCCCACAGGCCCCCTATATACTGTGTGATAGTCCCCACATCTCCCTATTCCCTGTATGATGGACCCCACAGCTCCCTATTCCCTGTATGATGGTCCCCACAGTTCCCTATTCCCTGTATGATGGACCCCACAGTTCCCTATTCCCTGTATGATGGACCCCACAGTTCCCTATTCCCTGTATGATGGACCCCACAGCTCCCTATTCCCTGTATGATGGTCCCCACAGCTCCTATACACTGTATGATGCCCCACACAGCACCCTATAACCGGTATGATGGCCACTACAACTCACTATTTTCTGTATAATGGCACCCGCAGTACCATATATACTGCATGACAGCCCTGCAAGCCTCACATATACTGTATGATGGCCCCAAACTCCCTTGTACACTATATTATGGCCCCCACAGCTCCCTATATACTGTATGATGGTCCCACAGCCCTTTATACACTATATTATGGCACCCACTTATATTGAGTATGATGGCCCCACTGCCCCTTATATATAGCATGGTATATATTTATATGAGACTATATAGTATAGTCTCCTCATCAGTACGATTATAACGACACCAAACTTGTGCAGTTTTTTTTTATATATTTTTGCTGTGAAAAGAAAAATTGCTAATTTTTCAGATCGTTTGAATTTCAGCAGAGCTCTGTGATGACAGCCATGGGGGTCTTCAACAGACTCCCAACTGTCATAGCAACCCATTAGAGCCCCTTGAGCATGTTGCACGGCGCATATTATTAAAGGGGTTGTCCAGTCTTTTTGCTAAAATTCTACATTCACTGTATGTGACTGCAGACTTCTGAATAATTTCAGAAAAAGGCAAAGAACATGCTACCTTGGAGATCACCAATTAGTGTAAACAAGTACATACTTTATTCAACTGTGCTTAAAGACCAAAAAACATTAAAAACAATTAAAAGCCAAAAGACATCCCCAATAGATGGAAATAGCTCCATGAGACCACAAAATATCACAATACCATAATAGCAGAAAAATATAACAGCAGATGGTCTGAAGATAAAACTTAGATGGTTTGGCACCTGGTAAGGAAAGTTATACACCAATCAAAATGATGGTCAGGTTTCAAAATATTCCTGTTCTTTGTCAAATGTTTAGTGATCAAAATAGCATTATCCGACATATAGGTTTCCAGGCTGTTGCATTACAATAAATGCTTACATGAAAAAGATGGATATAAATGCATTTTAGGAAGCCTACAAAAATATGATCATCCTAATAACAGTCATACATGCCATAATGCCAGGCTGTAGCTATGTACCCATATAATAGGTGAAGGTGGAAATTACAACCTATACTTGAACAGAATTTAGTAGATACTACCTATTGAGCAAGACCAGCCATGATGACAATGGTAAGAAGCAGGATTTCCATAGCAGCGGAGAGGGTGCCGTGGTTAAAGTGCAAGTGCGATAAGAAGCATCAGACCAGAGCAGTTGTCAAAGAGTCAGATAGGGTCCATGCGGCAGCAAAGCCCAACGCGTGTCGCCACACACGGTGGCTTCGTCAGGGGCAGAAGTCACTTCTTCTGAATAACTCTTCTGAATAATTTCATTGCATGAGAGTATTCTATACTGATTCAGTTTAAACCACTTAGATGTCCCCGTTAACAGCAAAATTTAAGAGTTTGCTGCAGGGTAGAAGTTGTGATATACAACTGTTACCATAAGATTTTCGCCTACTGGGGGGCATGTTACACTTAATCCTGGGTGCCATGAGAAAGTGGCGCTGAGGATTAAGGTCCCTTAATGACTGCCATAATAAAACATATCGGCGGCCGTTAAGGACTGGTGTTTACACATACTACATGTTTTTCTACCATTACATGCTACCATAAATACCATAAATCCACACACACATACATAGAAACATACACAATAACATGCACACACGATATACACGTAAAAGAGGGATTTTTGGTTCTTACCGTAAAATCTCTTGGAGCCTTCATTGGGGGACACAGAGGAACCATGGGTGTATGCTGCCGTCGCTAGGAGGTTGACACTATGCAAATAAAGAACAATTACTCCTCCCCTGCAGTATACACCCTCCGACAGGCACCAGGCAACTCAGTTGGTGCAAAAGCAGTAGTAGGAACAAGTATAAACAACTCAACCTATGTACCAACCCACAACCACGGCACGGTGGCCAATACATTACAACATAAAGGGAGGGTGCTGTGTCCCCCAATGAAGGCTCCAAGAAAGAGATTTTACAGTAAGAATAAAAAATCCCTCTTTCTTTCTTGCTTCATTGGGGGACACAGGCAACCATGGGATGTCCAAAAGCAGTCCCCAGGGCAGGATAATAAAAATAGAGAACTAGGTTGGCCGGTGCGAAACTGCCGCCTGCAGTATCTTACTACCCAAGCGTGCATCCGCAGAAGCACCTTGTAGAATTTCACAAAGGTGTGGATGGACGACCAAGTTGCGGCCTTGCAAACCTGCGAGGCCGTAGCTTGGTGACGAACTGCCCAAGAAGCTCTCACAGCCCGGGTAGAGTGAGCCCTCACCCCTGGGGGAGGCTGTTTGTCTTGAACACGGTATGCCTCCAGGACCGCCGAACAGATCCACCGAGCAATTGTGGACTTAGAGGCGGGGAGCCCCTTCTGACGACCTTCCGAGACGACAAACAGAGGGTCGGACTGACAAAAAGGAGCAGTTCTGGCAAGGTAGACTCGGATAGCCCTGACCACATCCAAATTGTGGAGAGATTTCTCCAAAGGATGAACTGGGGAAGGGCACAAAGAAGGAAGGACCATGTCTTCATTGATGTGAAAAGCTGAAACCACCTTTGGCAGAAAAGAAGGGACACGCCGAAGGACATCTTTGTCCTGATGAAGGACCAGAAAGGGAGAACGACAGGACAACGCCACCAACTCGGAAACTCTCCTGATCAAGGTGATGGCGACCAAAAAAGCTACATTCCAGGAAAGAAGCGAAAAAGATGTCCCGAATCGATTCAAAAGGCGTACACTGGAGGAGCTTGAGGTCCCAAGGAGCGACCGGAGGATGGTAAGGAGGTGCAACATGAGCAACCCCCTGAAGGAAGGTTCTCACCTGGGGGAGAGAAGTAAGGTCTCTTTGAAAGGGAATTGACAAGGCAGAAACCTGGCCCTTTAACGTGCTCAGGGAGAGGTTCGAATCTAGACCCGACTGAAGAAATCCAAGAAGCGAAGGAAGGGAAAAAAACCATAGGGGATAGACTGTTGACGTCACACCACCGGAAAAAGACCTTCCAAATCTATGGTAGATATGGGAAGATGCCGGTTTTCTAGCTCTTATCATGGTTTGTATGACACGTTGAGAAAAACCTGCGTCCTTCAGATTCGCGGCCTCAACAGCCATACCATTAAATTCAGAGACCGAGAACTCGGGTGGAAGAGGGGACTCTGCGATAGAAGATCCGGATGGTCTGGGAGCCTCCAAGGTACGTCCGATAACATGTTCACTAGCTCCGCATACCAGGTGCTGCGGGGCCAATCTGGAGCTACTAAGAGAATGGGAAGCCCCTCTGACTTTATCTTCTTTAAGACCCTTGGAAGCAAGGGAAGAGGCGGGAACAGGTAAGGCATCTGAAACTGGACCCACGAGATCTCGAGAGCGTCGCAGCCAACGGCCCTCGGATCCTGGGATCTGGATACGTACTGGGGAACCTTGTGGTTTGCTCGGGAGGCCATTAGGTCGACGACCGTGCCCCATTTTTGGCAAATCTGGTCGAAGACAGCGGGGAGAAGAGCCCACTCGCCTGACATGAGCCCCTGACGGCTGAGAAAGTCAGCTTCCCAATTGTCCACCCCTGGGATGTGGACAGCTGATATGGAGGAAACGTGGTTCTCCCCCACCGCTGAATTTTTGCCACCTCCATCATGACCTACTTGCTGCGAGCCCCTCCCTGATGGTTTATGTAAGCCACAGCTGTGGCATTGTCCGACTGAATGCGGACCGGTTTTCCCGAGAGGAGGGGCTGCCAGCGGAGGAGGGCTAGAAAAATAGCCCTGATTTCCAAGAGATTGATCAGGAGGCATGCCCGTGGGCTGTGAGGTGGAGAAAGACCGCACCCCACCCCTGGAGACTGGCATCGGTGGTGATGACCTGCCAGCAGAGGGGTCCACCAAGTGAGAGACTGTCTCACGTCGAGAGTGTGAACTGGGCGGTCTAGGGAGAGTGGATTCCTGTCCCAAACTGACAGAAGGGCCAGCTGGAGAGGGCGAGAGTGGAACTGAGCATAAGGGACCGCTTGCATGGAAGCGACCATCTTGCCCAGAACCCTCATGCCGAGCCGTAGAGGGGTAGGACGCATTAGGACTTTGATGCCCCTCCGAAGAGAGAGGCATTTCTCCCTTGGGATGAAGACCTGAGCCTGAATGGTGTTGAATTCCATGCCCAGGAATTCTAGACCCTGGGTCGGAATCAAGGTGGACTTTTGTTCGTTGATTATCCATCCGAGGCAGATTAACGTGTCCAGAGTGATCTGGAGACTGTGACAGTAGTCGCAGCGAGACGGACCCTTTACGAGGAGATCGTCATGAATCCCCTTCGACCGAAGGATGGCCATGACCGCCGCCATTACCTTCATAAAGACTCTGGGGGCGGACGCCAAGCCGAAAGGAAGAGCCGTGAATTGGAAATGTTGGTCCTGGATCGCGAAACGAAGGAACCTCTGATGCTGAACACAAATTGGAATGCGCAGATAAGCATCCCGAATGTCCACAGAGCACAGAAATTCTCCCGGTTCCACGGAGGCAATCACTGAGCGCAAAGACTCCATCTTGAAGTGCCGAATTTGAGGTTCAAAATCGGGCGAAGAGAGCCATCTTTTTTCGGAACTACAAATAGATTTGAGTAAAAACCGGAAAACCGCTGGTTGGAAGGTACTGGAACGATTACCCCTAAGGCGAGAAGGGAATCGACCACCTGAAAAAGGTTTGGGACTTGGGAGGGCTGTTTGGGTGGGCGGGAGAGGAAAAAACGTCTTCCTGGGGGCGACGAAAATTCTATTTTGTAACCTGACGTGACAATCTCCCTGACCCAGGCATCGTCGACCACCGATAACCAAGGCTCTGTGAACAGAAGAAGCCTGCCTCCCACCCTGGAAAGATTTCCAGGTGGGGGTGATCTGTCATTTGGAAGAAAATCTGGGGCCGCGAGAACTGGATGATTTGGAGGAGCGGCCTTTAGCTCTCCAGTGAGGGGTAGGCATGAAAGAAGGCTTCCTTCGGTCCCTTTGAGAGGAAGACCGGTCATGCTGAGAGGCACCACCTGGGAAGGTGAAGGAGTGAAAGGGGCGAAAGGAATGGGGTCCCTTTCTATTGAAGGGACGCCTAGTGTCAGGACTCTGAACATTTTTATTACCTTTTGTGCATTACTGCCCTTTTCCAAGATGGCGTTTTTGGTCTCATGTGCAGTGTCTTCCTGCTATAAAACTCCACTCCAGCCTTCAGTCTGTGTTAGAGTATTCTGCCTTGCATCCAGCTCCTGAATCTGATGACTCCCTGGCTATATACTTGCTCCTGTGAACCTATGTGGTTATCCTGCTACTCTGCTCTGAGTTCCTGCTGCATACACCAGTTTCCAGTAATCCTCCTTCATCTGCTGCTCGTGTTTACTCCCATCTGCATTTGCTGGACATGTAAGCTGTTGCTGCCCTGCTTAAACCTGAGATTATCACCCAGGCCTTCCTGGTTGAGATAAGGTCTGCCTTATAAGCATATCTATCTATGTTTGGATTAAAACAAGGACTTATTCGTGTCAAGTATCCTCAAGAATAACTGTGCTTCACAGACTTTCTGCGTGATTGCATTTTCCTCTGAAGTTTCCTATAGACTGCTAAGCTGCGTTTAATATTTACACCAAGTGTTGTGGACTTGGGTTTCTCTCTGCACCTGTTTGAATCACCGTGTGATAATATAGACTTTACCACTTATAAAACTGTCCTGTAGTTGTCTTGTTCCACGCAAAGAGTCTCCTTAGTTATCGCCTATAATTATTACACCTAGGCTTAGATTGTGGAAGAGAAGTACTCTTACCGCCCGTGGCATCCGAGATCATTTGGACCAGCTGCACTAAAGAGCCTGGATCCCTGGAAAGGCAAACCTGTGAGCAATTTTTTGGAAGCGGGATCTGCGCTCCACCGCCTTCAGCCAGAGGACACGGCGAATGGCGACAATATTGCTGTTTGCCCTTGCAGAGCAAGCAGCCACATCCAGAGAAACATTCAGAAGGTACTTTCCAGCCAGTGAAATCTAATCTGCTAACTCTGCTAGCTCCTGTGCGGGAGCCGAAGCTACAATGCCTCTGTGTAGGGTTTTGGCCCAGGCCGACACCGCTTTTGCCACCCAGGTAGAGGTGAAATTGGAGCAGAGAGAGGTACCAGAAGCTTCAAAAGCTGACTTGGTTAGAGCCTCAATTTGTCTGTCTGTGGGGTCCTTTAGAGACGCCGCATCAGGAATGGACAGCACTGTCTGGGAGGATAATCTAGACACAGGTGGATCTACCTTAGGAGATTCGGACCATTTGCTAACAAAGTCTGCAGAAAAAGAGTATAAAATGTCTAAACGTTTCCTCCCTGGAAAACGTTTACCAGGGTGTTCCCAGTGTCTAGACATAGTGTTATCAAATTCCTTATGATTGGGAAAAACTCTAGAAGGACGCTCCATCCATTTGAAAGAAACGGAGATGTCCTGAGAAGCTGCCTCTTCCTCCTTAAGCTCAAGCATTTGAATAATGGCTGAGATAAGGCTGTCAACCATATCCTGCGTTGCGGAAGTCTGATCTGCATCTGAGTCAGAATCCGACTGAGAGGATATATCTGACCCGACGTCCGCCTGCGAAGAGGGGGAACGGGTAGAGAGCGGTGTGCTGGCTGACGCAGTTGGATCCAGAGAAGTGGATGAAGAACTAGACACAGTAGCGTAGCTACCAGGGGGGCAGAGGGGTCGCCCCGGGCCCTGAGGGGGCCCACCTGGACCTACGCTACTGTCAGGGCCGGCGTTAGGGGCCCCTGCCTCCGGTCAATGTTTATCTTTTATTTCCCCTGCATTTGTACTGTGTATGTAGCTAAAGTAACATGCACGGTACAAACGCTCACAGGGGGTCAACAGAGAGATGGAAGAGAAGGCCTCCAATCAGAGTGCAGGGAGTGAGTCATGTGATCGCTCTTCTGCAGTCTGTGGAGGAGAGGGGTAAGGGAGGTCACTCAACACTCACCCAATCCCGGCTGAGCGCGCTGTGCTCAAAGCTCCTGTGCTGCAGAGAACTTGATCAGCTCCAGCAGCAGCAGACGGGGACGCAGGGGGACTCTGCCTCTGACCTGAGCTCACTGCCTACACATGATGTCTGCATCTGACTGGGAGGAGCAGCCCCCAGGACCAGAGGACACTCTCCACACAGCATGATGAGTATCTTGGCACATGTCATCTGCTATTTAATATGTCTGATCTGTTGCCTTGAATACATACATACAGGCACAGTATATAAAGCAATGAAGGTTCTTAACCTTGTATGTCTTGTTTATCCTGCAATCTGGACAGACACTGAAAACTGACATGTGATCGATAAGTGTCTTGGCACATAATGTATTTACTGCTGATTAGCTTATGAGAAGGAGAATGATTATTTTCTTAAGTTTGCGAGCGGCTGGAATCTTGCAGGACGGCTTTTACATGTGGGAGCCTGTCACCATATAAGGTCCGGCCAGCATCTGTACTGTGCCCTCACATAGTGTCCTAGAATGCTCTCTATGTCCCCAATCCTCTATGCAAGGCACAAAAAAGAGCTTTTATTATACTCAAGGATGGCGTGGTCCGGGCGTCACTAGTCTTGATCCGGTGCCGTCCCTCTTCCTGTGATCGCTGTCCCTCTTCGTGTGGAAGATACGTCCTACATCATGCATTCAGTGTCCTCTATCGCACTCCCATGCAGGCGCACTTCTCTTTGCCCTGCTGAAGTCAGAGCACAGTATTGTAGTGCGCATGCGCCGGCTTTATTTCCAGGTCATCAGCGCCCTTTGGCCTTTCCCAGCACATATGCACTACAGTACTTGGCTCTGCTTTCAGCAGCCCAGGAGCGCGATGGGTGACACTGTGTGGATGACGTAGGATGTGTCATCCAGATGAAGCAGTAATGGAGGATGGCGATCTTAAGTCAAGACCAGCTATGCCTTGGTGAGCGCCATTGGTGAGTATAATGAGAGGTCATTTTTATGCCTTGCGGAGGGGATTGGGGACACATTTACAGCCTGCCTTATAGAGGCTGCCTATGGGAGCTGCATTATACTATATAGTTTTCCTATGTGAAGGGCATTATACTATAGGGTCTGCCTATGGGGAGTGCATGATACTATATGGAGGCCTATGGGGAATGTATTATACCATATTGAGGACTATCTGGTGTATCTATGCTTTATGGAGGCTATCTAGATGGCCATCATTCAGTGAGGAGATTACAGAGACGGGGCCATCATACAGTGTTGGAGCCAGTTTGGGGGATATTAAGGGGTCAGTATATACAGTGAGGGAGCATCATACTGTGTATAGGGGAGCTGTACAGTGGGGAAGACTCAGGACTTTATTAAATGTAAAGTGGGCACTTATTCTTACAGGGGAACTCAGGTTACTGTGACTATGAAAGGGTCACACACAGAGGGCATTATTACTTTCTAGGGGACAAAATGTGGGCTCTGTTTTTTAGGGCACTTTCACCCGGCATTACTATATTATAGAGGGGTGCTTTAGAATTTAGAGGGCACAGAGAACCACACAGCAGGTGCAGTAATAGGGACACATACGGCAGCAGCGACTCAGTATTGGGGTATCAGGTGCAGTAATAGGGACACATACGGCAGCAGCGGCTCAGTATTGGGGTCTCAGGTGCAGTAATAGGGACACATGGCAGCAGTGGCTTAGTATTGGGGAATCAGGGGCAGTAATAGGGATACATACGGCAGCAGTGGTTCAGTATTGGGGTATCAGGTGCAGTAATAGGGACACATACGGCAGCAGTGGTTCAGTATTGGGGTATCAGGTGCAGTAATAGGGACACATACGGCAGCAGCGGCTCAGTATTGGGGTATCAGGTGCAGTAATAGGGACACATACGGCAGCAGCGACTGAGTATTGGGGTATCAGGTGCAGTAATAGGGACACATATGGCAGCAGTGGCTTACTATTGGGGTATCAGGGGCAGTAATAGGACACATACGGCAGCAGCGGCTCAGTATTGGGGTATCAGGTGCAGTAATAGGGACACATACGGCAGCAGAGGCTCAGTATAGGGGTATCGGGCAGTAATAGGGACACATACGGCAGCAGCGGCTCAGTATTGGGGTATCAGGTGCAGTAATAGGGACACATATGGCAGCAGAGGCTCAGTATAGGGGTATCAGGTGCAGTAATAGGGACACATACGGCAGCAGCGACTGAGTATTGGGGTATCAGGTGCAGTAATAGGGACACATACGGCAGCAGCGGCTCAGTATTGGGGTATCGGGCAGTAATAGGGACACATACGGCAGCAGCAGCTCTGTATTGGGGTATCAGCAGGATGAGGAAGTTGTGCAGGTTGGGAATAGATGGTGATGGGGCTGGAATGTGAGAAGTGAAACATGTCTTTGTTGTATTCTCTGCAGATGAGTTGTAGCTGGAAGAAGTTGTCATGTCGGTCTGGGCCAGATGGAAAAGATGGGAAAAATGAACAATTCTATCAGAAAGAACGTCAGAGGTAAGTCATTATCTGTAACTGTGCAGTGATCTGTTATATGTTCTGTAGGACTGGTATCTACCACTGACCATATGGCGGTAATATCAGTGTTGGTCTTTATATAGAGATTATCTTCAGTAACAGCGCGGTCATCTGCTGAGGTTCTCCTCCACTATTAGGGCGCATCACCGAATTGTAATGAAGGTTACCTGGTTAGGGGCCCACTCAGAAGCTTCGCCCCCCCTGGACCAAAACCCTAGCTACGCCTCTGACTAGACAGAAAATGTTTTGTGGTTCTTTTCTCAAGTCTGCCCCTGTGAGGGTTTCGGACAGGTGCGAGCGAATCGCTGTGAGAAGCGTTCATGGCACTGGTGGCAGTAGTCAGCAGTGGAATATGTTCTAGTACCTGAACCAGGGACTGAGACACTTTAGTCAGGTCGGAGACTGACTGAGACATTGCAACAGCCCACTCCAGGGGAGGGGGAGTGCACTCATCCCGAGCATTAGGGGCCTCCTGAGAGATGGACATGATGGAAGGACTGCAGGACGTACAGAAAGGCAACAGCTGGCCTGAAGCCCACTTTTTCTTACAGCAGGCACAAGCATAGTGAATTACCGTTACGATATAGCCGGGGGCCCCTGCGGGGTTGGGCATAGGTAGAGTGAAAAAGGTACCTGAAGCAATATGCCAGCAGGTGATGATGCCTAGAGGAAAATCAGCTGGGGATGGAGAAAAGCAAAAAAATCTACAGACCTGGCGAAAGCGCAGTTACACTGTGTCCCCCATCTATGGAGAGGTATTCCAGAGTACGCAATGCACAGAAGGCAGCTGGCCGGGAAAGCTCAGGCTGCGAGCGTCTGCTCGGGCAGAGAGTGCGCCAAACAGTGGGGCGTGGCCGGCTGAAGAGAAACCAAGAGCCCGATAGGCCGGCAGGGAAAAAGGGGGGTGTGGCCTGCCGGAGCACGGCCAATACCAGTGAGGTGTGCAAGCAAGGTGTGTCCAGCGCTGGAGACGAGGAGGAAGAAGACTTGCCGGAAAGGAATATGGTGGAAAAAGCGCGCTGCGAGGAAAGAGGCGCGAGATTTAAATAAAAGAGCGCCCGATGGCCCCCGAATCCCCTAGCCCGGTAACTCCTCTGCATGGAGATTGCGACGATGCAGGGAATGGGAGGGAGGGGGGGCTGCTGTTGCTTGAAGATCTTCCTACCTGAAGATGAGGAACGCATCAGGATCCCTTGATGGCAGAAAGGGTCCTGGGAGATGTGGTCCTCCTTCCCGCACTATATCAACTGGCGCAGAAGACAGCGTCAACCCCTTAAAAGGGGAGGTCACCGCAGGTGACCACCGTCTTCCTCTCAGCCCACTCCGAGGAGAGGGATGAGGGGGGAAAAAAGGCAAGGACTGGCCACCAAAAGTAAACATGAACACCCCAGGGTGACATGAAACAAAGTCCTGCCCAGCGAATCCGAGAGGGTGCGATGTGGGTGATACCACACTGCTCTCTCGGTCGCTTAATGCGGAAAATCAGTTTGAGAAGAACTGCACCCTGTAACACCCAGAAGTGTGTCTGAAAGGAAAGGGAAAAAGATTAATAAACACACACAATCCCTGAAAGAAAAATAAATGCGGATCTGGTGTTAGATCCAGGTCCGCCTCCTACATACACTAAGCAAAAACTGATGTTGCCTGGTGCCTGTCGGAGGGTGTATACTGCCGGGGAGGAGTTATTTTTCTTTATTTGCATAGTGTCAGCCTCCTAGCGACAGCAGCATACACCCATGGTTACCTGTGTCCCCCAATGAAGCGAGAAAGAAAAATACACCTCCTCAATCAGACCTGTTAGGCTACTTTCACACTAGCCCGTCGGTACGGGCTGTCGCAAACCGTCGGCCCGACGGACAGTGTGTTAAGTAGCACAACGGGGGCAGCAGATGCAGTTTTTCAACGCATCCGCTGCCCCATTGTAATGTCCGGGGAAGAGGGGGCGGAGTTCCGGTAGCACATGCATGGACGGAAATGGCGGACATGACGCACAAAAAGTTACATGTAACGGTTTTTTGTGCAGACAGTCCGCCAAAACACGACGCATCCGTCACACGACGGATACGATGTGTGGCCATGCGTCGCAAATGTAAGTCTATGGGGAAAAAACGCATCCTGCAGACAACTTTGCAGGATGCGTTTTTTTCTCCTAAACGACGCATTGCGACCTATTACAAACAACGCTAGTGTGAAAGTACCCTTACACTGGGCAGATCAAAGCCTCCTGTCTCATCCTGCAGTGTTCCCTCTGCTCTCCGATGTCTTATGACTTCAGCTCCTATCTCTCCTGTGCCGACACTAGAGGCCACTCTGCTTACTGAGGAAGGGGGACGAAATGTACCGAGCACATCCTCCTGCCTGCAGAGCGGCCAGACTCCTCTCCCCCACAGCGAGATAAAGGAAATCAACGACAGGGATTATGGCAGTGGGGCGGCAGCCGTCAGTGCACCGAGTAACTTTCACCTGACATGCTGTCACCCCCACTGCAGTCTGGCAGGAGCTTTGGGGTTCTGGGCAAAATGTTTGGGAATGGAGCCCCAGATCTGACACTAACAACATCCCTGATGCTGAGCCACTACTCACAACAAGCTGTGAGACAGGGTAGTCAGGAGGTCCGAGGTCAGATTCCAGGAGGGCTCATGGTACAGAGGGGAAAGACAGAGGCGTGGTCAGGTAACAGTCAGGGGTCAAATATCAGGAGGATACATAAAGACAAGAGAGTAAGAAAAATGGATAGTCAGAAGCCAAGTCAGGGGTCAGGTACCTACAGTCAGAGAGAGTCAGGAGCAGAAGAGATAATCCACAAGAATAGTCACGACAAATCCTTAGTCAGGCAACAAGATCAGAGAAAGACACAGAGCTGAGCACACAACAACACAAAACTAAGTTACAGCTTTCACTGAACTGCTCGCAGCTTGCCAGTTACAGTGGCTTGCTAATGTATTCACATCCTTGGCTTTTTACCTATTTTGTTAAGTTAAAATCTGTTTGTAAATATTTTTGTAATCCGATTTGTGTGTGATGCATCAATACTAAATAGTATAAGTTGTTGAAGTGAGAAAAATATAGGCATAAATTAAATTTTAGGGATCAAAGAGCTAAAAATTAGCATGTGCATATTTATTCACCCCTTTTGTTATGAAGCTCCAAAAAATTTCTGTTGCAAGCAATTACCTTCATAAATCCCATGCTTAATGCCAGGACGCCCTCTGTGTTTAATCTAAGTGTTACATTTCTGTCATTATGTACACACCTTTTCTTAAAGGTAATACAGGCTGCAACATCATTAAGCAAGGGGCATGACTAACCAAGCAACACCATGGGACCACAACAAACCTGCCAAGAGAAGGTAGTCATCCAAAACTCTCAGCCCTGGCAAGGAGGGCATTAATCAGCGAGACAGTACAGAAACTAAAGGTAAACATGAAGGAGCTGCAGAGTTCCCAAGCAGAGACTGGAGTATCTGTCCATACGACCACAATATGCTGTACACTCCATAGAGGTGGCTTTTATGGAACAATGGGCAGAAAAAAAGCCTTTACTTACACACAAAAATTGTAAGGCTCATTTTCAGTTTGCCAAAAGACATGTGGGAGACTCCTCAATTGTATTGATCAAGGTGCTGTGGTCAGAGGAGGTCAAAATTGATTTTTTGGCCACCAAGGAAAATGCTATGTCTGACGCCAAACCAGACCCAAAGCATACTGCTGAAGCAACACTCGAGAAGTTTAACGGGACACGTGTAAATGTTTTGGAGTGGCCTAGTCAAAGCCCAGACCTTAATCCAATTGAGAATCTGTGGTCTTGAAGATCGCTGTTCTCCAGAGGAAACCATCTAACTTGGAGCTGGAGAAGTTTTGCCTTGAGAAATGAGTAAAAAGCCCAGTGGCAAGATGTGAGACACTTTTGTCAGCATTTTGATAGACAGCCCTACTGCTCAATTTGGCATAGCCTATGGATGTTTACCCAGGTGCCTTCCATTCTTGATTTGAAGACTGGACTGTCACTCACAACACTGACAGTACAGCACACACCAGATCCCATTGGGTGGCTGAGCAGTCACTCACAGCCTTCTTAGGCTTCCATAGTAAAGATGAAACCAAAAGATTTCCCACATTTTGAGTATGAATACAGCTTTTCTCTGTATGATTACTGATGGTTAACAAGATTTGATTTATTTACAAAACTGTGTGAGTTCTCTGATGTTTAACAAGTTGTGATGTATCTGTAAAACATTTTCCACATTGTTAACATGAAAACTGTTTCTCCTTTGCGTGACTTATTTGATGTTTAACAAGATTTGATTTATCGCTAAAACATTTACCACATTCTGAACATGAATATGGAGTCTCTCCTGTATGAATTCTCTGATGTCTAGTAAAACTTGATTTATCTGTAAAGGATTTCCAACATTCTGAACATGAAAATAGCTTCTCTCCTGTGTGAATTCTCTGATGTGTAATAAGTTGCCCTTTATCTGTGAAGGACTTCCCACATTCCGAACATGAAAATGGCTTCTCTCCTGTATGAATTCTCTGATGTGTAATAAGATGCCCTTTTTCTATGAAGCATTTCCCACATTCAGAACATGAAAATGGCTTCTCTCCTGTGTGAATTCTCTGATGTGTAATAAGATGCCCTTTATCTTTGAAGGACTTGCCACATTCCGAACATGAAAATGGCTTTTCTCCTGTGTGAATTCTCTCATGTCTAGCAAATTTTGATTTATCTGTTAAGCATTTCCCACATTCTGAACATGAATATGGGTGCTCTCCTGTATGAATTCTCTGATGTCTAATAAGACTCCCTTTTTCTGTGAAGGATTTCCCACATTCCGAACATGAAAATGGCTTCTCTCCTGTGTGAGTTCTCTCATGTATAACAAATTTTGATTTCTTTGTAAAGCATTTTCCACATTTTGAACAGAAGTATGGCTTCTCTCCTTTGTGCTTTCTTTGTGTTACAAAATCTGAGCTTTTAGGAAGTTGCTTGTCACACTGAATTCTTGTATCCAGTTTGTCACCTGGAATTGTGGTAACAATGCGAGATTGCTCAGAAGAGGGTTCCTCATGATTAGGAGGATTATAAGGAAGTGAAGTGCTGTGAAGTCCAGGAGGCCCATGAAGGGTAATGAGGTTTTCTCCATTAGAGTGCTTCCTGATATCTTCTTTTTCACAATTTAGTGACAAACCGTTATTCTCACAATCCTTTCCTATAAGGATGAAAGATAGATTGGATATGAATTTTTTCTACAACACAAAAGGGATTTCTACATATATTTTATGAAGCTCACAATGAAGACCCTCGTCAGTGAAAGTAATAAGGAAAACAACTACATGCCATAACATTACCACAATGACGGGTAAAGTGAAAAACACAAGACAGCAAATAAACAGTTCATTAAGGGAGTGAAAATTGCAAACTGTCATTGTAGTGACCAGTATTTTGCAGTCACCACTACGTTATGCCCAGCTTGTTCTTCTGCAGACACGCACCTGTAAATTAGGTGGACTCTCATCGCTACAGAAATGTCAAACATGTGGATACTAAATGTGGCTTAGACACACTGGGGCTCAGAAGGGAAGGGACACTTGGATTTGTGAGCACAGAATTTGCCAAATTTCTATTGGGGGACAAGGGGCATTAGCGGATTTGCAGAGACTTTGTGCTACCAGTAACGTGGAAATCCCCTATATTTGTTAACAGATGACATACCCGACTGGGGACTTGCCATTTTTGAGGACTGAGTTGAAGCTTTTATTGGGAACATTTTACATAACATTTGGCATCACATTTATCCTGTGCGCTACACTGAGCCCTTACAGGTGCATCCCACAAAAAGTTAATTTATTTCAGTTCAACACAAAAAGTGAAACTCATATTAGATAGTGATTACAGAGTGATGTATTTGAAGTGTTTATTTCTGTTAATGTTGATGATTATGGCTTACAGCCAATGAAAACCCAAAAGTTATCTCAGTAAATTAGAATACTTTATAACACCAGCTTGAAAAAATGATTTTAAAATCAGAAATGTTGGCCTACTGAAATGTATGTTCAGTAAATGCACTCAGTACTTGGTCAGGGATCCTTTTGCATCAATTACTGCATCAATGCGGCTTGGCATGGAGGCGATCAAACAAAAATAAAACGATGCTTTTTCATCATCTCGATGAACAAAAAGTGGAATAACACTAGATACAAAAATTGAATATAGATAACAATGTTGTTCTTTTCTTTCTATAAAAGTTTTTATTGTCTAAAAGCACCAAAACATAAAAAACACAATATAAATGTGGTATCACTGTGTGCGTACTGACCCAAATAAATTGCTGTTTTTTGTTCATTCTGCCTCCCAAAAATAATATCGCAAACTTGTCCCGCAAAATCAAGCTGTCACATGACTATCAGAAGAAATATGGATAAATTATAGCTCTCAAAATATGGAGATGCAAAAACTATTTTTTTCCACACAAGAAAAAGCGTCTTTTATTGTGTGACAGCAGCCAAACATATAAATCCGATATAAATCTGGTATCGCTGTAATAGCACATAGAATATAGTCGCCTAATCACTTATACCCGAGGAACAGCATAAAAAATAAATAAAACCAATTCTTCACATGCTGTTGATTTTTTCATTCTGCCTCCCAAAGATCACAGTAAGGCTCGGCACACATTTATCCTGTGCCTCTGAGCGCTTACACCTGGGTTTCCATATAAATCTCTGAAATACGTGATTCATATGAAAACCCTGGAGGAAAATTCCCTATAAGGAGGCAGATGGAGGCATTGTGAACGCTGTCTGACCTGTGATCCGGCGGTGTCCGTCTTCAGGCGAACATAAAATGCCATCGACCACACTTTTGTGCACTTAAGAAGGACACGGCTGAACAGAGGTCAGACAGATAGCCAAGATGATTGTCTATAAAATGATGGTTGTCATGGTTCACACTGTGCTGCCAACACTATGTCACGAATCCTAGCGGTGTCAGGGATCCCGGGGAGGATATCTTTATCGTCCCCACTGCTCACAACAATTTGTCATGAACTGGGGTTGTTTGTTTGCCCCTGGTTCCCTCTGAAGGGGATTTATCTATATCCCAGTTCCGGTTTGGAACTTGCAGCTCTCTGGCGCCCCCCCCCCCAACCTCAGGTCAGGTTAGGTACTGCACCTGGGGCAATTAGTCGTCAGAAAGGCTGCCTGCTATGTACTGGCTATTGGGCTCACTGCAGTGAGGGTGATTAACTACTCCCACTCAGGCGGGAACAATAATTAACAACGCTGCTGGTCACTGCAGAGATGATGGATTGCACAGGACAAGGTATGCTGCCACCAGCTCCGATTGCACCAAAGGTTAACGGGTCCGGAGCCAACCCAAATCAGTAGCGTAATTCACCTGAAAGGACACAGTTCGTTTATAGAGCAGAAGAGACAAGCTTAGTAAAATTTTACTCCATAAAAGATAGGCAGTATTTACAAAAATATTAAAAAGATATTATCAAGGAGACAATCATATGTACATTGCAACTACAAATAAAATAAGGATTAAAATAGAAGATTACACTCACATTTTGCTTAAGTCATTGTGGACTAACCATGTTGGTTGAGGATCCAGACATCACAATGCATTACAAAGGGTCTTCGTGCATTAAGGTCACAGGCAAGAATGTAGGCTGGGATAAGTGTAGTAACTTATACTTCTGGGCTTGTGACATCACTAAGGCTTCTTTCACACTTCCGTCGGCAGGCGGCAGTCATAATGCGTCGGCGCGACGTATTGACGGATGCGTCAAAATTAGTGAAAAACGGATCCAACGCATACAGTATTTCGACGGATCCGCTTGACGGTTCCGTAAAAAAACTGGATCCATTGCATTCATCTTGTCCATTTTACCATCCGTTTCTTTGACAGATCTGTTTTCCATGCCTACAAATGGGAGTCTCCCAAATGTGATTGGCTACTGGAGAATAAGGGAAACCTATATATTGAGTGTTTTTACACCCCATCTTTGACAGGGTTTAGAGCAAGTGGCAGAAATGGAAGGAATTCTAACAAGGATTGTTACCATCTATTCTGATTTTGCATTCGAGGCCAATAGGTTGACAATCATTGTTCGTGAAAAGAAGGCAGCAAGAGAGCGGATGCTTCGTCAGCGACATCGACGGAGCCGCCTTTGGATACATCCTATCAACGCAGAGCGATTGACATGTGGCGTCTATTCAACGCTGTACCTGGAGTTGAGGCAGAACCCGGACAAGTTGTTCAACTACGTGCACATGAGACCTGAACTCTTTGATGTGTTGGTGGAAAGTGTTGGGGACTTGATCCGAAGAAAGGACACCTATTTGAATTTTCCATCTCACCGCTGCAGCGTCTGATGGTGACAATTCGGTAAGACTTTTTTTAAATTTATTTACCGTATATACTCGAGTATAAGCCGACCCGAGTATAAGCCGACCCCCCTACTTTTGCAACAAAAAACTGGGAAAACTTATTGACTCGAGTATAAGCCTAGGGTGGGAAATGCAGCAGCTACCGGTAAATGACAAAAATAAAAATAGATACCAATAAAAGTAAAATTAATTGAGACATCAGTAGGTTAAGTGTTTTTGAATATCCATATTGAATCAGGAGCCCCATATAAAGGCCATACAGTTCATTATGGCCCCATAAGATGCTCATATACAAATATGCCCCATATAATGCTCCATGCACTTCTTTATGGCCCCATAGATGCTCCATATAATGCTCCATGCAGTTATGGCCCCATAGATGCCCCATATAATGCTCCATGCAGTTATGGCCCCAAAGATGCCCCATATAATGCTCCATGCAGTTATGGCCCCATAGATGCCCCATATAATGCTCCATGCAGTTATGGCCCCATAGATGACCCATATAATGCTCCATGCAGTTATGGCACCATAGATGCCCCATATAATGCTCCATGCAGTTGTGGGCCCATAGATGCCCCATATAATGCTCCATGCAGTTATGCCCCCATAGATGCTCCATATAATGCTCCATGCAGTTCTTTATGGCCCCATAGATGCCCCATATAATGCTCCATGCAGTTCAGTATGGCCCCATAGACGCTCCATATAACATTGTGCCACATTATGCTGCTGCTGCACTAAAAATGACACTCACCTCTCGTCGCTGCCGGCTGCTCCTCAGCGTCCCGTCTCTCCGCACTGACTGTTCAGGCAGAGGGCGGCGCGCACACTAATATGTCATTGCGCCCTCTGACCTGCACAGTCACAGCAAGAGGACAGGAAGACGGAGCGTCGGTGGAACGAGGGAAGGTAAATATGACATGCTCACCTGCTCCAGCGCTACTGACGCGGTCCCTGCATGTCCCACGGTGTTCGGCGAGGCAGCTTCTTCCTGTAGTGAGCGGTCACATGGTACTGCTGATTACAGTAATGAATATGCGGCTCCACCCCTGTGGGAGTGGAGTCCATATTCATTACTTTAATGAGCGGTACCACGTGACCGCTGAAGAGGGGAAAAAGCTGCCACGACGAACATCGTGGCACATGCAGGGACCACGTCAGGAGCGCCGGAGCAGGTGAGCATTTGACAGGCATCGCTCCCCCTCACCCACCGACCCCCCCGCCTTCCATGACTCGAGTATAAGCCGAGAGGGGCACTTTCAGCCCATTTTTTTGGGCTGAAAATCTCGGCTTATACTCGAGTATATACGATAGTTTCATCAATGTTCATTGTGCTTTGACGCTGCGTATTCGCAGCATTTTTCCTTGTGTTAACCTTACCATGTAAACCTATGGAATACAACATCTGCAGTGACCATGCTATGGAAAATACTGCGCTGAAACACTGCAGCACTGCGTTGCATTTTCTGTAGTATTTCAATAGTTTGTGCCCATTCCACAGCGTTTAACACCTGCTCCATAATAGTAATCCGCAGCTGTCATAACGCCGGTTTAAATCTGCAAAACAACTCAAAACAAAAAATTCTGCAGTGCGTTTAACATGTTTTTTTTTTAAAAAAAGGTTTTGAAAACTAAATATAATATTCTTCTATGTGGGAAAATAGCCTTAAACTGTAATGTTGTTGCTTGCAGTTTGTAATAATACATTTTTTTTTTTATTTCCACAGATTCCTTGCAACTGGAGAACCGCTAACATCACTTCATTACCAATTTCGTCTGGGGATCTCCACTATCTCTGGGATTGTTAAACAGACCTGCCGAGCACTGTGGGATTGTTTGCACGAGGAGTTCATACCAAATCCAACAATGGACATGTGGCTGGAGAGTGCCGAAAATTTTGAAAAACTTTGCCATTTCCCTAATTGCTTGGGTGCCGTGGATGGCAACATATACGGATTACTAAACCTGCAGGATCAGGATCTGAATACTATAATTACAAAAAATACTTTTCTACTGTGCTGATGGCCATAGCGGATGCCCATTGTAAATTCATTGCGATGGATATTGGAGCCTATGGCCGCTCAAACAATTCCCAGGTGTTCAAAACGTCTCCTATGGGCCGTTGCTTATACGGAGACACAAATCAGTTTCCACCGCCAAGACCACTCCCTGGAACATTTGGCCCACCAATGCCATTCGTGTGTGTTGGTGATGAGGCATTCCAGCTTTCAACACACCTGCTTAAACCTTCCAGCAGAGGATTAACACGAAGTAAACGAGTGTTTAACTATCGGTTAACTAGAGCCAGACGAGTGGTGGAGTGCGCCTTCGGTATTTTAACAGCTAAATGGCGAGTGCTGCTAACCGCAATAAAACTGCAAACTGAGACTGTGGATGACGCGGTCAAGGCCTGTGTGGTACTGCATAACTTCGTCATTTCCAAGGAACCAGTTGACATGGAGGAAGAGGATTTGGAAACCACCTCGTCGGACTATCAATGTGTCTCTGTTCGTACCGCAGTTGCGGTTTCCAGAATGAGGGACAAATTCGCCGATTATTTTATGTCGCCTGAAGTCAGAGTTCCATGGCAAGATGATATTAGTTGAGATGTGTATTTGATGTTATGTATGTCTATACAGAAACATTATTGCCAAAGTCACTCTTCTGATTTTCTTGACACCAAGTTTTACTTCTTTCCCTAAAGTTTGGTATGTTTTGTAATAAAAAAAAAACCATGTTATACCTTTACAACTTGTGTTATGTTTTTGTACTTTTTTTTACCATAGTTAAATGAAGACACTTGAGAATAAAATAGTTTTTTAAACAAAACCAAATTTTTATGAAACATTTTGTTTTTAACCAATTTTTATTAAACAAATTTTATTTTAGCAAATTTTTATTAAACACTTTTTTTAACCAAATTTTTCAAATTTGTTATTGCTTTAGAAATCTGTAAACTGTGGGGTGGAGATACTATCGGAGGGGCTGGAAGGTTGGACCACGTCGATAGTGGGGGAAGCCTACTGGGTTGGGGTTGATCTGTAGTGGAAGGGGGGGGGGGGGGAACATGAGGCTGAGCAGGGATGACAGGTTGGACGGGGGTGGTGTTGGGGTAGATGTAAAATTATACGGGGAAGGAAAATTTAATGGGGAAGGAAACAGTGGGGAGGAGATTTGAAATTGGGACTGGGTTGGGAAACGGTAAGGATTTTGGTACTGGAAAGGCTTAGTAGGAGAGACAGTGGCTGTGTGTGTGTGGGGGGGGTAGTGCAACTACCGAGGGAGTTGGAGGGGCTTGGGCGATGGCCTGCGCTAGAGCAGCATGGCAGCCTTGCATTACATGCATCTGCTGGTCAAGAGTTAGCTTTTCCATGCTCACGAGCATTGATTGGAAAAAGGGATTATTTGGCAACTGCTTTGCATCTGAATGCAGCCTATCCGCATGAATGCTGAGTTCAGCGATGTTTTTATTAACCATGTTGAACCCAGCAGTCATTTGCTCGGCCAAGAGCTTGATAGAGCTCTGTAAGGCTGCATTCAGATGCAAAATCTCGGGAGCATAACTCCTTTCCTGACCCCTCTGGTGCTGCCCCCCAGAACCTAAAGGTGTTCTAGAGGTGGCAGGATCAGAGGGGTGGGGTAAAGGGAAGGCTAACTCGTCACCAGAGGCTTCATGTAACGAAGTCTGCGATGATGCTCCAGCGCTGGTCGATGTGGATGGGGCCGAGGGACCGGAAGTCTGGGAAGGGTCAGAGGGGTAGGTCTACCGACTTGGCCCACGGTGAAGGACTCCTGTGGGATTGCTCCAGAGGGTTCCAAGGTAGCAGCCCGAGTCCTACAGATGGTGCTGTGAAAGAAAAGAAAAAACTATTAATATATTGATAGGAAAAAGCCCTGGCTGAAAAAAAAATAAAAATAAGGTTAGACAGGTAAACATTATGACATCATAAATGGGCTGTGGAATATTTACCTTCTGCTCAAAATCGTCGACCGGAGGAACGACAGGGCCCTGCCGTACTTGTATTGGCTCCTGCGTCCTCCCGATCGACCCGGGGCCCGCATCTCCTTGTTGAACTCCCTCTTGAAGCGATCTCTGAGTGACCGCCACCGCTTCATTACCCTTTCACCAACACATTCCGTCCTGCTACAGAAATTACTGAAATGTGACTACTCACGTAATCGAGTCTGCTGCCTTGGTTCGAGGTCCTCCCACTTATCCACAACGATGAAGCACATTTGCTCCCAGAGCCGAAGTGTTACAAATTGATCTGCATGGCTGCGGTCAGCCATGTTCTACAGCGGCTCCCGCTCGCGGATCTCTTCTATGAGGCGGTCCACATTAATTCCTCCGTCCTCACCATCTGAGTCGGGAGCACGCTGTGAACACTGTTAAAAAATTAAAAAAATAAAAAAATTAGTGCACTGAAACACACACAAAAAAGAAAACTTACTGCAGGCTGACCGCTGCGGCGATCACGACGCCGACTCTGGGAGCGGCTGGGAGGACCTTCACGGCGTTGGCCAGAATGTGCAGCAGACTAAAAAAAAAAAGGAAAATGAATTATGTTGGATGTAGGCATATGTTGTATGTGTACTGTGATGTATGACGATCTGTTTTGTATGTGTTGGGTGCACTGTGATGGGTGAAGCAACGGTTTCGGCACAACTTACACTCTGTACGCCCGCTCCTAGCATTTCTCCACCCACCCCGTCTCCTTCTGAGAGGCCCTCGGCTGCTTCAGCTTCCTGTGAAAACATAATTAATGCATATGTAGTGTTAAGCCAAAAATGTAACAAGACTAAAAAAAAAAAGGTTAAAAATACCTGAAAATGACTACGCTGCAAAGGGGGGGAGCTCTCAGAAGAAGACATGTTTTTTTTGGCTTGGTGGTCCCTGTTGAATCTGTAAGTATAAAGACACTTGTAAGCTACTATACAAATTATATTTAAAGCTTTGTGGTCTTTAATACTTACATCAGGAAACCAGCTTGCTGGCTCGGTGGTCCCTGGTGGCTCAGTGGTCCCTGGTGGAACTGTAAGTATAAAGACAATTTATACTTAGACCCACAAACCCCCCAAAATAGCTAATGTAATAGATTTAAAAAACACCCAGCTCAAATGTTATGTCTCTGCAATGTCCAAGCAGGCCAAAAAACGTTTTGAGAAACCACCAAAAAAATATACCCAAGGCACACCAGTCTGAGCTGGATATCCTAGTTCAGTAACAAGCGCAAGCTGTAAAACCATTTCCCACCACCCCATAAAAAAAATAAAAAATGTGAACAAAATACCCTCATTTAAAGTTGAAATGCCTAAACACCAGTTGAAAATGTATTGACCACATATGTGATTTGAAAAGATCCCTTTAAAAATTACAAAAAAAAACAAAAAAACCTCTTACACATTTTCCTACACCTTTTATTTTAAAACAAACACTCAAACAACTCTGTATTGCATGGTGTGTCTACATTTTTACATACACCACACTTTAAAATGTACCTTTGTGAAATGATTTTGAGTTTGAATAAAACATTTTTAAATCATTTTATTTTTTATTTTTTTAACCCCTTCATGACCCAGCCTATTTTGGCCTTAATGACCTTGCCGTTTTTTGCAATTCTGACCAGTGTCCCTTTATGAGGTAATAACTCAGGAACGCTTCAACGGATCCTAGCGATTCTGAGATTGTTTTTTCGTGACATATTGGGCTTCATGTTAGTGGTAAATTTAGGTCGATAATTTCTGCGTTTATTTGTGAAAAAAATGGAAATTTGGCGAAAATTTTGAAAATTTCGCAATTTTCACATTTTGAATTTTTATTCTGTTAAATCAGAGAGTTATGTGACACAAAATAGTTAATAAATAACATTTCCCACATGTCTACTTTACATCAGCACAATTTTGGAAACAAAATTTTTTTTTGCTAGGAAGTTATAAAGGTTAAAATTTGACCAGTGATTTCTTATTTTTACAACAAAATTTACAAAATCATTTTTTTTAGGGACCACCTCACATTTGAAGTCAGTTTGAGGGGTCTATATGGCTGAAAATACCCAAGTGTGACACCATTCTAAAAACTGCACCCCTCAAGGTACTCAAAACCACATTCAAGAAGTTTATTAACCCTTCAGGTGTTTCACAGCAGCAGAAGCAACATGGAAGGAAAATATGAACATTTAACTTTTTAGTCACAAAAATGATCTTTTAGCAACAATTTTGTTATTTTCCCAAGGGTAAAAGGAGAAACTGGACCATGAACGTTGTTGTCCAATTTGTCCTGAGTACGCTGATACCTCATATGTGGGGGTAAACCACTGGTTGGGCGCACGGCAGAGCTCGGAAGGGAAGGAGCGCCATTTGACTTTTTGAATGAAAATTTGGCTCCAATCTTCAGCGGATAGCATGTCACGTTTGGAGAGCCCCCGTGTGCCTAAACATTGGAGCTCCCCCACAAGTGACCCCATTTTGGAAACTAGACCCCCCAAGGAACTTATCTAGAAGCATAGTGAGCACTTTAAACCCCCAGGTGCTTCACAAATTGATCCGTAAAAATGAAAACGTACTTTTTTTTCACAAAAAAATTCTTTTAGCCTCAATTTCTTCATTTTCACATGGGCAACAGGATAAAATGGATCCTAAAATTTGTTGGGAAATTTCTCCTGAGTACACCAATACCTCACATGTGGGTGTAAACCACTGTTTGGGCATATGGTAAGGCTCGGAAGGGAAGGAGCGCCATTTGACTTTTTGAATGAAAAATTATCTCCATCGTTAGCGGACACCATGTCACGTTTGGAGAGCCCCCGTGTGCCTAAACATTGGAGCTCCCACACAAGTGACCCCATTTTGGAAACTAGACCCCCCAAGGAACTTATCTAGATGCATAGTGAGCACTTTAAACCCTTATGTGCTTCAGAAATTGATATATAAAAATGAAAAAATGCTTTTTTTTTTTCACAAAAAAAATTCTTTTAGCCTCAATATTTTCATTTTCACATGGGCAACAGGATAAAATGGATCCTAAAATTTGTTGGGCAATTTCTCCTGAGTACGCCGATACCTCATATGTGGGGGTAAACCACTGTTTGGGTGCACGGCAAGGCTTGGAAGGGAAGGAGCGCCATTTGACTTTTTGAATGGAAAATTAGCTCCAATCATTAGCGGACACCATGTCGCCTTTGGAGAGCCCCAGTGTGCCTAAACACTGGAGCTCCCCCACAAGTGACCCCATTTTGGAAACTAGACCCCCCAAGAAACTTATCTAGATGCATAGTGAGCACTTTAAACCACCAGGTGCTTCACAGAAGTTTATAACGCAGAGCCGTGAAAGTAAAAAATAATTTTTCTTTCCTCAAAAATGATTTTTTAGCCCGGACTTTTTTATTTTCCCAAGGGTAACAGGGGAAATTGGACCCCAATAGTTATTGTCCAGTTTCTCCTGAGTACGCTGATACTCCATATGTGGGGGTAAACCACTGTTTGGGCACACGGCAGGGTTCGGAAGGGAAGGCACGCCATTTGGCTTTTTGAATGGAAAATTAGCTCCAACCATTAGCGGACACCATGTCGCGTTTGGAGAGCCCCTGTGTGCCTAAACATTGGAGCTCCCCCACAAGTGACCCCATTTTGGAAACTAGACCTCCCAAGGAACTAATCTAGATGTGTGGTGAGCACTTTGAACCCCCAAGTGCTTCACAGAAGTTTATAACGCAGAGCCATGAAAATAAAAAATAATTTTTCTTTTCTCAAAAATGATTTTTTTGCTCAGAATTTTTTATTTTCCCAAGGGTAACAGGAGAAATTTGACCCCAAAAGTTGTTGTCCAGTATCTCCTGAGTACGCTAATACCCCATATGTGGGGGTAAACCACTGTTTGGGCACATGCCGGGGCTCGGAAGTGAAGTAGTGACATTTTGAAATGCAGACTTTGATGGAATGCTCTGCGGGCGTCACGTTGCGTTTGCAGAGCCCCTGATGTCCCTAAACAGTAAACCCCCCCCCACAAGTGACCCCATTTTGGAAACTAGACCCCCAAAGGAACTTATCTAGATGTGTGTTGAGCACTTTGAACCCCCAAGTGCTTCACAGAAGTTTACAACGCAGAGCTGTGAAAATAAAAAATCATTTTTCTTTCCTCAAAAATGATGTTTTAGCAAGCAATTATTTATTTTCACAAGGCTAAAAGGAGAAATTGGACCCCAATAGTCGTTGCCCAGTTTGTCTCGAGTATGCTGGTATCCCATATTTGGGGGTAAACCACTATTTGGGCACACGCCGGGGCTCGGAAGGGAAGTAGTGACGTTTTGAAATGCAGACTTTGATGGAATGGTCTGCGGGCGTCATGTTGCATTTGCAGAGACCCTGATGTGTCTAAACAGTAGAAACCCCCCACAAGTGACCCTATTTTGGAAACTAGACCCCCAAAGGAACTTATCTAGATGTGTGGTGAGCACTTTGAACCCCCAAGTGCTTCACAGAAGTTTACAACGCAGAGCCGTGAAAATAAAAAATCATTTTTATTTCCTCAAAAATGATGTTTTAGCAAGCAATTTTTTATTTTCACAAGGGTAACAGATGAAATTGGACCCCAATAGTTGTTGCCCAGTTTGTCCCGAGTATACTGGTACTCCGTACGTGGGGGTAAACCACTGTTTGGTTGCACGTTGGGGCTCGGAAGGGAGGGTGCACCATTTGACTTTTGGAACGCAAGATTGGCTGGAATCAATGGTGGCGCCATGTTGCGTTTGGAGTCCCCTGATGTGCCTAAACAGTGGAAACCTCTCAATTCTAACTCCAACACCAACCCCAACACACCCCTAACCCTAATCCCAACTCTAGCCATAACCCTAACCCCAACACACCCCTAACCACAACCCTAACCCAACACACCCCTAACCCTAATCCCAACCCTAATTTCAACCCTAACCACAACCCTAACCCCAACACACCCCTAACCATAACCCTAACCACAAGTCTAATCTTAAACCTATTTCCAACCCTAGCCCTAATTCCATCCCTAACCCTAAGGCTATGTGCCCACGTTGTGGATTCGTGTGAGATTTTTCCGCACCATTTTTGAAAAATCCGCAGGTAAAAGGCACTGCGTTTTACCTGCGGATTTACCACAGATTTCCAGTGGTTTTTGTGCGGATTTCACCTGCGGATTCCTATTGAGGAACAGGTGTAAAACGCTGCGGAATCCGCACAAAGAATTGATATGCTGCGTAAAATACAACGCAGCGTTTCTGCGCGGTATTTTCCGCACCATGGGCACAGCGGATTTGGTTTTCCAAAGATTTACATGGAACTGTAAACCTGTTGGAAAACTGCTACGAATCCGCAGCAGCCAATCAGCTGCGGAGCCGCAGCCAAATCCACACCGTGTGCACATAGCCTAATTCTAAGGCTATGTGCACACGCTGCGGAAAACGCTGCGGATCCGCAGCGTTTCCGCAGCTGCGGGTCCACAGCAGTTTCCCTTGAGATTATAGTTCAATGTAAACCTATGGGAAACAAAAAACGCTGTTAACATGCTGCGGAAAAAACTGCGCGGAAACGCAGCGGTTTACATTCTGCAGCATGTCACATCTTTCTGCGGATTCCGCAGCGGTTTTACAACTGCTCCAATAGAATACCGCAGTTGTAAAACCGCAGTGAAATCCGCAGAAAAACCACGTTGAATCCGCGATAAGTCCGCAGCGGTTTTACGCTGCGAATTTATCAAATGCGCTGTGGAAAAATCCACAGAGGACCAGAATACCCTAACCCTAAGGAAAAATCCACAGAGGACTAGAAAACCCTAACCCTAACCCTGGAACCTAGTGGGGGAAAAAAAAATAAAAAAATATTTTCTTTATTTTATTGTTGTCCCTAGCTATAAGGGTGATAAGGGGGGAGGGGGGTCATTTACATTTTTTTTTATTTTGATCACTGTGATAGGTTTTCACAGTGATCAAAATGTACATTGAACGAATCTGCCGGCCGGCAGATTCGGTGGGCGTACTGCGCATGCGCCCGCCATTTTGGAAGATGGCGGGGCCCAGGGAGGAGACGGACCGACACCGGGAGGCTCGGTAAGTATGAGGGGGTAAGGGGGGGAGCTCGGGGGGTGGATCGGAGCACAGGGGAGGTGGATCGGAGCAAGGAAGGAGCGGGCAGGAGGACGGGGGAGCGGACAGGAGGACGGAGGGGACCGGGCCACATAACAGACGACTGGGGAGGTGATCGGTGGCGGTGGGGGCAGATCAGGTTTTCCAGCCATGGCCGATGATATTGCAGCATCGGCCATGGCTGGATTGCAATATTTCACCATTTTCATAGGTGAAATATTGCAAATTGCTCTGATTGGCTGTTGCACTTTCAACAGCCAATCAGAGCGATCGTAGCCACGTGGGGGCAAAGCCACCCCCCCTGGGCTAAAGTACCACTCCCCCTGTCCCTGCAGATTGGGCGAAATAGGAGTTAACCCTTTCACCCGATCTGCAGGGACGCGATCATTCTGTGACACAGCATATGCGTCACAGGTCGGATTGGCACCGACTTTCATGACGCATACGCTGTGTCACAGGTCGGGATGGGGTTAACATCACAATTAGGAGCTTCAATGCTTTTTATTTTAAATACAAGTGCATTAACTGTAAATGTTTTCAACAATACAATTAAAAAAAAAAGATAAAAATAAAAAAACACAAACACACACACAAGCAAGACACTCACTCACACCGCCATTACACACACACTGAAACCACATGCTGCACACGCCACACTACTTTATAAATACATCACAGTACAAAAACATGCACGCGCACGCACACAAGACGTATGCACGCACACATGTGAAATAAACTTTGGCACTCAACTTGCAATGATATGAAATTTTAATGGCAGCCACTTGTACAACAAACGTTTCGGTCAAAGACATTGACCTTCTTCAGTGTACTGCAGTAACATCAAATAAAGAGCAAACAATCAATATGTACAATAATATGAACAACAGAAAAAAACAGAAAAACAATAAAAATCAAAAGAATGAGGAGACTAGTGTATACTGTGCATATACAGTGATGGATGGGAAAGGGAATAGGGGTAGTAGAGAGAAAATGAGGAAGAAGTCATACCTTGGTCCCTTAGAAACACTATTTGTGTGTGGCTTAAGGTCAGAATAAGGTCCTACACATGGATCCTAAAGTAAAAAATATGTCATGTTTAGCCAGGCGTAGTTTGTGAAAGGCCATGACCAGATAATAGATATAAGACTAACCCATGTATCAGTATAGATGAGGATACGGTGGCGGGAGGCGGTGTGCTGAACCGTCCTGCTCCTCGTCTGGGTGATGGAATATATCTATGAAATAGATATATGATATGTAGAAACATGTATAAGAAAAAACAATGGGGATTATATATCTGGACTAAGTAGTCCGATTGCTCAATAATAGTACTGACCCAAATATCCAGGCTAGCAAATGTGGTTGAGAAAATTTATATATATGTATCCTCTTCAAGAGTTGGGGTAGTATCTGTGGGGGAACAGATAATGCACATGGGAGAAGTGGTAAGGTATATAGTGAAGATACCCGTAGGAGTGGTGGAAATACATACCATGTGTACTTGTGAATAGCGATATTCACATATAGATATGGATCCTAAGGTGGACCAGAGCTTAAGGTCCCTGTCTATGGGTAAGAAAAGAGTATCAAGATCAGAAAAACAAAAAACAACAACGCCTCCTGGTGTGGAGCGCTGACGCTTGTGACAGGTCTTACCGGGAGGTGGCAGAGGTGTGGGTCCAGAACGCGGTGTCCACCGCTGGTTCCAAGGTGTGCTGCCATGATATCGAGCGCTATTATGTAGATGGAGGGCGGGACCACTGAGTAGCGCGAAACAGGAAGTGCGTCACCGGAAGTGACGCGCTGCCGATGCCGGTGACACTGTGCATGTCAGCGATAAAAAAATAGTAATGGAGGTGCGTTCCACCTCAATATGTGTGCCACAGGAGCAAGTGGTGAAGCTTCTATGATGTAGGAGGGGCTCAAAATGAGCATAAGTAAAATGAGGCAGTGGGTATTATACCGATCGTGTGTCTTTGTATATGGTCCTATGTACATAACCTGGGATGCGAAGGGAGGCATGAAGATGAAAGTGGAAGAGGAAATTGAGTTAGACAGGTACAAAACAGAGACCATGGGACTGAGGTAGGGATCCAGAGGGAAGGAGGACCAGGATGTGAAAATTTTCGTGCCGTCACATTCAATATAGATGACTCTGTAAGATAAAGCAGCATGTCAATACAATGTTTGAAAAATTAAGTATATACAGTTAGGTCCATATATATTTGGACAGAGACAACATTTTTCTAATTTTGGTTACAGACATTACCACAATGAATTTTAAACAAAACCATTCAGATGCAGTTGAAGTGCAGACTTTCAGCTTTCATTTGAGGGTATCCACATTAAAATTGGATGAAGGGTTTAGGAGTTTCAGCTCCTTAACATGTGCCACCCTGTTTTTAAAGGGACCAAAAGTAATTGGACAATTGACTCCAAGGCTATTTCATGGACAGGTGTGGGAAATCCCTTCGTTATGTCATTCTCAATTAAGCAGATAAAAGGCCTGGAGTTGATTTGAGATGTGGTGCTTGCATTTGGAAGGTTTTGCTGTGAAGTAAACATGCGGTCAAAGGAGCTCTCCATGCAAGTGAAACAAGCCATCCTTAAGCTGCGAAAACAGAAAAAACCCATCCGAGAAATTGCTACAATATTAGGAGTGGCAAAACCTACAGTTTGGTAAATCCTGAGAAAGAAAGAAAGCACTGATGAACTCATCAATGCAAAAAGACCTGGGCGCCCACGGAAGACAACAGTGGTGAATGATCGCAGAATAATCTCCATGGTGAAGAGAAACCCCTTCACAACAGCCAACCAAGTGACCAACACTCTCCAGGAGGTCGGCGTATCAATATCCAAATCTACCATAAAGAGAAGACTGCATGAAAGTAACTACAGAGGGTTCACTGCACGGTGCAAGCCACTCATAAGCATCAAGAATAAGAAGGCGAGACTGGACTTTGCTAAAAAACATCTAAAAAAGCCAGCGCAGTTCTGGAAAAACATTTTTTGGACAGATGAAACCAAGATCAACCTCTACCAGAATGATGGAAATAGAAAAGTATGGCGAAGGCGTGGTACAGCTCATGATCCAAAGCATACCACATCATCTGTAAAACACGGCGGAGGCAGTGTGATGGCTTGGGCATGCATGGCTGCCAGTGGCACTGGGTCACTAGTGTTTATTGATGATGTGACACAGGACAGAAGCAGCCGAATGAATTCTGAGGTCTTCAGAGCCATACTGTGTGCTCAGATCCAGCCAAATGCAGCCAAACTGATCGGTCGTCGTTTCATACTACAAATGGACAATGACCCAAAGCATAAAGCCAAAGCAACCCAGGAGTTTATTAAAGCAAAGAAGTGGAATATTCTTGAATGGCCAAGTCAGTCACCTGATCTCAACCCAATTGAGCAGCATTTCACATGTTATAGACTAAACTTCAGACAGAAAGGCCCACAAACAAACAGCAACTGAAAACCACCGCAGTGAGGGCCTGGCCGAGCATCAAAAAGGAGGAAACACAGCGTCTGGTTATGTCCATCAGTTCAAGACTTCAGGCAGTCATTGCCAACAAAGGGTTTTCAACCAAGTACTAAAAATGAACATTTTATTTAAAATCATTGAATCTGTCCAATTACTTTTGGTCCCTTTAAAAACAGGGTGGCACATGTTAAGGAGCTGAAACTCCTAAACCCTTCATCCAATTGTAATGTGGATACCCTCAAATGAAAGCTGAAAGTCAGAACTTCAACTGCATCGGAATTGTTTTGTTTAAAATTCATTGTGCTAATGTCTATAACCAAAATTCGAAAAATGTTGTCTCTGTCCAAATATATATGGACCTAACTGTACATATATACAATAGAAGGAACAACTTAATATTAATTGTTATAGAGAAAGTAAAAGAGATAAAAAAATTTACAGAAGCATTATATGAAAGCCAGGAGATCATAATCCCTGTTGAGACCTCTAGGTGTCATAGTCTCCAACTCATGTATCCAGAATGCCTCTCTTCTCTTGAGAGTCTGGATACGATTGGGTGCAGACTATTGTAATGAAGCAAACTGTTGCGATCGGTGGACTTTCTGTATAGATCTGTGCTTATAATACCACCCACATCTTTTGACACTAGTATACACTAGTCTCCTCATTCTTTTGATTTTTATTGTTTTTCTGTTTTTTTCTGTTGTTCATATTATTGTACATATTGATTGTTTGCTCTTTATTTGATGTTACTGCAGTACACTGAAGAAGGTCAATGTCTTTGACCGAAACGTTTGTTGTACAAGTGGCTGCCATTAAAACTTCATATCTAGTGATTTCCTCAAGGCCCCACCAAGGGAAACCAGGGGAAGGGATCTCGAACGTGAATCACGACATCTGATCAATTTGGAACTACATTGTGCGACACTGTCGGAATATCTTAGAGTCAATCTCAAACCAAGGAGCCTCAGAGTACCTTTACGACCAACACTCTTCAGCGATTCTTCTGCTTTCTGCTTGAAATTTGAGCAAATACTCAACAAATGCTCGTTCGATTTAATGACATTGACTGTTGAACATTTACAAGGTGCCATCGCTCAATCCAGCGACACCATCAAAAATATTGAGTCACAACTAGCCTCATCAAGTACTGCTGAGGAATTGGGCACCCTCAAAGCTAAAATACAGACTGTAATAGAGCAACATAAGAGGGACACTGAGAATAGAAAAAGGATTAAATTCCAAAGAGACTTAGAAGATTATGATAATAATCGCGTATATCATTGGCGCAGTAATCTTGTTCCCCGCTCTGACCCTCCTAGGTTCAACCACTATTCATCGAACGAAGCGTCAACATCTGGTTCGGACACAGACAGAAGAGACAACCGCATAAACACAACCCGTCATTTTTTTAGACCAACGCAAACGGTACCCAAGAAGAAAAGGCCCCGTCGGAGCCAGCGGAGGAAGAAATCCAGATTTCTACAGAGTGACACGCTCCCAGGTACTAACTCCTTAGTTATTAATATCTCTTCAAGGACACTTAGCATTGCGGAACATAACCTCTTACAGAAAGGACTCTCATTTTGCCCGTACTCTAAATTGAGTACATTCGGACTTGATATGGAATTGCAACGATTTTACCGCCGTATCAGACTATTGACACATTTTGCCAAGGTAAATGATACACGTGTTGTTTCCCCTTCCACACACCAGGCCCTCATCTCTATAGACCAACTTGGTCTCCGCAATAAAAGCACATATCGCCCACCATCAGGGTCACATGCGGTGGAGACCTTTATTGAGTTCATAGACAAGGCATTTACACAACTTCGGCGGGATGCCGAAGGAGGCAGATTACATTTCTCCTCCAATCTGTCTAATCTTGATGTTCAGGCATCACAAGCCCTACGTGAGGATAAAACCATTATTATCAAACCCGCCGACAAAGGCGGAGCCATAGTGGTCATGAATTAAGGCAGATTATATCAAAGAGGCCTATCGTCAGCTCAATGACAGTACAGTCTATATTAAATTAAGTAGAGATCCTACAGGGGACACACGTAATAACATATCAGCCATACTCAAGACATACTCAGACATGGGAGTGATTGACTCTAAAACTAAAGATTTTCTTACTAAAGCAAATCCAGTGACGCCCGTACTATACTTACTTCCTCCTAAGGTACATAAAAACCTTATTAATCCACCCGGCCGACCAATTATCGCAGCGACGGACTCAATTCTGTCCCCTCTTTCCATATTTTTGGAAAAGGTGCTCACTCCTCTGACACAGAAATCTAAATCATATCTGCTTGACACTAGGGCCTTTCTCAGAACACTACAGACACTGGGCATTGTTCCCAGAAACTCCTTTTTGGTGTCCTTTGACGTGAAGGACCTCTACACGTCCATTCCCCATAACCGAGGCATTGACTGCGTTAGACACCTATTGGCTACATCTGAATTACATCACAACACCATCAATTTATGCCTTGAACTGTTGACAATCGTTCTCACCAAAAATTATTTTCTATTTGAGGACACTTACTACTTACAGGCACAGGGGACCGCCATGGGGTCCAATATGGCGCCCCCGTATGCAAACACATACATGACCACCTTTGAAGAAGAGGTGGTATACCCCAACGCCCTCTTTAGGACCCATTGTGTCACTTGGAAAAGGTTCATAGACGATATTTTTTGTATATGGACAGGGCCACCCGATTCTCTGGATGAATTCTTTGCAACATTAAATGCCTATTGGTCAGGTCTCTCCTTTACCATGACGAAAGACGAACATCAGGTTAGCTTCCTTGACACCCTAGTGTCAAAAGATGCGGGTGGTATTATAAGCACAGATCTATACAGAAAGTCCACCGATCGCAACAGTTTGCTTCATTACAATAGTCTGCACCCTATAACCACTAAAAATGCCATCCCCCGCTCCCAATTCCAGAGGGTGGAACGCATAGTCACTAACCCGGTCAAGAAACAGGAGAGATTGGATGAGATGTATAACAAATTCAGTGAACGGGGATATCCCCCGGATGTATTACATGACGCCTTGCATCCATCTACTATTCCCAAACAGCCCGTGACGAATCGCATACCATTTGTGCACACATACCATCCCTACATCCATGTACTTCACCACAGCATTAGAAAACATTGGAGATTGCTACAGGAGGCACACCCAGATATACCTGAGTTTCGTAACCAGTTTCTACCCTGCTATAAACGGCCACGCAACATTCGTGACACATTGGTCAAGGCTGACATTGGATCGGGCTCACGTTCTTCCACCCAGAGATTTCTCTCTCAACCTAGGACCGGCACATACCCATGCCTTCACTGCAACCTGTGTGGAAATGTACTAAAGGGAGATCATTTCTATCATCCACATTCGGGTAAACGATATCAAATTAAAGATTACAGTACCTGTGATACCTCTTTTGTGGTGTACTCCATTAAATGTCCATGCGGCCTCCTTTATATTGGTGAGACTTCACAACCTATACGGGACCATATTAGCAAGCACAAGTCCACAATAAGATGTAAAAACACATTACTGCCATTACCCCACCACTTCATTGAGGCAGGACACTCCATACCCCAACTTAAGTTTCAGGTAATCGAACATGTCCCAGTACCTAGACGGGGGGCCAATCGTATCCAGACTCTCAAGAGAAGAGAGGCATTCTGGATACATGAGTTGGAGACTATGACACCTAGAGGTCTCAACAGGGATTATGATCTCCTGGCTTTCATATAATGCTTCTGTAAAATTTTTTATCTCTTTTACTTTCTCTATAACAATTAATATTAAGTTGTTCCTTCTATTGTATATATGTATATACTTAATTTTTCAAACATTGTATTGACATGCTGCTTTATCTTACAGAGTCATCTATATTGAATGTGACGGCACGAAAATTTTCACATCCTGATCCTCCTTCCCTCTGGATCCCTACCTCAGTCCCATGGTCTCTGTTTTGTACCTGTCTAACTCAATTTCCTCTACACTTTCATCTTCATGCCTCCCTTCGCATCCCAGGTTATGTACATAGGACCATATACAAAGACACACGATCGGTATAATACCCACTGCCTCATTTTACTTATGCTCATTTTGAGCCCCTCCTACATCATAGAAGCTTCACCACTTGCTCCTGTGGCACACATATTGAGGTGGAACGCACCTCCATTACTATTTTTTTATCGCTGACACGCACAGTGTCACCGGCATCGGCAGCGCGTCACTTCCGGTGACGCACTTCCTGTTTCGCGCTACTCAGCGGTCCCGCCCTCCATCTACATAATAGCGCTCGATATCATGGCAGCACACCTTGGAACCAGCGGTGGACACCGCGTTCTGGACCCACACCTCTGCCACCTCCCGGTAAGACCTGTCACAAGCGTCAGCGCTCCACACCAGGAGGCGTTGTTGTTTTTTGTTTTTCTGATCTTGATACTCTTTTCTTACCCATAGACAGGGACCTTAACCCCTTCACCCCCAAGGGTGGTTTGCACGTTAATGACCGGGCCAATTTTTACAATTCTGACCACTGTCCCTTTATGAGGTTATAACTCTGGAACGCTTCAACGGATCTTGGCGATTCTGACATTGTTTTCTCGTGACATATTGTACTTCATGATAGTGGTAAAATTTCTTCGATATAAGTTGCGTTTATTTGTGAAAAAAACGAATATTTGGCGAAAATTTTGAAAATTTCGCAATTTTCCAACTTTTAATTTTTATGCCCTTAAATCACAGACATATGTCACGCAAAATACTTAATAAGTAACATTTCCCACATGTCTACTTTACATCAGCACAATTTTGGAACCAAAATTTTTTTTTGTGACGGAGTTATAAGGGTTAAAAGTTGACCAGCAATTTCTCATTTTTACAACACCATTTTTTTTTAGGGACCACATCTCATTTGAAGTCATTTTGAGGGGTCTATATGATAGAAAATACCCAAGTGTGACACCATTCTAAAAACTGCACCCCTCAAGGTACTCAAAACCACTTTCAAGAAGTTTATTAACCCTTCAGGTGTTTCACAGGAATTTTTGGAATGTTTAAATAAAAATGAACATTTAACTTTTTTTCACACAAAATTTATTTCAGATCCAATTTGTTTTATTTTACCAAGGGTAACAGGAGAAAATAGACCCCAAAAATTGTTGTGCAATTTGTCCTGAGTACGCTGATACCCCATATGTGGGTGTAAACCATTGTTTGGGCGCAGGGCAGAGCTCGGAAGGGAAGGAGCGCCATTTGACTTTTCAATGCAAAATTGACTGGAATTGAGATGGGACGCCATGTTGCATTTGGAGAGCCCCTGATGTGCCTAAACATTGAAACCCCCCACAAGTGACACCATTTTGGAAAGTAGACCCCCTAAGGAACTTATCTAGATGTGTGGTGAGCACTTTGACCCAACAAGTGCTTCACAGAAGTTTATAATGCAGAGCCGTAAAAATAAAAAATCATATTTTTTCACAAAAATGATCTTTTCGCCCCCAATTTTTTATTTTCCCAAGGGTAAGAGAAGAAATTGGACCCCAAAAATTGTTGTGCAATTTGTCCTGAGTACGCTGATACCCCATATGTGGGTGTAAACCATTGTTTGGGCGCAGGGCAGAGCTCGGAAGGGAAGGAGCGCCATTTGACTTTTCAATGCAAAATTGACTGGAATTGAGATGGGACGTCATGTTGCGTTTGGAGAGCTCCTAATGTGCCTAAACATTGAAACCCCCCACAAGTGACACCATTTTGGAAAGTAGACCCCCTAAGGAACTTATCTAGATGTGTGGTGAGCACTTTGACCCAACAAGTGCTTCACAGAAGTTTATAATGCAGAGCTGTAAAAATAAAAAATCATATTTTTTCACAAAAATGATCTTTTCGCCCCCATTTTTTTATTTCCCCAAGGGTAAGAGAAGAAATTAGAGCACAAAAGTTGTTGTGCAATTTGTCCTGAGTACGACGATACCCCATATGTGGGGGTAAACCACTGTTTGGGCGCATAGCAGAGCTCGGAAGGGAAGGAGCGCTATTTTACTTTTCAATGCAAAATTGACTGGAATTAAGATGGGATGCCATGTTGCGTTTGCAGAGCCCCTGATGTGCCTAAACATTAAAAACCCCCACAAGTGACACCATTTTGGAAAGTAGACCCCCTAAGGAACTTATCTAGATGTGTTTTGAGAGCTTTGAACCCCCAAGTGTTTCACTACAGTTTATAACGCAGAGCCGTGAAAATAAAAATTCTTTTTTTTTTCACAAAAATGATTTTTTAGCCCCCAGTTTTGTATTTTCACAAGGGTATCAGGATAAATTGGACCTCAAAAGTTGTTGTCCAATTTGTCCTGAGTATGCTGATACCCCATATGTGGGGGGGAACCACTGTTTGGGCGCATGACAGAGCTCGGAAGGGAAGGAGCGCCATTTGGAATGCAGACTTAAATGGATTGGTCTGCAGGCGTCACGTTGCATTTGCAGAGCCCCTGATGTACCCAAACAGTACAAACCCCCCACAAGTGACCCCATATTGGAAACTAGACCCCCCAAGGAACTTATCTAGATGTGTTGTGAGAACTTTGAACCCCCAAGTGTTTCACTACAGTTTACAACGCAGAGCCGTGAAAATAAAAATTCTTTTTTTTCCCACAAAACTTATTTTTTGGCCCCCAGTTTTGTATTTTCACAAGGGTAGCAGGAGAAATTGGACCCCAAAAGATGATGTCCAATTTGTCCTGAGTACGCTGATACCCCATATGTTGGGGTAAACCCCTGTTTGGGCACACGGGAGAGCTCGGAAGGGAAGGAGCACTGTTTTCCTTTTTCAACGCAGAATTGGCTGGAATTCAGATCGGATGCCATGTCCCGTTTGGAAAGCCCCTGATGTGCCTAAACAGTGGAAACCCCCCAATTATAACTGAAACCCTAATCCAAACACACCCCTTACCCTAATCCCATCAGTAACCCTAACCACTCCTCTAACCCAGACACACCCAACCCTATTCCCAACCGTAAATGTAATCCAAACCCTAACCCTATCTTTAGCCCCAACCCTAACTGTAGCCCCAACCCTAGCCCCAACCCTAGCCCTAACCCTAGCAATAACCCTAGCCCTAACTCTAGTCCTAACCCTAGCCCTAACCCTAATGGGAAAATGGAAATAAATACATTTTTTAATTTTTTTATTTTTCCCTAACTAAGGGGGTGATGAAGGGGGGGTTTGATTCACTTTTATAGCAAGTTTTTTAGCGGATTTTTATGATTGGCAGCCGTCACACACTGAAAGACGCTTTTCATTGCAAAAAATATTTTTTGCGTTACCACATTTTGAGAGCTGTAATTTTTCCATATTTGAGTCCACAGAGTCATGTGAGATCTTGTTTTTTGCGGGACGAGTTGACGTTTTTATTGGTAACATTTTCGGACACGTGACATTTTTTGATCGCTTTTTATTCCGATTTTTGTGAGGCAGAGTGATCAAAAACCAGCTATTCATGAATTTCTTTTTGGGGAGGCGTCTATACCGTTCCGCGTTTGGTAAAATTGATAAAGCAGTTTTATTCTTCGGGTCAGTACGATTACAGCGATATCTCATTTATATCATTTTTTTTATGTTTTGGCGCTTTTATACGATAAAAACTATTTTATAGAAAAAATAATTATTTTGGTATTGCTTTATTCTCAGGACTATAACTTTTTTATTTTTTTGCTGATGATGCTGTATGGCGGCTCGTTTTTTGCGGGACAAGATGACGTTTTCAGCGGTACCATGGTTATTTATATCAGTCTTTTTGATCGCGTGTTATTCCACTTTTTGTTCGGCGGTATGATAATAAAGCGTTGTTTTTTGCCTCGTTTTTTTTTTTTTTTCTTACGGTGTTTACTGAAGGGGTTAACTAGTGGGCCAGTTTTATAGGTCGGGTCGTTACGGACGCGGCGATACTAAATATGTGTACTTTTATTGTTTTTTTTATTTTATTTAGATAAAGAAATGTATTTATGGGAATAATATTTATTTTTTTTTTTCATTATTTTGGAATATTTTTTATTTATTTTTTTTCACACATTTGGAAAAATTTTTTTTTTACTTTTTTACTTTGCCCCAGGGGGGGACAATACAGATCGGTGATCTGTCAGTTTGCATAGCACTCTGACAGATCACCGATCTGAGAGAAGTGCAGGCTGCTTCACAGTGCCTGCTCTGAGCAGGCTTCTGTGAAGCCACCTCCCTCCCTGCAGGACCCGGATCCGCGGCCATCTTGGATCCGGGTCTGGAGCAGGCAGGGAGGGAGGTAAGACCCTCGCAGCAACGCGATCACATCGCGTTGCTGCGGGGGGCTCAGGGAAGCCCGCAGGGAGCCCCCTCCCTGCGCGATGCTTCCCTGCACCGCCGGCACATCGCGATCATGTTTGATCGCGGTGTGCCGGGGGTTAATGTGCCGGGGGCGGTCCGTGACCGCTCCTGGCACATAGTGCCGGATGTCAGCTGCGATATGCAGCTGACACCCGGCCGCGATCGGCCGCGCTCCCCCCGTGAGCGCCGCCGATCGCGCTGGACGTACTATCCCGTCGGCGGTCATACGGGCCCACCCCACCTCGACGGGATAGTACGTCCGATGTCAGGAAGGGGTTAAGCTCTGGTCCACCTTAGGATCCATATCTATATGTGAATATCGCTATTCACAAGTACACATGGTATGTATTTCCACCACTCCTACGGGTATCTTCACTATATACCTTACCACTTCTCCCATGTGCATTATCTGTTCCCCCACAGATACTACCCTAACTCTTGAAGAGGATACATATATATAAATTTTCTCAACCACATTTGCTAGCCTGGATATTTGGGTCAGTACTATTATTGATCAATCGGACTACTTAGTCCAGATATATAATCCCCATTGTTTTTTCTTATACATGTTTCTACATATCATATATCTATTTCATAGATATATTCCATCACCCAGACGAGGAGCAGGACGGTTCAGCACACCGCCTCCCGCCACCGTATCCTCATCTATACTGATACATGGGTTAGTCTTATATCTATTATCTGGTCATGGCCTTTCACAAACTACGCCTGGCTAAACATGACATATTTTTTACTTTAGGATCCATGTGTAGGACCTTATTCTGACCTTAAGCCACACACAAATAGTGTTTCTAAGGGACCAAGGTATGACTTCTTCCTGATTTTCTCTCTACTACCCCCATTCCCTTTCCCATCCATCACTGTATATGCACAGTATACACTAGTCTCCTCATTCTTTTGATTTTTATTGTTTTTCTGTTTTTTCTGTTGTTCATATTATTGTACATATTGATTGTTTGCTCTTTATTTGATGTTACTGCAGTACACTGAAGAAGGTCAATGTCTTTGACGGAAACGTTTGTTGTACAAGTGGCTGCCATTAAAATTTCATATCATTGCAAGTTGAGTGCCAAAGTTTATTTCATATAGCTTCTGGTTTGGGAACCTTCTTTGTGCACCACTACAGCTGTGCCACGTTATACTACACCGCATGCATGCACACAGACACACGCAAAAATGGCAGGACTCACACTGGCAGGCAGGCCTCTGGCTGGACGCTGGCTGGCAGGCCTCAGGCTGGACGCTGGCTGGCAGGCCTCAGGCTGGACGCTGGCTGGCAGGCCTCTGGCTGGACGCTGGCTGGCAGGCCTCTGACTGGACGCTGGCTGGCAGGCCTCTGACTGGACGCTGGCTGGCAGGCCTCAGGCTGGACGCTGGCTGGCAGGCCTCTGGCTGGCAGGCCTCTGGCTGGCAGGCCTCTGACTGGACGCTGGCTGGCCTCTGGCTGGACGCTGGCTGGCAGGCCTCTGGCTGGACGCTGGCTGGCAGGCCTCTGGCTGGACGCTGGCTGGCAGGCATCTGGCTGGACGCTGGCTGGCAGGCCTCTGGCTGGACGCTGGCTGGCAGGCCTCTGGCTGGACGCTGGCTGGCAGGCCTCTGGCTGGACGCTGGCTGGCTTCTGGCTGATGTCTTGCTAGTTGTCAGGCAGGAGTCTTACTGGCACATTTGGGGGTGAAGCCACAGGTCAGGTTTATATACACGCACGCACACAGATGCACGCACGTGCACACAGACGCACGCACACACACAGACGCACGCACACACACACACAGACGCACGCAAAAATCGCAGGACTCACACTGGCAGGCAGGCCTCTGGCTGGACGCTAGCTGGCTTCTGGCTGGTGTCTTGCTAGTTGTCAGGCAGGAGTTTTGCTGGCACATTTAGGGGTGAAGCCACAGGCCAGGTTTATATAGATTTGTGCTGTCTGGCCAATTGGCTACTAAATCCTGATTTGGAGCATGCTCAGTGTAAAAAGATGTATTCCACAGCTGTATTGCATCACACGATGTGCCACGACGGATCCTGCGTCCATAGGCTTCCATTCTATCCAACGACATATGCCGCAGGATGCGTCGTCGCACGATTTTCCAGCACAGACATTGTACGTTTTTTCCAGACGACGTGTCGCCAAATTCCGACGGATTCAGTGCACGACGGATGAAACATGTGGCCATCCGTCACTAATAAAAGTCTATGGGAAAAAGACGTATCCTGCGGGCGAATTTGCAAGATGCGTTTTTTTCACAAAACGACGCATTGTGACAGGAGATGAAAGATGGAAGTGTGAAAAAGGCCTAAGGCGCTGAGTAATGATATGCACTGATCTGTTAGTTATTTACATTCTTGGAGCTTTCAGACAAAAGGTACCTTCACACGAAACGACATCGCTAGCGATCCGTGACGTTGCAGCGTCCTGGCTAGCGATATCGTTTCGTTTGACACGCAGCAGCGATCAGGATCCTGCTGTGATGTCGCTGGTCGCTGAATAAAGTCCAGAACTTTATTTGGTCGTCCGATCGCTGTGTATCGTTGTGTTTGAAAGCAAAAGCAACGATACCAGCGATGTTTTACACTGGTAACCAGGGTAAACATCGGGTTACCAAGCGCAGGGCCGCGCTTAGTAACCCGATGTTTACCCTGGTTACCAGCGTAAAAGTAAAAAAAACAAACAGCACATACTTACATGCGTCCCCCAGCGTCTGCTTCCTGACACTAAGGCTACGTTCACACTAGCGTTGTGCGCCGCTGCGTCGGCGACGCAACGCACAACGCACGCAAAAACGCGTCAAAACGCACGCAAAAACGCTGCGTTTTGCGACGCATGCGTCGGTTTTTGCCGAAAATCGGACGCAAGAAAAATGCAACTTGTTGCGTTTTCTTGGTCCGACGCTTGCGGCAAAAAAGACGCATGTGTTGCACAACGCAACAAAAAAAACGCATGCGTCCCCCATGTTAAGTATAGGGGCGCATGACGCATGCGTCGCCGCTGCGTCGCCGACGCAAACCCGACGCACATTAGCTTAACGCTAATGTGAACGTAGCCTTACTGAGCGCCGGCCCTAAAAGTGAAACTGAAAGCACAGCGGTGACGTCGCCGCTGTGGTGTTAGGGCCGGAGCTCAGTCAGTGTCAGGAAGCAGACGCTGGGGGACGCATGTAAGTATGTGCTGTTTGTGTTTTTTACTTTTACGCTGGTAACCAGGGTAAACATCGGGTTACTAAGCGCGGCCCTGCGCTTAGCAACCCGATGTTTACCCTGGTTACCCGGGGACCTCGGCATCGTTGGTCGCTGGAGAGCGGTCTGTGTGACAGCTCTCCAGCGATCAAACAGCGACGCTGCAGCGATCGGCATCGTTGTCGCTATCGCTGCAGCGTCGCTTCGTGTGAAGGTACCTAAAGGCATTCCAAGCCCAAAGGGAGGAGGGAATGAGTGGCTTTACAGGGTTGTTAGTCTGCAGTTTAAAAGTCACACCCTGTTCACACAGTAGTATCCAGTTACACAGTGTCTCTTCCCTAGGCTTTGTCTTTGGATGATCGAATGAGGAGGGGGGGATAGAAAGGGGGCTCACAGATGCACTTGTGCCTGTGACATGGTACTCTCTAGAACTAAACTCACAATATGACATTTTTGGAATTATCGTGACAATGGTGTTCTCAAGTTTAAAGCTGTAGTGGATGGTGAGATATGGAGCATCAAAGTCAAAACATATCTACCCTTTTGCTCTTCAGTGTAAGCTCATGGGGGTGTAGATCACTTTTGAGACATTTTTTTTTGGTTAGGAAGTAAGAAGGGTTAAAAGTTTATCTGTAATTTCTCATTTTCCCACAAAATTAGTAAAGACTGTGATCAGCAAAACTGATCAGAGCAATGCGGAGGCGGGAAGCGCACACATAAGTGTCAAAAAGAAAAAGTGCAAAAAAATCTGAGCATGAATGCTCAGTGCAAAATATAACAGGGGTTGGGGGTATGGGATAGGCACATGAAAAAAAGCACTAAAAAAAATGTGACAAAATTGAAACAGGGAGGTGGGGAAATAAGGACCGGAGAGTGGGGGGATTAGATTTGGGTGCGGACCTGGTACAGGGATTGGGAACTGCTGCTGTGATCACAGATCAGTCACCCAGCACAACAGTCAGAAGAGATCGCAGGAGGATGGCAGCCACTGGCCACCAGTTATTTCTCTCTCGCAGGTACACAGGGGCTACACAACCGCTCTGCACACCAGATCTGAGGGAAATATAGCGTGCAGAACAATCATCATTACGTTGAATTAACCCTTTTAGCGCCGATTGTTCAGTAACTATTGACTAGCAAATCGGCGAAATAAGGGTTAATAATCAGAGGTGATGCTGAGATTGCTCCATCTATTTTCACTGCACTGATTGGTGCCATCTCAGACATTACCAGTCATAGCTTGCCACATTAGATTTTTGTTTGCAACTTTATTGCCAAGAAGCTGTGATTGGCTGCTCAGAGTTGGCCAGCCAATCACAGCGGTCCTTGATTACGTAGATTGGGCAGGACGCGGTACAGCCCCCCAAGCTGATGTACAGGGATGGTCTGCGGTCAGAGACAGTAGCCTTCTTTACTCTGTCACTGCACGATTTACTGTGGTGACCGGAACAAGATGCATCGCACATGTACAGCGCATGTTGTAGAGGAATAAAGGAAGACGTACACTGATTATCATCATCCTTGGGCGTCCCGATGTCCCTGCAGGGCCAACACCTGCGTCACCATCCCACTTATATCGTTCTGATCAGACCCCATAAAGAGGAACAGCGGACCCTCTGACATTATGTGATCGTTGAGCTCTTGAGGCTAGAACACCCCGTCCTGTGCATTCTGATCTCATGTGATAAGGCTCTTTAACCCCTTCCCGATATCTGGTGTTCATGCATGGGGGATGGAAGGTGAAATGTGGAGCGAGCTCAGATTGCTGCCATTTAACCATTTCACTGCTGCTGACAGCCTGATAGTGCTATGTAACTGGTTGGGTGTCCTAATCTGCTGCCAGTCACTTTATAGCAGGATCCAACAGCAGGTTGCAATGACGGCCGGGGGCCTGTAGAAGACACATGTCCCTGCTGTCAAAGTTTTCCAACGAAACCCGGTATTTATAGGCCGCAGGTTCAAGTCCCCATTATTTTTACATGAGGACAAAGACTCAAGACTGATGAAGACGTGACGACAGCGGAGAAACTGCGACTCACAGATCAGAAGAAAATAATCAGGAAAATGTAAGTGATTGTGAGATGGAAAAAATGTAGAGAAAACCAGAGCAAGTCTGGAGAAACATCATCTATTATAGGACGACGCCGGAGAGACGTCATCACATCCACCGGAGCCAACAAGGAGCCTCGCTTCTCACCTCGTGGTGTAAGAGGCCGGAGCTCCTCCATCATCACGTCCTGGTACCGATGCTGGTGTCCTTCTAGATACTCCCACTCCTCCATGGAGAGATAGACAGCGACGTCCTGACACCTTATAGGAACCTGACAACAACCACACCGTCATCACCCAGAATCCTCCAGTGCTGTATAATGTCCCAGCAGTCACCTCTCCGCTCATCACCCAGAATCCTCCAGTATTACCCTGTATAATGTCCTAGCAGTCACCTCTCCGCTCATCACCCAGAATCCTCCAGTCCTGTATAATGTCCCAGCAGTCACCTCTCTGCTCATCACCAATAATCCTCCAGTGCTGTATAATGTCCCAGCAGTCACCTCTCCGCTCATCACCCAGAATCCTCCAGTGCCATTCTGTATAATGTCCCAGCAGTCACCTCTCCGCTCATCACCCAGAATCCTCCAGTCCTGTATAATGTCCCAGCAGTCACCTCTCCGCTCATCACCCAGAATCCCCCAGTGCTGTATAATGTTCCAGCAGTCACCTCGCCGCTCATCACCCAGAATCCTCCAGTGCTGTATAATGTCCCAGCAGTCACCTCTCCGCTCATCACCCAGAATCCTCCAGTGCTGTAAAATGTCCCAGCAGTCACCTCTCCGCTCATCACCCAGAATCCCCCAGTGCTGTATAATGTCCGAGCAGTCACCTCTCCGCTCATCACCCAGAATCCTCCAGTGCTGTAAAATGTCCCAGCAGTCACCTCTCCGCTCATCACCCAGAATCCTCCAGTCCTGTATAATGTCCGAGCAGTCACCTCTCCGCTCATCACCCAGAATCCTCCAGTGCTGTATAATGTCCCAGCAGTCACCTCTCCGCTCATCACCCAGAATCCTCCATTGCTGTATAATCTCCCAGCAGTCACCTCTCCGCTCATCACCCAGAATCCTCCAGTGCTGTATAATGTTCCAGCAGTCACCTCGCCGCTCATCACCCAGAATCCTCCAGTCCTGTATAATGTCCCAGCAGTCACCTCTCCGCTCATCACCCAGAATCCTCCAGTCCTGTATAATGTCCCAGCAGTCACCTCTCCGCCCATCACCCAGAATCCTCCAGTCCTGTATAATGTCCCAGCAGTCACCTCTCCGCTCATCACCCAGAATCCTCCAGTGCTGTATAATGTCCCAGCAGTCACCTCTCCGCTCAGCAGCTCAATCATCTTGTTGCTGAGCTCCAGGATCTTCTTGTTCCTCTCATGTAGCAGGGAGTGCGGGGGAGGCTCTGTGATGGGGCCCGGGCTCCGCCCTCCTGACTCCTGGAGATGGATGATGGGAGTCACACCGTCCCCCGGTGTCTTCCTCACTATTGTGTAATCCTGTGTGTGGAGAGACACTTAGGGAGAAGAATTCCTTCCCGACTCTAGATCTGACAATCAGTAGAAATCCCGGGATCAATAACCATCTCCAGTAATCTGGGGCCATAACCGGGAATATTATTCCCCTCCGGACAGACATCCCGGCCCCTCTACAGCTCTTATAGGGAATCCCCATGACAACTCCTCCGGGCAGAGAGCTCCACACAATCACTGCTCTTACAGGAAAGAATCCTTCTCTCTATTCTGGATTTCCTCCTCCCGATGTCGGACTTGTCACAGAACACAATAAAGCTGATAGAAATGTAGAGGAGTTACCTCTCCGCTCAGCAGGGAGACGATCTCCAGGGCCAAGTGGAATAATCTTCTGGTGGTCTCATCCCTGTCCTCGTCCATCCTCGGGGTCACTCAGGAGGAGGAGGGATGAGCACTGGATCAGCTGGAGGGATCTCGTCCTGCCGGCGTCTTCATGATGAAGGAGAAGATGGAAATCACAGGGGACGAGAGAACGACAATCACTAAATTCTGCCAAATATCAACATTTATCAGGAGGAATCTGGAGGAAAAGCCACAAAACTCCACCGCGGCCTCCTCCGCCGATCTGACCGCTCATTATCAGCCTCGTAGGAGGAGGACGGTCACCGTGGTAACTAAACCGCCAGCGGGGGCCGTGAGATGAGGAGCAGACGCTGCACATCCCCATACAATGCTGCCTGTCCCCAACACTGAGGAGCCGCAGTCACATGGAGCAGGAGCCTCCACAGGAACAGCTCTGTCATGGTTCCCAATGGCAGGGACTCAGGCAAAAACGGACTAGCTCTAGGAATGATGGAATCTCAGATGACCGCGACGCTGAACCTAACACGCAACTAATAAGAGCCAGGGGGCGTGCCTACGTTTTATCCCTAGACACCTCGCACCAGCCGGAGATCTAGCTACTCCTAGTAGAGGAATACACAGACCTGACTTGCCTCCAGGGAAACCCCAAAAGTGATAGTAGCCCCCCACATATAATAACGGTTAGGTAAGAGGAAAACACGTACGCAGTATGAATATAGATTCAGCAAAGAGAGGCCCTCTGACGAGATAGCAGAAAATACAAAAGAGGACTTCGCGGTCACCTCAAAACCCTAAACAGCCATCCTGAAAGTACTTTAACTCCGTTATCAACTCATGACACCGGAGTAGTAATTTCAGATCACTAGAGCTTCCAGCAGCAAGGGAAATATAAATGCGTGCTGGACAAAACAAACACAAAAATACCAAAGATCCAACTTAGCTGAATTGCAGACTTGGAGCAGGTAGCAAGCAACAGAGGGGCTCTGGTAACATTGATTGCCGGCACTAGAATGACTGAGAAGCCAGACTAAATAGGAAACTCCCAGTTTCCTGATGGGAACAGGCGCAAGACAAAAGTCAGCCAGTACCACCAGTAACCACCAGAGGGAGCCCCAAAACAGAATTCACAACAGTACCCCCCCCTTAAGGAGGGGGCACCGAACCCTCATGAGAACCACCAGGGCGATCTGGATGCGCCCTATGAAAGGCGCGAACCAAATCAGAGGCATGAACATCGGAGGCAGTCACCCAAGAATTATCCTCCTGACCGTATCCCTTCCATTTAACCAAATATTGAAGTCTCCGTCTGGAAACGCGAGAGTCCAAAATCTTCCCCACAACATACTCCAACTCACCCTCCACCAGCACAGGAGCAGGAAGCTCAACAGAAGGAACAACCGGTACCTCGTACCTCCGCAACAACGACCGATGGAAGACATTATGAATGGTGAAAGATGCTGGTAGGTCCAAACGAAAAGATACAGGATTAAGAATCTCCAAAATCTTATAAGGACCTATGAACCGAGGTTTAAACTTAGGAGAAGAGACCTTCATAGGGACAAAACGAGAAGATAACCACACCAAGTCCCCAACGCGGAGATGCTGACCCACACGACGATGACGATTAGCAAACTGCTGAGTCTTCTCCTGAGACAACTTCAAATTGTCCACCACATGACTCCATATCCGGTGCAGTCTATCCACCACCGTGTCCACTCCAGGGCAATCCGAAGATTCCACCTGGCCAGATGAAAAACGAGGGTGAAACCCTGAATTGCAAAAGAAAGGAGAAACCAGAGTGGCAGAACTGGCCCGATTATTGAGGGCAAACTCTGCCAACGGCAAAAAGGCGACCCAATCATCCTGATCAGCAGACACAAAACACCTCAAATAAGTCTCCAAGGTCTGATTAGTTCGCTCCGTCTGGCCATTAGTCTGAGGATGGAATGCAGACGAAAAAGACAAATCAATGCCCATCCTGGCACAGAACGCTCGCCAGAACCTAGACACAAATTGAGACCCCCTGTCAGAAACGATGTTTTCCGGGATACCATGTAAACGAACCACATTCTGAAAAAATAAAGGAACCAACTCAGATGAAGAAGGCAATTTGGGCAAGGGTACCAAATGAACCATCTTAGAAAAACGGTCACACACCACCCAAATGACGGACATTTTCTGAGAAACCGGGAGGTCCGAGATAAAGTCCATAGAGATGTGCGTCCACGGCCTTTTCGGAATAGGCAAGGACAACAACAATCCACTAGCCCGAGAACAGCAAGGCTTTGCCCGAGCACAAACATCACAAGACTGTACAAAGGCACGCACATCCCGAGACAGGGAAGGCCACCAGAAGGACCTGGCCACCAAATCTCTGGTACCAAAAATTCCAGGGTGACCTGCCAACACAGAAGAATGAACCTCCGAGATGACTCTACTGGTCCACTCATCTGGAACAAACAGTCTCCCAGGCGGACAACGATCAGGCCTATCAGTCTGAAACTCCTGCAAAGCACGTCGCAAGTCTGGGGAGACAGCAGACAAAATCACCCCATCCTTAAGGATACCCGTAGGCTCAGAATCACCAGAGGAGTCAGGCTCAAAACTCCTAGAAAGGGCATCTGCCTTCACATTTTTCAAACCCGGCAAGTATGAAACCACAAAATTAAACCGGGAGAAAAACAACGACCAGCGCGCCTGTCTAGGATTCAGACGCCTGGCAGACTCAAGGTAAATCAGATTCTTGTGATCAGTCAAGACCACCACCTGATGTCTAGCACCCTCAAGCCAATGACGCCACTCCTCAAATGCCCACTTCATAGCCAAGAGCTCCCGATTACCGACATCATAATTTCGCTCGGCGGGCGAAAACTTTCGAGAGAAGAATGCACATGGTCTCATCACTGAGCAATCGGGACTTCTCTGCGACAAAACCGCCCCCGCTCTAATCTCGGAAGCATCAACCTCGACCTGAAAAGGGAGCGAAACATCAGGCTGGCGCAACACAGGGGCGGAAGAAAAGCGGCGCTTAAGCTCCCGAAAGGCCTCCACAGCCGCAGAGGACCAATTGGCAACATCAGCACCCTTCTTAGTCAAATCAGTCAGAGGTTTAGCAACACTTGAAAACCCAGTTATAAATCGACGATAGAAATTAGCAAAGCCCAAGAACTTCTGAAGGCTCTTCAGGGAAGTAGGCTGCGTCCAATCACAAATAGCCCGAACCTTGACAGGATCCATCTCAACAGAAGAAGGGGAAAAAATATACCCCAAAAAGGAGATCTTCTGAACCCCAAAAATACACTTTGAACCCTTTACAAACAAAGAATTGGCCCGCAAAACCTGAAAAACCTTCCTAACCTGTTGAACATGCGACTCCCAGTCATCCGAAAAAATCAAAATATCATCCAAATACACAATCATAAATTTATCCAGGTATTTACGGAAAATATCGTGCATAAAGGACTGAAAGACTGAAGGAGCATTAGAAAGACCAAAAGGCATTACCAAATACTCAAAATGGCCCTCGGGCGTATTAAATGCAGTTTTCCACTCATCTCCCTGCTTAATCCGCACCAAATTATACGCACCCCGAAGATCAATCTTAGAGAACCACTTTGCCCCTTTAATACGAGCAAATAAATCAGTCAATAGTGGCAAAGGATACTGGTATTTGACTGTAATCTTATTCAACAGGCGATAATCAATACAGGGCCTCAGGGAGCCATCTTTTTTACCCACGAAAAAAAAAACCTGCTCCTAAAGGGGATGAGGATGGACGGATATGTCCCTTTTCCAAGGACTCCTTAATATACTCTCGCATAGCAGCATGCTCAGGCACAGACAGATTGAACAAACGACCCTAGGGAAACTTGCTGCCAGGAATCAAGTCTATAGCACAATCACAATCCCTGTGAGGGGGGAGAGAACTAAGTTTAGGCTCCTCAAAAACATCAGAATAGTCAGACAAAAATGCCAGAATTTCAGAGGGAGTAGATGAAGCAATGGAAACCGAAGGTACTTCCCCATGAGCCCCCTGACATCCCCAGCTTAACACAGACATTGTTTTCCAGTCAAGGACTGGATTATGAGTTTGCAACCATGGCAATCCAAGCACTAAGACATCATGCAAGTTATGCAACACAAGGAAGCGAATCACCTCCCGATGGTCAGGAGTCATACACATAGTCACTTGTGTCCAGTATTGTGGTTTATTCCTAGCCAATGGTGTGGAATCGATACCCTTCAGAAGGATAGGAACTTCCAAAGGCTCTAGGCTAAACCCACAGCGTCTGGCAAAGGACAAATCCATAAGACTCAAGGAAGCGCCAGAATCCACATAGGCATCCACAGTAATAGATGATAATGAACAGATCAAAGTTACAGACAAAATAAACTTAGACTGTAAAGTGCCAATTGCAAAAGACTTATCAACCTTTTTTGTGCGTTTAGAGCATGCTGATATAACATGAGCAGAATCACCACAGTAGAAGCACAACCCATTTTTACGCCTATAATTCTGCCGTTCACTTCTGGACAGAATTCTATCACATTGCATAATCTCCGATGTCTGCTCAGAAGACACCGCCAAATGGTGCACAGGTTTGCGCTCCCGTAAACGCCGATCAATCTGAATAGCCATAGTCATGGATTCATTCAGACTTGTGGGTGTAGGAAACCCCATCATGACATCTTTAACGGCGTCAGAGAGACCTGCTCTGAAATTCGCCGCCAGGGCGCACTCATTCCACTGAGTAAGCACAGACCATTTTCGAAATTTTTGACAATATATTTCAGCTTCATCATGCCCTTGAGAGAGGGCTATCAAGGCTTTTTCAGCCTGAATCTCCAAATTAGGTTCCTCATAGAGCAACCCCAGTGCCAGAAAAAACGCATCCACATTGAGCAGCGCAGGATCCCCGGGTGCCAATGCAAATGCCCAATTCTGGGGGTCACCCCGCAACAAGGAAATCACAATTTTAACCTGCTGAGCGGAGTCTCCAGCGGAGCGAGATCTCAGAGAAAGATACAATTTACAATTGTGCTTAAAATTCAAAAAACGAGATCTATCTCCAGAAAAGAACTCAGGTATAGGAATCTTGGGTTCTGACATAGGAGCATGTATAACATAGTCTTGGATATTTTGAACCCTAGAAGCAAGAGTATTCAGGTTTGTAGCTAAACTCTGGATATCCATTTCTCAACAGCTGAGATCTGAGCCATTCAGGGGTTAAGAGGAGAGAAAAAAGCAGCAGACTGCAATTATGGCTAGACAGAACTTCTGAGTAAAAAAAAAAAAAAAGTGTCAGAAACCTTTTTTTTTTTTCTATCTTCAGCCAATACCTTTAATACATTCGGGCCGGCAATACTGTCATGGTTCCCAATGGCAGGGACTCAGGCAAAAACGGACTAGCTCTAGGAATGATGGAATCTCAGATGACCTCGACGCTGAACCTAACATGCAACTAATAGTAGCCAGGGGGCGTGCCTACGTTTTATCCCTAGACACCTCGCACCAGCCGGAGATCTAGCTACTCCTAGTAGAGGAATACACAGACCTGACTTGCCTCCAGGGAAACCCCAAAAGTGATAGTAGCCCCCCACATATAATAACGGTTAGGTAAGAGGAAAACACGTACGCAGTATGAATATAGATTCAGCAAAGAGAGGCCCTCTGACGAGATAGCAGAAAATACAAAAGAGGACTTCGCGGTCACCTCAAAACCCTAAACAGCCATCCTGAAAGTACTTTAACTCCGTTATCAACTCATGACACCGGAGTAGTAATTTCAGATCACTAGAGCTTCCAGCAGCAAGGGAAATATAAATGCGTGCTGGACAAAACAAACACAAAAATACCAAAGATCCAACTTAGCTGAATTGCAGACTTGGAGCAGGTAGCAAGCAACAGAGGGGCTCTGGTAACATTGATTGCCGGCACTAGAATGACTGAGAAGCCAGACTAAATAGGAAACTCCCAGTTTCCTGATGGGAACAGGTGCAAGACAAAAGTCAGCCAGTACCACCAGTAACCACCAGAGGGAGCCCAAAAACAGAATTCACAACACAGCTCTGATCTCACCCCACACTCTCCTCTCACAGATTTACCACAAGCACCAAAACTCCACCAAACCCTCCTGTAATCTCACCGGAATGGCGGGAAATCTGCTGCTGGCTGACACCAGAGAACACGAGCTGCACACAACCAAGACGGAGCTGCTGCACTGAGAGCTGAAGGACCTGTGGTGACGTCACTGTCATGTGATCTGGGGACGGGCCTCAAGAGAGAACTGAAGAAATTCTGATTCCGGCAGCTCCGGTGTAGACGGCTCAGCGGTGACGGGAGGAGAAGGGAGGAGATTCCGGCAGCTCCGGTGTAGATGGCTCAGCTGTGACAGGAGGAGAATGGAGGAGATTCCGGCAGCTCCGGTGTAGACGGCTCAGCTGTGACAGGAGGAGAATGGAGGAGATTCCGGCAGCTCCGGTGTAGACGGCTCAGCGGTGACAGGAGGAGAATGGAGGAGATTCCGGCAGCTCCGGTGTAGACGGCTCAGCGGTGACAGGAGGAGAATGGAGGAGATTCCGGCAGCTCCGGTGTAGATGGCTCAGCTGTGACAGGAGGAGAATGGAGGAGATTTCGGCAGCTCCGGTGTAGACGGCTCAGCGGTGACGGGAGGAGAAGGGAGGAGAATGGAGGAGATTCCGGCAGCTCCGGTGTAGACGGCTCAGCTGTGACAGGAGGAGAATGGAGGAGATTCCGGCAGCTCCGGTGTAGACGGCTCAGCGGTGACAGGAGGAGAATAGAGGAGATTCCGGCAGCTCCGGTGTAGACGGCTCAGCGGTGACAGGAGGAGAATGGAGGAGATTTCGGCAGCTCCGGTGTAGATGGCTCAGCGGTGATGGGAGGAGAATGGAGGAGATTCCGGCAGCTCCGGTGTAGACAGCTCAGCCGTGACGCAGGTAAGATGGCGCGGACGTGTGCATTCCAGGTGATAGACCGCAGGATAACACGCCCCACTCTTGATAGACATGTTGCAGCTGTGACGCCGCTCCCGTAAGTCTGGACAACCTCCTGCATTTCTAAAATAGGGCCAGATATGGAGTGGTTGACGCCACTCCCCGGAGTCATGTGAGGCATGGCGCACCCCTATTTAAACAAACCCTGAATGCGGGGTCAGATCACACCATCCATATACATGGGGCCAGTGACACTAATGGTCACACCTTGAAAGATGATCCCTACCACTGCAGGGACCTGTGATTTCTTCTGTCCCACTTATTCTAGTTGTAACTCCCCTGATGATTCTCTTCCATTCTGGAGGAAACACATAGGGAGATCTATTTCATACATCAGTGCTGGGTATCCCATAGTAGTGTTAAGTTTCCCGGGTGTAACTACTGGCGGGAGGCTACTCGCTGGAGCCCAGAGCAGAACAGCAGAGAAATCACCGGGTAGCAAACAGGACCTGAACCATGTGACCGAGGGGGAGTGGCCAGGGGCAGAGCCAGGCATCGGGGTGTAAAGAGGCGAACGGCGCCGGAGAGTAGTTAAAATTGCCAGAGGCGAACGGCGCCGGAGTAGTTAAAATTGCAGAGGTCCATTAACAGGTGATAAGCGAGGTACTGGAGGGTGAGACAGAGGGTGATCCCTCCCAGATCCAAAAGGAGGCTACAACAGTTAACCCAGAGAGGGCAGGGCATTAACCCTGTCTAAACCATGACAAGCAGTGTACATTTGGGTACTGTCCATGTGATACTGATACCCCAGTACTGAGCCGCTGCTGCCGTATTTGTCCCTATTACAGCACCTGATACCCCAATACTGAGCCGCTGCTGCCGTATGTGACGCTATTACTAAACCTGATACCCCAATACTGACCTGCTGCTGCCGTATGTGTCCCTATTACTGCACCTGATACCCCAATAATGAGCCGCTTCTGCCGTATGTGACCCTATTACTGCACCTGATACCCCAATACTGAGCCGCTGCTGCCGTATGTGTCCCTATTCGGCTAGTTTCACACTAGCGTTTTGAGGAGCTGCGGACTTCCTCCGTGAAGCCCCGCCCTCGGCCGCTAGCTCCGCCTACTTCTACATGCGGCCGGCGTACCTATCTTTAACATTAGGTACGCAGGTCGTGCGGCTGTATGCGGATGCTTCCTCATGCGTCGTTTTGACGATGCGGACAAAAAAAATTTGCTACAAGCTGCGTTCTACGCTGGTCGCCACATCGTCAAAACGACACATGCGAAACCATCCGCATACAGCGGCACGACCTGCGTACCTAATGTTAAAGATAGGTACACAGGCCGCATGCAGAATTAGGCGGAGCTAGCGGCGGAGGTGTGGCCCAGGGTGGGGCTTCATGGAGGAAGTCCGCAGCTCCTCAAAACGCTAGTGTGAAACTAGCCTTACTGCACCTGATACCCCAATACTGAGTCTCTGCTGCCGTATGTGTCCCTATTACTGCCCCCGATACCCCAATACTGAGCCGCCGCTGTCGTATGTGTCCCTATGACTGCACCCGATACCCCAATACTGAGCGCTGCTGCCGTATGTGTCCCTATTACTACACCGGATACCCCAATACTGAGCCGCTGCTGCCATATGTGCCCCTATTACTGCACCCAATACCCCAATACTGAGCCGCTGCTGCCGTATGTGTCCCTATTACTGCACCCGATACCCCAATACTGAGCCGCTGCTGCCGTATGTGTCCCTATTACTGCACCTGATACCCGAATACTGAGCCGCTGCTGCCATGTGTCCCTATTACTGCCCCTGATACCCAAATACTGAGCCGCTGCTGCCGTATGTGTCCCTATTACTGCACCTGATACCCCAATACTGAGCCGCTGCTGCCATGTGTCCCTATTACTGCCCCTGATACCCCAATACTGAGCCCCTGCTGCCATATGTGACCCTATTACTGCCCCTAATACCTCAATACTGAGCCGCTGCTGCCGTATGTGTCCCTATTACTGCCCCTGATACGGCAGCAGCGGCTCAGTATTGGGGTATCAGGGGCAGTAATAGGGGCACATACGGCAGCAGCGGCTCAGTATTGGGGTATGTGCCCCTATTACTGCACCAGATACCCCAATACTGAGCCACTGCTGCCGTATGTGTCCCTATTACTGCACCTGATATCCCAATACTGAGCCGCTGCTGCTGTATGTGTCCCTATTACTGCCCCTGATACCCCAATACTGAGCCGCTGCTGCCGTATGTGTCCCTATTACTGCACCTGATACCCCAATACTGAGCCGCTGCTGCCGTATGTGTCCATATTACTGCACCTGATACCCCAATACTGAGCCGCTGCTGCCATATGTGTCCCTATTACTGCCCCTGATACCCCAATAGTAAGCCACTGCTGCCATATGTGTCCCTATTACTGCACCTGATACCCCAATACTCAGTCGCTGCTGCCGTATGTGTCCCTATTACTGCCCCTGATACCCCAATACTAATCCGCTGCTGCCGTATGTGTCCCTATTACTGCCCCTAATACCTCAATACTGAGCCGCTGCTGCCGTATGTGTCCCTATTACTGCACCTGAGTACTACCCATACAGTATACCGACTCCTTAGTAGCCCCCAAACTGTATGATGCCCCCTAGATAGCCTCCATATACAGTAGCATAATACACCAAATAGTCCACAATATAGTTTAATGCACTCCCCATAGGCAGACTCTATAGAATAAGGCAGCCCCCATAAGCAGACACCGTAATAAGGAAGCACCCCCATATAGGCAGACCCTGTAATAAGGCAGTGCCCCCATAGGCAAACTCTGCAGTATAAGGCAGCACCCCCTTAGTCAGACCCTGTAGTAAGGCAGCCCCCATAGGCAGACCCTGTAATAAGGCAGCACCCCTATAGGCAGACCCTGTAATAAGGCAGCACCCCTATAGGCAGACCCTGTAATAAGGTAGCACTCCTATAGGCAGACCCTGTAATACGGCAGCCCCCATAGTCAGACCCTGTAATAAAGCAACACCCCCATAGTCAGACACTGTAATGAGGCAGCACCCCTATTGTCAGACCCTGTAATAAGGCAGCCTCCATAGTTAGACCCTGTAATAAGGCAGCAGCACCCATTAAAAAAAAATTATAAAATAAATATTCACCTCTCTTCTTCCTCGTTCCTGCGCTGCTCCCGCTGATCTCCTGACATCATCAGTGACGTCATCGCGCCCGCTGTCAGGGACGGCTACGTCAGATGCCGACACTGACAGGGGGATGATGGGAGGAGCGTAGCGATCAGCTGTATCGGCTCAATGCTGGTACAGCTGATCTTCCGATGACGGCGGGGGCCCATTGCTGGCACCGGGCCCCCCGCCTGCTAAGGGGCCCCATATTCTGCTGCAGAACAGCACGCCGATACAGTTACAGTAGTGTAGCTCTGGGTGGGCCCCCTCAGAGCACCTGGCCCAGGGTGCCTGCACCCTCTGCCCCCCCGGTAGCTACGCTACTGGTTCCGCCCCACATAGTAATGTCACCACTGTGCCCCTTACATAGTAACAATGACTTCTTTGTGCTCTCTAGATAATAAAATTCACCCTTAGAAAACATTAATGCTCTATGCTAGTGCCCTCCACATTTTGTCCCTAAGAAGTAATAATACCACATATAAAATTTTGATGGTCTCAGTACTCTGAGTGATGCTATAACAATAATGTTTAAGTGCTCACTTAACATTTAATAATGTCCCCTAAGTAGCCTCCATGTACAGCTTGACTATACACAGTATGGTGGGCCCACAGTTTTCCTATACACAGTATAATGCCCCCACAGCTCCCCTATACACAATATGATGAGCCCACAGCTTCCCTATGCACAGTATAATAGTATAATGCCTCCATAGCTCCCCTATACACAATGATCCCACAGCTCCCCTATACACAATATGATCCCACAGCTCACCTATACACAGTATGATGAGCCCACATCTCCCCTCAACACAGTATGATGAGCCCACAGCTCCCCTATACACAATATGATCCCACAGCTCCCCTATACACAATATGATGATCCGACAGCTCCCCTATACACAGTATGATGTCATCACGGCTCCCCTATATACAGTATGATGTCACCACTGCTCCCCTTTACACAGTATGATGAGCCCACAGCTCCCCTATACACAGTATGATGAGCCCACAGCTCCCCTATACAGTTTTATGCCAACAGAGCTCCAATATAGAAAGTATAATGCCCCCCAGAGCTCCCCTATACACAGTATAATGGGCCAACAGCTCACCTATGCAAGGTATAATGCCTTCATAGCTCCCTTATACATAGTATGATGGGCCCACAGCTCCCGTATATACAGTAGGATTTCCCCTGTACACAGTATAATGGGCTAACCTTTCCCTTATACACAGTATGATGTCACCACTGCTCCCCTATACACAGTATGATGTCACCACTGCTCCCCTATACACAGTATCATGGGCCCACAGCTCCCGTACATACTGTATGATGTCCATTAGAGTTCCCCTATACATAGAATGATGTCCCCATTGGTCCCCCCAAAAAATAGAATAATAGTTAATAGTGTTCTGACACCGTGCGTCGCCTGCACTGAGAGTAATACTGCCAGGAGGAAATTAACTTTATTCCTCACTGCAGCCTCGGGGGCAGCGCTGACATGGTTTCAGTCACCGCTCTGTATAGAGAGCAGCAGCTGTAACTGCGCCTCACAAGGGTATGTGCACAAGTTGCGGATTCCATTGCAGATTTTTCCGCACGGATTCTGCAAAATCCACAGGTAAAACGCCCTGCGTTTTACCTGCAGTTTCCCCCTGGATTTACTTCAGATTTTGTGCGGAATTCACCTGCGTTTTTACACCTGGGGATTCCTATAAAGGAACAGGTGTAAAACACTGCGGAATCCGCACAAAGAATTGACATGCTGCAGAAAATACAACGCTGTGTTTCCATGCGGAATTTTCCGCAGCATGTGCACAGCAGATTTGGTTTTCCATAGGTTTACATGCTACTGTAAAACGCATGGAAAACTGCTGCAGATCCGCAACGTGTGCATATACCCTTGCTGCGACTGACATCCGGCTCAGCAGCCTCTACCACCCAGTAAGTGCCCACTTGACATTTAATAATGTTCCCTGAGTCCCCCCATGTACAGTAACAATGGCCCCAGCATCGCTGATGTCAGCAGGCGGTCATGTGACGACTCTTTCAGCTTCTCTCAATTCTTTTCTATTGAAAGAAACCAAACCTTTTTAGTCGACACTAGCACATAGTAAACATGTGGTCGCATGACCGCCTGATGACACCAGTGATATTGGGGGCTCATAACAGCAGGCGCTCCGTGTCATGATTTGGCAGTCTGCTTATTATTAAGTTATTAAAGCACCACTCTATCAGGGTTTTTTTTTCACAGCTGGAGTGGTGCTTTTAGCACAAGTTCCCTGTCCCGGTCATACACTCATCCTCTGCCGTATTCACCGTTTTTTGGCACCACTCCAGCCCCGCTGCTCCATCTTGTGAGCACAGCTTCTGATTGGCCAGAAGTTTGAAGCTTAGTCACAAGCGCTCAATGTAAGTCTATGAGGGCCAGGAAGAGGCAAGAACGAGGCTCTTGTAGACTCACATTGATTAGTGACCTCCGTACCGCTCTATGAAACACTGGAGCAGCGGACAGGTCACAAACTGCAGGAGATGGGCCCAAGCAGTGCGGTGGCGAAAACAGATGAAAACGCCAGAAGGTGAGTACCAGACAGTTGGTCTTGGATTGAGGCTATGTGCCCACGTCGCGGATTCGTGCGTGGATTTTTACGCACAGATTTTGAAAAATCCACAGGTAAAATCTTACCGATCAAAGGGGTATACTCATTTATGCTGAGCAATGTTTATTAAAATTTATAACAGAACATAATTACCATTTCTTTCCTGTATGCCTTCTCTCCTGTTTTACAAGATATGATTTCTGTATGAAAGATTTCCACTATTCTGAACATGCTTCTATGTGTGACTTCTCTCGTGGCTCCTAAGACTTGATTTTTTTGCGAAGGATTTCTCACAGCGTGAACATGAATACGGCTTCTCTCCAGTGTGAATTCTCTGATGTTTAATAAGATTCCCTTTAACATTGAAGGACCTCTCACATTCTGAACATGAATATGGCTTTTCTCCTGTGTGGATTCTTTGATGTCTAATAAGACTTGCTTTATCTCTAAAACATTTCACACATTCTGAACATGAAAATGGCTTCTCTCCTGTATGACTTCTCTGATGTTTAATAAGACTCCCTTTAACCGTGAAAGACTTCCAACACAGTGAACATGAAAATGTATTTTCTCCTGTGTGGACTTTCTGATGTCTAATAAGATTTCTTTTATTTGTAAAGCATTTCCCACATTCTGAACAGGAGTATGGAGTCTCACCTGTATGAATTTTCTGATGTGTAATAAGATTCCATTTATCTGTGAAGGCCTTCCCACATTCCGAACATGAAAACGGCTTTTCTCCTGTGTGAGTTCTCTCATGTATCACTAATTTTGATTTATACGTAAAGCATTTCCCACATTCTGAACAGGAGTATGGCTTCTCTCCTTTTTGCTTTCTCTGTGTTAAAATATCTAAGCTTCCAGTAAGTTGCTTGTCACACTGAAATCTTGTATCCACTTTGTCACCTGGAATTGTGGTAACAATAGGAGATTGCTCAGGAGAGGGTTCCTCATGATAAGGAGGATTATAAGAAAATGAAGTTCTGTGAAGTCCAGACGATCCAAGAAGGGTAATGATGTTTTCTCCATTAGAGTGCTTCCCGATATCTTCTTTACAACTTAGTGATAACCAGTTATTCTCACAAGGATTTCCTATAAGGATGAAAGATAGACTGGATGCGATTTTTTTTTCGACAACACAAAAGGGATTTCTAATTTCTATGATGGAGCGCACTATGAAAACCCTCGTCAGTAAAAGTACCAGTAATAAGGAAGACAACTACATGCCATAACATTAACACAATGACGGGTAAAATGAATAACACTTATAAACTGGTGACATTGGCACAAGTCAGGGGTGGCAGAGATTAGACAGCAAATAAACAGTTAAGGAAACCTGTCATCAGGAATTACAGTGCTGTTTCACTCTCGTAGCAACCATCCTATTATGCCCTTAGTGTAGATAAGTATCCACCCAATTAGAAATGGAGCTTTAATATTTCACTACCGTATGCAAATGAGATTAACTAATCACAAAAATGACCCCACATGCAGGAGCAGTTGAGCTCCAGCCATTGTAATCACGTCCTCAGTTTGCCTAAGGAAGTATTACTCAACTCCAGTCCTCAAGACCCACCAACAGGTCAAGTTTTCAGGCTTTCCTTAGTATTGCATAGGTGATGGAATTAATGCTTGAGCAGGTGCATGCATTTGCTTTGTTTATGCGCATGCGTACGGTATTTCCCAATGGACGTGGCTTATGGAATTTCTATTTATAGAGACACTGCACAGATGAAATCCTCTTCTTTTGATGCTGTATCCTGCTGCAAGATCGATCTTAGCGTGGAGAGCTTCAATCTGAATATGGATTTATCATTGAAATTGGCTTTTGCTGTGGCTTCTGAGGAAGAAAGGAAAAGAGAAAGATGGAGAAGACATAGTCGTCGCTATTGGCAACACTCCATTGTTGAAGTCCGAGAGTCGTGGAGCCTACCACTCATTGTTCACTGAGCTTCGGGTTTTCACGGTGCTCGCACTTGATTTTCAAAATAACCGCCAACCGCCACCAGAAGAAGTTCTGCGAGGAGCGCAGGAAAAGAGGGGTGTGCCATTGTGGGTGGAGCCTGAAGTGAGAGCCGCAAGTGAGGACGCGGTGCAGGAGAACCGCAAGTGAAGACGCTGCAAAGTCCTGGACGGAGGACTGGAAAGAGTGACTAACCGCGCACAGAAGGAACCACTGCAGACTCCGGAGGAGAGACGTCAGCCAAACTGAAGCACGGGAGACGCAACATGTCCAGCCCGAGTGGAGATGCAGTGACGGCGGCAGATGCAGCCCCAATACTGCCACCAGACCCAGCGGTGGCCGCAACCCCATAATGCCGCTAGACACAGAGGTGGCCGCAGCCCCAACTCCTATAATGCCGTTACTGATGCCATACGTGCCAGGAGCGGCCTGGCTGCCACAAAATTCAGGGGAGTCCCACACCCTCAGTAACTTTAAAGAAAGACTCTACAGACCTACACATCCAGATCCAGGAACTGACCAAAAGTGTGGCTGCACTAGCCAAAATCGTGCAGTCCATGCCAATGCCCCCAAAGGAGAAGATCCAGCTACCTCCAGTCTGGGAGGATGCAGGCCTGAGGACCCGCCTTGGAACCAAAAGTAAAAGTGTTATTAAAGTAATGTGCACTTAAAAAAATGTTTGCATTTGTGTTATGTAACATTCAAGAAAGAAACCTCCCATAAAGAGAAGCAAAGTTATTTTCTGCACTTGAATATATGTTCCTGCAATGTTTGAGAAAACAACCTCCCATAAAGGGAAGAAAAGTTTACATAACTTATTATAATGCATATTTTATAATTTTTGCATATGTATTTAACCATTTACTGTCTTTTTGTTTTCCAAGTCCGGGAGTACTGGATTTAACGGGGGAGAGTGCGACGCCCCAGGGTTCTGGTTGTCACAGTGGCATTGCTTTCCTCACGGGGAGGGTGACGTCACGCTTGGAAGCGATGGAGGATTCCTTTTAACAGGTAATTAGCACATACAACACCATTCTGACTTCAGGCCAGAAGGGGGAGTTCTACACCCAAAATCAGAGGAGCTGCTCTCTCTTTGGTCAGGAGGAGGAGTTAGTTGCTAGGCAGTTGGGAAGATTTAGACAGTTGGTGCCAGACAGCAGACTGGAGCAGTCTGAAGCAGAAGGACGGGTAAGGGGTCGTACAGCCTGAGGTGCTGTAGCTCCTAGATAGCGAGATACAGAAGGAAGAACAGCCTTTAAACTAGAAGAAGAGGGGACGGGAAGAAAAACATTAGACTCGAACAAAGAAGACCCAGGAAAACATACTCAGAAGGGAGGTAAGAACATTTCTAAAATAATCCACAGCGAGGAGATTGGAACAAAACAAAATCCTCTAAACTGCATGCTCGCAAATGCCAGAAGCCTGACAAACAAGATGGAAGAACTAGAAGCAGAAATATCTACAGGTAACTTTGACATAGTGGGAATAACCGAGACATGGTTAGATGAAAGCTATGACTGGGCAGTTAACTTACAGGTTTACAGACTGTTTAGAAAGGATCGTAAAAATCAGAGAGGAGGAGGGGTTTGTCTCTATGTAAAGTCTTGTCTAAAGTCCACTTTAAGGGAGGATATTAGCGAAGGGAATGAGGATGTCGAGTCCATATGGGTCGAAATTCATGGAGGGAAAAATGGTAACAAAATTCTCATTGGGGTCTGTTACAAACCCCCAAATATAACAGAAATCATGGAAAGTCTACTTCTAAAGCAGATAGATGAAGCTGCAACCCATAATGAGGTCCTGGTTATGGGGGACTTTAACTACCCGGATATTAACTGGGAAACAGAAACCTGTGAAACCCATAAAGGCATCAGGTTTCTGCCAATAACCAAGAAAAATTATCTTTCACAAATGGTGCAAAATCCAACCAGAGGAGCAGCACTTTTAGACCTAATACTATCTAATAGACCTGACAGAATAACAAATCTGCAGGTGGTCGGGCATCTAGGAAATAGCGACCACAATATTGTACAGTTTCACCTGTCTTTCACTAGGGGGACTTGTCAGGGAGTCACAAAAACACTGAACTTTAGGAAGGCAAAGTTTAACCAGCTTAGAGATGCCCTTAATCTGGTAGACTGGGACAATATCCTCAGAAATAAGAATACAGATAATAAATGGAAAATGTTTAAGAACATCCTAAATAGGCACTGTAAGCGGTTTATACCTTGTGGGAATAAAAGGACTAGAAATAGGAAAAACCCAATGTGGCTAAACAAAGAAGTAAGAGGGGCAATTAACAGTAAAAAGAAAGCATTTGCACTACTAAAGCAGGATAGCACCATTGAAGCTCTAAAAAACTATAGGGAGAAAAATACTTTATCTAAAAAAGTAATTAAAGCTGCCAAAAAGGAAACAGAGAAGCACATTGCTAAGGAGAGTAAAACTAATCCCAAACTGTTCTTCAACTATGTCAATAGTAAAAGAATAAAAACTGAAAATGTAGGCCCCTTAAAAAATAGTGAGGAAAGAATGGTTGTAGATGACGAGGAAAAGGCTAACATATTAAACACCTTCTTCTCCACGGTATTCACGGTGGAAAATGACATGCTAGGTGAAATCCCAAGAAACAATGAAAACCCTATATTAAGGGTCACCAATCTAACCCAAGAAGAGGTGCGAAACCGGCTAAATAAGATTAAAATAGATAAATCTCCGGGTCCGGATGGCATACACCCACGAGTACTAAGAGAACTAAGTAATGTAATAGATAAACCATTATTTCTTATTTTTAGGGACTCTATAGCGACGGGGTCTGTTCCCCAGGACTGGCGCATAGCAAATGTGGTGCCAATATTCAAAAAGGGCTCTAAAAGTGAACCTGGAAATTATAGGCCAGTAAGTCTAACCTCTACTGTTGGTAAAATATTTGAAGGGTTTCTGAAGGATGTTATTCTGGATTATCTCAATGAGAATAACTGTTTAACTCCATATCAGCCTGGGTTTATGAGAAATCGCTCCTGTCAAACCAATCTAATCAGTTTTTATGAAGAGGTAAGCTATAGGCTGGACCACGGTGAGTCATTGGACGTGGTATATCTCGATTTTTCCAAAGCGTTTGATACCGTACCGCACAAGAGGTTGGTACACAAAATGAGAATGCTTGGTCTGGGGGAAAATGTGTGTAAATGGGTTAGTAACTGGCTTAGTGATAGAAAGCAGAGGGTGGTTATAAATGGTGTAGTCTCTAACTGGGTCGCTGTGACCAGTGGGGTACCGCAGGGGTCGGTATTGGGACCTCTTCTCTTCAACATATTCATTAATGATCTGGTAGAAGGTTTACACAGTAAAATATTGATATTTGCAGATGATACAAAACTATGTAAAGCAGTTAATACAAGAGAAGATAGTATTCTGCTACAGATGGATCTGGATAAGTTGGAAACTTGGGCTGAAAGGTGGCAGATGAGGTTTAACAATGATAAATGTAAGGATATACACATGGGAAGAAGGAATCAATATCACCATTACACACTGAATGGGAAACCACTGGGTAAATCTGACAGGGAGAAGGACTTGGGGATCCTAGTTAATGATAAACTTACCTGGAGCAGCCAGCGCCAGGCAGCAGCTGCCAAGGCAAACAGGATCATGGGGGGCATTAAAAGAGGTCTGGATACACATGATGAGAGCATTATACTGCCTCTGTACAAATCCCTAGTTAGACCGCACATGGAGTACTGTGTCCAGTTTTGGGCACCGGTGCTCAGGAAGGATATAATGGAACTAGAGAGAGTACAAAGGAGGGCAACAAAATTAATAAAGGGGATGGGAGAACTAAAATACCCAGATAGATTAGCGAAATTAGGATTATTTAGTCTAGAAAAAAGACGACTGAGGGGCGATCTTATAACCATGTATAAGTATATAAGGGGACAATACAAATATCTCGCTGAGGATCTGTTTATACCAAGGAAAATGACGGGCACAAGGGGGCATTCTTTGCGTCTGGAGGAGAGAAGGTTTTTCCACCAACATAGAAGAGGATTCTTTACTGTTAGGGCAGTGAGAATCTGGAATTGCTTGCCTGAGTAGGTGGTGATGGCGAACTCAGTCGAGGGGTTCAAGAGAGGCCTGGCTGTCTTCCTGGAGCGGAACAATATTGTATCATACAATTATTAGGTTCTGTAGAAGGATGTAGATCTGGGGATTTATTATGATGGAATATAGGCTGAACTGGATGGACAAATGTCTTTTTTCAGCCTTACTAACTATGTTACTATGTTTAGCTAACGTGCCGGAGAGCGAAGCACAGGAGTGTGACAACAGGAGAGAAAAGCTGGGACTGAGCTACATCCCTGATTGAGCGCAGACACCGGTAGCCGGAAGACCGAGGCTTTTGTGGGACTCTAAGCTGGATTATACATCACCTGTTCACCCTAACACCCAGGAGACACAGAGCCTGGGTCTTGATAAAGACCCTGTAAAACAAAGGACAGAGATAACTGAGAGGAGCTTGCTAAGAAGCCATTGGCAGTAAGGGACTATAACAACACAGCGCTAGAAGGAAGGCTTTTAACTCCACCTGATTAAACTGGCCTCTGAACTCACTTCCAAGCCGGTCGGACCGTGCCTGTACCTGTGATCTGGTGCCCTGGACTGTGGCTACCTGCTACCATCAGTAAACCAGGTACAAAGACTGCACAACTGTGTTCTTCGTTCTCTACTGCACCACTCATCATCCTCCATCTATTCACCAGGTGCCCTGGGACCTACTTCACCTGTGGGAAGTTATACCATCTGGCTGCCATAACATCACCCCAGAGGACCCCTTTAAGCAGCGTTGGTCATCCCTGACCGAATACCACAGGTGGCGTCCCAAACATTCCTTATTTCCACAACCCCTCTAAAGACATTCCCTTTAACATGGGCGCCCAGGGCCACGGACCGGGTCGCCGCCACAGTGACACATCCCTTTAAGTAACGGACCCGGTACTGAGTACCTCACTGCCACGGCGGGCGACTCCCTTCCATCCAGAGTCTTTAGAGTAATGGACTACCTGTCTCCAGACCCCCTTTTATACATCAGGGATTTTGCAGGTGGTAACATAATTTCCTGGACATGACTAGTGTGAAATACGCATTAAAGTATTAAATCATTAATAAGTGGTATGAAGACGGCCCCGCTATTTATCGGTGCACCGCCGGAGTCTGTACAGGAGCAGCCGCGCCATCACCGGACACTTCTGTAGTGAGCAGTGAATAAAGCTTCACTGCACTGGAGACTTCACACGATATCACACACCGGTCATTCTCGTCACGTGCCAGTCACTATTACATACCTGTGGAAACATCTCCCGGAATCTCCTCCTTCCCGTCACTCACACACGGCTGATCCCCCCTCGTCATCGCTTCTTCTTCTGTCTCCTCCTTCACTTTATTCTTAGTCGGATCTTCCTCCTGATTTATCAGATGTAACAATCAGCACAATACAAGAAACCACCAAAATCTGTGACCTCTATGACTACGATCAGAAATGTCCCCCAATATACAGATCCGGTACAGGGCTCAGCACCATCTACCTGATGGTCCTCCGGGATGTTGTGATTCTCCTCCGGACAGTCCTGGGGATACAGAGGACGGGGACATCTCTCTGGTGGATTTATGTCCACAAGTTCATCTGTAGGAAACACACAGTGATGGAATACAGTGGTGTGTTAACCCCTTCATCCCGAAGCCTGTTTTCACCTTCCTGACCTGGCCAACTTTTACAATTATGACCACTGTCCCTTTTTGAAGTAATAACTCTAGAACGCTTCAACGGATCCCGCTGATTCTGAGAACGTTTTCTCGTGACATATTGTACATTATGATAGTGGTAAAAGTTCTTTGATATGACTTGCGCTTAATTGGTTAAAAAAAATAAAAAATTAAAAAAAAACACGAAATTTGGCGAACATTTCACAATTTTCAAACTTTTAATTTTTATGTCCTTAAATCATAGTAGTAGTATCACACAAAATACTTAATGAATAACATTCCCCACGTCTACTTTACATCAGCACAATTTTGGAAACAATTTTTTTTTGTTAGGAAATTATAAGGGTTAAAAGTTGACAAGCGATTTTTCATTTTGCCAACAAAATTTACAAAACCATTTTTTAGGAACCACATCACATTTGAAGTGACTTTGAGGGGTCTATATAATAGAAAATACCAAAAAATTTGTACTTTTATTGTTTTTTTTTTATTTACAAAAATAAGTTTATTTATTGGAAATATACATACATATTTTTTCTTTATTTAGGATTTTTTTTTTACACATATATATTATATTATATTTTAATATAATATATATATATATATATATATATATATATATATATATATATATATATATATATATATATATATATATATATACACACACTATATAATTGTCTAAGGGTCACTTCCGTCTGTCTGTCACAGATATTCATTGGTCGCGGCCTCTGTCTGTCATGGAATCCAAGTCGCTGATTGGTCTCGCCAGCTGCCTGTCATGGCTGCCGCGACCAATCAGCGACGGCCACAGTCTGATTAGTCCCTCCCTACTTCCTGGCAGTCAGTGCCCGGCGCCCGCTCCATACTCCCCTCCCGTCACCGCTCACACAGGGTTAATGCCAGCAGGTAACTCACTCCGTTACCGCCGCTATTAACCCTGTGTGACCAAGTTTTTACTATTCATGCTGCCTATGCAGCATCAATAGTAAAAAGATCTAATGTTAAAAAAAATAAAAAATCATTATATACTCACCTGTTATGATCTGGTGGCCTAGGAGCAGCATGGACTAGCTCTGGAGAAGGTGGCCTCTATACTGACCGCAGCCCCTGAACTTAACACCGCAACTAGAAGTAGCCGTGGGATGTTCCTGTCACTCCCTAGACACCTCGTCACAGCCTGAGGTGTTATGGTTCTCAATGGCAAGAGAACATAGCCCAGCATACATAGGAACTAGCTCTTGGAAGGATGGAAACTTAAACTGACCATGAACTAAACCTGCCGCACAACTAACAGTAGCCGGGTAGCGTAGCCTGCGTTTTATCCCTAGACGCCCAGCGCCGGCCGGAGGACTAACTAATCCTGGCAGAGGAAAATATAGTCCTGGCTCACCTCTAGAGAAATTTCCCCGAAAGGCAGACAGAGGCCCCCACATATATTGGCGGTGATTTAAGATGAAAATGACAAACGTAGTATGAAAATAGGTTTAGCAAAATCGAGGTCCTCTTACTAGATAGCAGGAAGACAGAAAGGGTACTTTCATGGTCAGCTGAAAACCCTATCAATACACCATCCTGAAATTACTTTAAGACTCTAGTATTAACTCATAACATCAGAGTGGCAATTTCAGATCACAAGAGCTTTCCAGACACAGAAACGAAACTGCAGCTGTGAACTGGAACAAAATGCAAAAAACAAACAAGGACAAAAGTCCGACTTAGCTGGAAGTTGTCTGGTAGCAGGAACATGCACAGAAAGGCTTCTGATTACAATGTTGACCGGCATGGAAGTGACAGAGGAGCAAGGTTAAATAGCGACTCCCACATCCTGATGGGAACAGGTGAACAGAGGGGATGATGCACACAAGTTCAATTCCACCAGTGGCCACCGGGGGAGCCCAAAATCCAATTTCACAACACTGAGGACTAATTACCCCTAAAGAAAGAAACGGGAAAACTATCTTGCCTCAGAGAAAATCCCCAAAGGATAGACAGCCCCCCACAAATATTGACTGTGAGAGGAGAGGGAAATTACATACGCAGACTGAAAACAGAATTTAGCAAAGGAGGCCACGCTAGCTAAAAAGAAAGGACAGGACAGAGTACTGTGCGGTCAGTATTAAAATGCTACCAAATATCCACCACAGAGAATACAAAAATCTCCACACCTAACTAAAGGCATGGAGGGTAACTCTGCATCTCCAGAGCTTCCAGCTTGGCTGAATAAATCCTTACACAGACAAAGCTGGACAAGAAAAAAACATAGAAATGCACTGAGCTATAAGGTCCACAGCAAGTGGACTGCAAAAACAAAGCCAGGACTTCTCTTTGATGACTTGGACAGTCTAGCAGGAGAAACCAAGCAGAGATGTGAATCCTCCAAGAAACAATGGACAACTGGCACTGACTAAAGGATCTAGCCAGAATAAATAGCCCAGTCAGAATTGGTAGTAAGTGAAAGCACCTGATGACTGCTGAGATCCAAAGGAGCAGCAGTACCACTTACAACCACCGGAGGGAGCCCAAGAGCAGAATTCACAACACTCACCTTCCGCCGCCTTTCCCGATCCTCGCGACGCTCCTGTGACCGCTCCATGCAAGCGGCAGGTTCCGGTCCCAAGGATGGTATGTCAGAAGGACCTTCCATGACGTCACGGTCATGTGACCACAACGTGATCACAGGCCCTGCGAGAAGGACCTTCCATGACGTCATGGTCATGTGACCGCGACGTCATCACAGGTCCTGCGCTCATACCAACCCTGGGACCGGAAGCTGACGCGTGCACCGCACACAGGGCCAGGACTTCAACGGGCCTTCGGAGGGTGAGTATATGTTTATTTTTTATTTTAAGTCTGTATACTACGTGGCTCTGTGCTGTATACTCCGTCGCTGTGCAATACACTACGTGGCTGTGCAATATACTATGTGGCTGGGCAATATACTACGTACGTGGCTGGGCAATATACTACGTACAGTACGTGGCTGGGCAATACACTACGTGACTGGGCAATATACTACGTGGCTGAGCAATATACTACGTGGCTGGGCAATATACTACGTGACTGGGCAATATACTATGTACGTGGCTGGGCAATATACTACGTTACCGGGCAATATACTACGTACGTGGCTGGGCAATATACTACGTAGTTGGGCAATATACTACGTCGCTGGCCAATATACGTGACTGGGCAATATACTACGTACATGGCTGGGCAATATACTACGTACGTGGCTGGGCAATATACCACGTGGCTGTGCAATATACTACGTGGCTGGGCAATATACTACGTGGACATGCATATTCTAGAATACCCGATGCGTTAGAATCGGGCCACCATCTAGTATATGTGTGTGTATATATATATGTATATATATATATATATATATATATATTTTATTTTTTTTTTTTAAACTTTTTTACATTGTCCCAGTGTCGGACATCACTAATGTCAGATCGCTGATCTGACACTTTGCTCCGCTTAGTATCATATCAGGATCTGACAGGCAGGGAAAGAGGCATCTCAGGTCTTGCCCTCAGCAGGCGCTTACAAGCCACCTCCTTGCAGGACCCCGCGGCCATCTTGGTGCCTAGGGTCTCATAGAGACCCTCAGGACAACGCGATCGCAGAGGGGTTAAATGCCCGCAATTGGTGCTAGCACTGACCATGGGCATTGCTGCGGGGTGTCAGCTATCACATACAGCTGACACCCGCACCCGATCTCTGTGGCGCTCAGTGTGAGGCTGCGAAACCAAATCGCCGTTCCAGTACTGCTGTTTGCATGAATGCACCTCCCGCAGAGCAGTACTAGTACGGCGCATGTTATGAAGGGGTTAAAGTTTAGACACCCTGGACAAAATTACTATTATTGTGAACAGTTAAGCAAGTTGAAGATGAAATGATCTCTAAGGGATAAAGTTAAAGATGACAAATTTCCTTTGCATTTTAGGCAAAAAAAAGGAAAATGTGTCGATGCAAAAGTTTGGGCACCCTGCATGGTTAGTATCTAGTAGCGCCCCCTTTTACAAGTATCACAGCTTGTAAACGGTTTTTGTAGCCAGACTCTCAATACTTGTTTGAGGGATTTTCCACCATTCTTCCTTGGAGAATTCCTCCAGTTCTGTGAGATTCCTGGGTCATCTTGCTTCTTCTGTTATTTTTAGGTTTAGCGCAAATTGCCAATGATGATCAGATCAGGGGACTGTGAGGGCCATTGTAAAACCTTCAGTTTGCCCCTTTTGAGGTCATCTATGGTGGATTGTGACATGTGTTTAGGACCATTATCTATTTGTAGCAGCCATCCTCTTCCTCTTATCACCTTCAGCTTTTTTACAGATGGTGTTATGTTTGCATCAAGAATTTGTGGAAATTTTATTGAGTCCATTCTTCCTTCTACCTGTGAAATGTTCCCCATGCCCTTGGCTGAAGCACAACCCCAACCCCAAAGCCTGATGGATCACCATGCTTAATGGTTGGCGAAATGTTCTTTTTCTGAAATTCTGTGTGTCTTTCCTCCACACATACCTTTGATCATTGTGGCCACAGAGTTCTATTTTAACCTCATCTCTCCACAGGGCTTGTTTCAAAAATGCATCAGGCTTGTTTAGATGTTCTTTTGCAGACTTCTGAAGCTGAATTTTATGGTGAGGATGCAGGAGAGGTTTTCTTCTAATGACTCTTCCATGAAGGTCATATTTTTGCAGGTGTCTCTGAACATTAGAACAATGTACTATAACTCCAGTCTGCTAAATCTTTTTGAATGTCTTTTGCAGTCAAGAGGGGGTTCTGATTTGCCTCTCTAGTAATCCTACGAGCAGCTTTCACTGAGATGTTGCATGGTCTTCCTTATTTTGACCTTCACTATTCTTGGTAACTGCCATTTCTGAAATTCATTTATGAGGAAAGGGCAACTTGAAAATGCTTTGTAATCTTCTTATAGCCTTGTTCTGCTTTGTGGGCCTTCACAAGGTTAGAGGAAGGAAGGTTTTTATAAAGCATGATTGGGCCTTTCCTAACGATGATAGTGAGGAAGCCATAACCTTCACAGGCTAATAAAGGTCTGAAACCTTCGTCAAATTATCTGAGTACACAAATCTCCAAGGGTGCCCAAACTTTTGAATTGTCCTATTTTTCTTTCTGTAATTTATTAAATTTAAAAAATGAGCAAACGTATATATATTTTTTTACCTAAAATACAAAGGAAATGTGTTATCTTTCACGTTAGGCCTTTTAGAGATCATTTCATTTTCAATTTGCTTAACTGTTCACAACAACAGCAATTTTGACCAGGGGGGTGCCCAAACATTTACATACCACTATAGATTGAGTCATGTGATGATGAGATGATGGGAGTAGTAGTAGGTGACCGCAGAACAGACATGACAGTCTCCCCTCCTCACCCTGCTGATCGGCCCATATTGCGATCGCCTCTTGAGCTCCATGTGTAACCTCAACCTTAATATCAATCAGATCTTCACCCTAAAAAAGAAAAATGTAAGATGAGCTCAGGTCCTATCACTTCATGGTCAGATGTTGTGGAGGCTTCAGTGTCATCTACCTGATGATCCTCCGGGATGTTGTGATTCTCCTCCGGACAGTCCTGGGGATACAGAGGACGGGGACATCTCTCTGGTGGATTTCTCCTGCTGGATCCATCTGTGGAGACACACAGACTGAATACATCACTCTCAGAACCGGTAATTCTAGGTTAATACATCAGGGACCAAATTACACTGCTGTGGTCCTCACCACCGGTACCGAGGTCCCAGCACATCATATCCCCAAGTATGAAGTGATGATCAGCTAGACCAAAGCCTAATGTTCTCTGCTCTGCACCCGGAGGATGAGGACCCTGAGGAGGGGGACAGAGAAGACCCTCGTCAGTCAGATGGAGCATCCGTACTAAGAAACATAACTTCTCCAAATTTCCTCTCCACCAGGGATGGAACCACAGAGGAGCTGGAGAAAGCTCCACATTTCTATCCATCGGTTTCTTTTCTCCTAATTCGCCGTTATGGAGATTGGGGGATGGACGATTACCATTTACCAGTGATTGTTTTCTAAGAGATCATGATGTCACATGAGGACACGGCCTCCTTCCTGGATAGGATCCTCTGGGATCACTAAGAGGAGAGAACCTGCAGTCCTCCTATTAAAACATGCGTTACTGTGTTTTTATCTATATATATAATTGTCTAAGGGTTTTTCCGTCTGTCTGTCTTTCTGTCTGTCTGTCTGTCTGTCCTGGAAATCCCGCGTCTCTGATTGGTCGAGGCCGCCAGGCCTCGACCAATCAGCGACGGGCACAGCATGGCGATGATGATGTCATAATGGAAATCCCGCGTCTCTGATTCAGCGACGGGCACAGTATCGACGTAGATGTCATAATGGTTGCCATGGCGACGATGATGTCATAAAGGTTGCCTCGACCAATCAGCGACGGGCACAGTCTGCCGCGAATTCTGGAATCATCATTGTCCATATACTACGGGGACATGCATATTCTAGAATACCCGATGCGTTAGAATCGGGCCACAATCTAGTTTTTTTATAAATAGAGAAAAATCTCAATATTCACCCCCGATATAAACACTAAAATAGGCAGCAAGTGTGCGGAAAGTTCTGAGTTTGACTCTCTATGAGGAAAGTGCACGTGTACAGCTAACGGATGAAGTCACAGTGCCCGAGAGGACGGTTGGGAACCCCCGGTACGCAGCGGTTAGTGCCTATCAATGTGTAGAAAGAACTAGAGAGCAGGCACCGGGGTCATGGGCGCTTACTGATGTACATGGGGAGCCGAGGAGAGATTGTCTGGTCAGATTCCACAGAAAAGCCCCATAATACATGTTCTATGAACGAACAACCCTTTATGTGAGACTTACACTTATTGTTACCAGCATTGTGCTGCCCGATGTCCCAGCAGGGCCAACACCGGAGTCATCATCCCACTTGTATGGTTCTGCTCAGACCCCATGAAGAGGAAGAGTGGATTGCCTAACATTTTGTTGTCATTGAGTCCTTGAGACTAGGACATCCCGTCCGTGCGTTCTGACGTCATGTGATAAGGCTCCATAACCCCTTCCTGATATCTGGGGTTCATGCATGGAGGAGGCCAGGTGCGCGCCTGTTAAGCGAGCTCTGATTGCTGCCATTTAATCACTTCACTGCTGCCTACAGCCTGACAGTGCAATTTAAAGGGAACCTGTCATGTAAACTAACGCTAATAATCTGCAGATACGGGGTTAATCAGCAAGTTAATAGCGTTTATAACCTGCCCGATGTCAGCACTGAGAGCCCCCCTGCCGGGAGGAAATGAACCTTATTCCACCTGGCAGTGTTCAGCTTCCAGTCATAGAGTTTTGGCCGTTGCAGCTACAGTCACCGCTCAGTGTATACGGAGCAGCAGTTACCGAGCCCCCTGCACTGACTGTCAGTCGTCTTAGCTTTATGGCTCAGCATTAGAGCGGGCTGTGAGTCAGTGCTGGGGCGCAGGTTGAGCTGCTGCTCACTATATTCTGAGGGGTCACTGAAGCCGCACCGACCGCACCTCTATGGCTGGAAGCCGAACGCTGCCGGGGAATAAAGTTGATTTCCTCCTGGCAGAGGGGCTCAGTGCAGGAGCCAGGCAAGTTCAAAACATTATTAATGTGCAGGTCAACCCCATGTCTGCTGAAGGTTAATGTTATTTTACATGACAGGATCCCTTTATGTGGTTGGGAGTCCCATTCTCCTGGGCAGTCACTAAATCACAGGGTCCCAACAAAGGTTTGCCGTGACATCATAAACAGCTCCCTAAAAATACAATAAAAACACAACGATCAAAAAGGTCACAGGTGACCCAAAATGATACCAATAAAAAGGTCAGGGCGCAATTCAAGAAGGAAAGCCGTCACACAGCTCCGATAACAGAAGATAAAGTGATGGGTCTCTATGCTAAAAACAAACAAAAAAAAACACAAGATTGGTGTCATCATAACTGACCTGAAAAAAATTGCAGAGAGGTCGTTCTTACCGCCCAATAAATGCCGAAAAACAAACCCCAAAAAAATAAATCGATTTTTTTTTTTAATTTAATTAACTGTTTATCCTCAGCTGGAATTTTTTCAGCACATTATACAGTAAAATGCAAAATTTGTCCTGCAAAAATGACTTCAAACGTCCGTGTATGGAAAAGAACAATAAAAAAAAAAAGATGGCTGCACTCTGTTGACGCTCTGCAGACCCTGAGCCTGGTATGTCTATCTGATGAAAACTCAGAAGACCTAGACTTATATTACTTGACTTAAAAGCCTCAGGATCCTTTTTGGAACATTTTGAGCCTCCCTAGAAGCTACAATGCCTCAAATCAAGAGGAAAGAAGGCAGGCCAGGATGTCTCCTAGCAATGTCACTGAAGCTCTCCAGTCATGCATCTTTCATATCTACTCTCAAGTCAGCAGCACCTAAGAGCGATCCAGATCTCCATTGGTCCACTGAGACCCCCTCAGAGGCCCAAAAGGACCACAACCCATGGTCATAAGAAAAGAAACCCTACCTGCAAGAAAGAACAAGCGTAGTGAGCTGATACTGAAAGATCCATGGTGGTGAGTAAATCCTCTTTACCACTGCACAGCTCAGTAAGCTCAGCAGGCAGCTCCATTGTCAGTTAAAAGGAGGAGGACTACCGTCGAGCTCCGAGGGAGTCCCTGGACTTAGGTAATTCACCCAGAGCTCCCCCTGCTAGCTCACACCGGCGGTGCTCTGTAACAGTCGCGGCTCCAGAGGAAATCCCTGAAAATCAACGAGATATAATCCTCACACCACACATATCCTGGACTCCTCAACGGGTGGAAAACACATTCCAGGCTGACGTCATTCACACTGCGCGACAACTGTGGCTCCAGCCCTCGATGACACATTAAAGCCGGAGCATATTCAGGAGCAGAATTTCTGGAAACCTCCTGAAGTGTCCCTAAACCTGGAGAATTCCCCTCAATTTATATCTGACAAGTTTCTGCAACCTCTCCACTTATCAGTCACGACTCCAGAATACAAACCCAACATCAAGCCTGATAAATCGGGGTGTTGTGAATTCTGCTCTTGGGCTCCCTCCGGTGGTTGTAAGTGGTACTGCTGCTCCTTTGGATCTCAGCAGTCATCAGGTGCTTTCACTTACTACCAATTCTGACTGGGCTATTTATTCTGGCTAGATCCTTCAGTCAGTGCCAGTTGTCCATTGTTTCTTGGAGGATTCACATCTCTGCTTGGTTTCTCCTGCTAGACTGTCCAAGTCATCAAAGAGAAGTCCTGGCTTTGTTTTTGCAGTCCACTTGCTGTGGACCTTATAGCTCAGTGCATTTCTATGTTTTTTTCTTGTCCAGCTTTGTCTGTGTAAGGATTTATTCAGCCAAGCTGGAAGCTCTGGAGATGCAGAGTTACCCTCCATGCCTTTAGTTAGGTGTGGAGATTTTTGTATTCTCTGTGGTGGATATTTTGTAGCATTTTAATACTGACTGCACAGTACTCCGTCCTGTACTTTCTTTTTAGTTAGCGTGGCCTCCTTTGCTAAATTCTGTTTTCTGTCTGCGTATGTAATTTCCCTCTCCTCTCACAGTCAATATTTGTGGGGGGCTGTCTATCCTTTGGGGATTTTCTCTGAGGCAAGATAGTTTTCCCGTTTCTTTCTTTAGGGGTAATTAGTCCTCAGGCTGTGATGAGGTGTCTAGGGAGTGACAGGAACATCCCACGGCTACTTCTAGTTGCGGTGTTAAGTTCAGGGTCTGCGGTCAGTATAGAGGCCACCTTCTCCAGAGCTCGTTCATGCTGCTCCTAGGCCACCAGATCATAACATCGGGGGTCGTTGTAGGGCATGGTGTCAATAATAAAGCTGGTAACTGTCACTATAAAACAGCAGAAAAAAAGGCAGCAAGACTTACCTGCCCAGATCTTGGAACAAATGCACTGCCTTTTTTCTGCTGTTTGAAATTGAATTTTTGGAGACCTTGAGTCTTTAGAGGCTTTGCTATTTAGTTTAGTAGCTTTGCCACTATCGCCACACAGGGAGGCAAACTGCGGTCTGAAGAACCCCTTAATATTGGTAAACCAAAGGCACATGCTCCTTGTCCTATAGACAATGCAAGCTACAATGCAGCTCAACACGAACACGAATTGTGACAACACGAATGCTATCACTGCCATGCATGCATCAGACACAGATGAGGTCTCGGAGGAGATTTCCCCCAACATAACCCCTTACAAACAAAAGCCAAGACCGGACCATGCAAATTCCTCTCTTGCATATCCCTTTCCTCCTGTAGTTACAGCTGTAAACATAAATAATGATATCCGTCAACCTACCGCCCCAGTGATAAATACGGATAGTTTTGCGGAATCTGTAAAATATTTGTCGGATCTTCTGACATATTCTATCCTGCAAGTAAAGCTGAAAATCGACAACACATTTGCGACTATATGTGCCCAATAAGAAACAATGAATAAATAAATTACAGACAAAAAAGTGGAATCTATAGCCACCAAACAGAATATACTGGAGACGGATCATTGCCTTTTAAAACCCGAGGTTAAAGCGCTAAAGGAAAAGCTCACTGACTTGGTGGAGCATAACAGAAGATGTGACCTCAAGGTGTTCCAGAAAATGTTTCCCCTGCAGATCTTGCTCCATATATCCAAGATCTAATTCATTAGGTTCTAGCAACTGCCTCCAACAGCGATCTGACCATAGATAGGGCTCACAGGTTGCAAAAATCTCTTTTCTCCCAAAAGAGGTCCCGAGGGAAGGGATTGTCTTTTGTTTGAAAGAAATGAAGTTTAGCAGACTATTAGATTATCTTAGAGCCAATAGAATTCCTCATACAACATATATTTTATTTTTTATTTTTTAATTAGTTTATTGAACAGGAACAGACAAACAATCACATTTGGTATACAACCAACATTAAGTATACACATTCATCATAATAACTATGAGGAAGCAATACACTTGCACAATGAGCTATTTATATAAACTTCAATTTCACAGGTCCTCATTCTTTTGCGAGACCCGCTAACACTTAGGATTAATTAAAATAGCCCGTTATTCAGTTATATAAATGTTTGGTTATACATAACTCAGAATGATACTTTACAACCAACATTTCTAGAATAGTCTTAAAAAAGAAAAAAAAAGAAAGAAATTAAAACTACTATTACTATTCTGCTACCAGTAACAACTTCCATAGTGTCAGTGACCTTGTAAAACCATAAAGTACGAGTCAGGGCATCTTCCACTACAGCTATTGTGGTGACATCAAACCGTTATCTATGTGTTGTTATGGTAAGGTGAGATGAATTCCACACTTCTTAGATGTTATTAAATTTCCCCAAGCAACCCCTATTCTGATACATTGTCCGCTCGTAAGGTATAATTGGATAAATCAGTTCAATCTAAGCTCTGAGAGATGGACGTACATCCAACGTAGGGCCAATAATTTCCTGGCTAGAAAAAAGTGTCTCCCGTAGGAGAATTTTAACATGATGTCCCCATTCCCCATCTCGTAGCACACCAAACACCTGTGACCTGGGACTTTATTCCCAGGGATGAGATAGTACGTCATAGGCGATCGGCCGAGTTCACAGGGGGAGCGCGGCCGATCGCCGCCGGGTGTCAGCTGATTATTACAGCTGACATTCATAACTATGTGCCAGGAGCGGTCACGGCAGTACGTTCCGGGCCAGAAAGATTGTACAAACGGGCTTTGGGCAATTTAGAAACTGGGATAAGATTGATGGTACAATCATAAGGACGATAGGGTGGTAAGACCTCAGACTATTTTTTGGAGAACACATCCCCAAAGTCCTTTAGGTACTCCGGAATACCCTCTTGACTGATGGCGGACACAAACACAGCAGAAAGACAACCATTGGAACAATTAGGACCCCAAGGACCCCATTTACCAATATCACGAGATCCCCAGTCTATAACAGGATTATGCCTCTGCAACCAGGGGTTTGGACAAACAACCGCACTCAGACAATATTTTCAGATTGCATCAAAAATGTGAAGTATTTATTGAGTAACACCACAGTGGTCAATAGCGTTCTGAGGTAACGTTTCGACCCTTTGGATCTTTATCAAACCTCACTGTAAAAAACATAAAATACACTATATTAGGGATGATGTGGCCAACAAAACACAGTAAATACAGCAAAAAACAGTAAACAAACAGCAAAAAACATCAAATACAGGTATAGTAAAGTGATCATGACTAATGTCAATGGGCTGCTAGATGGGCATCAACAGATATGATGTATATATACAGGTCCTTCTAAAAAAATTAGCAAATAGTGTTAAATTTCATTATTTACCATAATGTAATGATTACAATTAAACTTTCATATATTATAGATTCATTATCCACCAACTGAAATTTGTCAGGTCTTTTATTGTTTTAATACTGATGATTTTGGCCTACAACTGATAACCCCAAAAACCTGTCTCAATAAATTAGCATATTTCAACCGTCCAATCAAATAAAAGTGTTTAATAACAAACAAAAAAACCATCAAATAATAATGTTCAGTTATGCACTCAATACTTGGTCGGGAATCCTTTGGCAGAAATGACTGCTTCAATGCGGCGTGGCATGGAGGCAATCAGCCTGTGACACTGCTAAGATGTTATGGAGGCCCAGGATGCTTCAATAGCGGCCTTAAGCTCATCCAGAGTGTTGGGTCTTGCGTCTCTCAACTTTCTCTTCACAATATCCCACAGATTCTCTATGGGGTTCAGGTCAGGAGAGTTGGCAGGCCAATTGAGCACAGTAATACCATGGTCAGTAAACCATTTACCAGTGGTTTTGGCACTGTGAGCAGGTGCCAGGAAGCATGAAGTGCTCCAAAATCTCCTGATAGCTAGCTGCATTGACCCTGCCCTTGATGAAACACAGTGGACCAACACCAGCAGCTGACATGGCACCCCACACCATCACTGACTGTGGGTACTTGACACTGGACTTCAGGCATTTTGGCATTTCCTTCTCCCCAGTCTTCCTCCAGACTCTGGCACCTTGATTTCCGAATGACATGCAAAATTTGCTTTCATCAGAAAAAAGTACTTGGGACCACTTAGCAACAGTCCAGTGCTGCTTCTCTGTAGCCCAGGTCAGGCGCTTCTGCCGCTGTTTATGGTTCAAAAGTGGCTTTACCTGGGGAATGCGGCACCTGTAGCCCATTTCCTGCACACGCCTGTGCACGGTGGCTCTGGATGTTTCCACACCAGACTCAGTCCACTGCTTCCTCAGGTTCCCCAAGGTCTGGAATCGGTCCTTCTCCACAATCTTCCTCAGGGTCCGGTCACCTCTTCTCGTTGTACAGCGTTTTCTGCCACATTGTTTCCTTCCAACAGACTTACCATTGAGGTGCCTTGATACAGCACTCTGGGAACAGCCTATTTGTTGAGAAATTTCTTTCTGGGTCTTACCCTCTTGCTTGAGGGTGTCAATGATGGCCTTCTTGACATCTGTCAGGTCGCTAGTCTTACCCATGATGGGGGTTTTGAGTAATGAACCAGGCAGGGAGTTTTTAAAAGCCTCAGGTATCTTTTGCATGTGTTTAGAGTTAATTAGTTGATTCAGAAGATTAGGGTAATAGGTCGTTTAGAGAACCTTTTCTTGATATGCTAATTTATTGAGACAGGTTTTTTGGGTTATCAGGAGTTGTAGGCCAAAATCATCAGTATTAAAACAATAAAAGACCTGACAAATTTCAGTTGGTGGATAATGAATCTATAATATATGAAAGTTTAATTGTAATCATTACATTATGGTAAATAATGAAATTTAACACTATATGCTAATTTTTTGAGAAGGACCTGTACATGGAGTACAAAAAAAGCAAAATGCCAAGACAAAAGCAAAAAACAAAACCATAAGAAAGAGGCCAATTATTTACATATGTACATAATATACAGAATATACAAAATACGTGAGCAAAGCCCCAAGGAGTATGTAATAAATGCGATTGATAAATCTGCGTTCAGGCAGGCAAAAAACGGAGGACGGCTGGCTTCATAGACAATTAAAAATTAATCAGATGCAAAATAGATATGCAGGGAGTGTAGAGCAAGACTGACCTTAAGGAGTGGAGAGTGATGGAAGAGAGAAGAGGACACTTGTCCGATGGATGGAGACAGAAGCTCCTATAGAGAGTTAAAGGGCCACTGTCACCCCCCCCAGCCGTTATAAACTAAAAGAGCCACCTTGTGCAGCAGTAATGCTGCAGTCTAACAAGGTGGCTCTTTTAGTTTTTGATTAATTTATTAGCTCAATAAAGCGTTTTAAAAATTGGCCCCACATACCAGATATTGTGCCAGGAGGCGGTCCGAATCGTCCTCCATGAATCCCCCAACTGCCGTCACTCTTCTCTTCAGGGCCGATGGTACCCGCCCCCTTCGCGTTGTTGCTTCTTAAATCCGGCGCCTGCGCTGTGCGTGCCTGCCTGGGGCCTGCGCAGTCTTCATTATCGGTCACAGCTCAGACGCAGGGTGCCTGACTGCGCCTGTGCGGGCAGTGCGGCCGCCCTGTTACTGAATCCCCGCCCCGCACTGTGTTATTCATTATGCACAGTGCGGGGCTGGCATTCCTGGGCATGCGCACTGCGCTTGTCAGACCCTCCCCCGGTCCCCCGCCTTCCAGCATTGCCCGAATATACAGGTTTCATTGCCGACGTTTGGAACAGCCACAAAGAACAACTCTGGAAGGCGGGGGAGCGTCTGACAAGAGACAAATTTAAGGACATTTTGAGCCAACAGTGTCTTATCAATGGCAACGGTATGGATGGGAGTCTCAAGCCTAACTGTCCCTAACTTTAATTTGGACACCAGACTACAGTCAATGAAGTTCATGGAGGATCCACAGTCCACAAACGCTGAAGTGGATGAAAACCACCTCCATAACACAGTTCAACCTCTAACAAAACTTTTTGAAATGACGAAAATGGTACCTGAGAGTCTGGATGACCTCGTAGACCATCACCCAGACTTGTTACTTGATGGACAAGAGGGGCAGTCCTTCTTCCAATGTCCCGGATCTCCACAATAAAAACATAATTTCCCATCACGTCGCCGTCTCCTCTCCTTCTCCTTTAAATTGGTGGCACCAACTTCCATAGTCTCCTTGAATAACATCACCTCAGACTCAGCAGGCAAAACAGGAATCTCATGCTGGATAATTCTTCTCTCCCGTAACCTCCGGTCCATACGAATGGCCTGGCTCATGGCCTCCACCAGGGAACTTGGTGGTGTATAAAGAGCCAGCGTGTCCTTGAGATGATCAGAAAGTCCTCAAACAGGGGCCTGTTATGACCCCAATGGCGAGGGTCTCAGAGGAACGTGGAAGTCTGCAGAATACAAAAATCCAGCTCATAGGGCAGTGGTAACTGGGTTGACCATATATCTACTCCTAACGCCAACACTAGAAGTAGCCGGGGATCATTCCTACGTTGATTCTAGATGACACGCGCCAGCCGGAGAATCTAGCTACCCCTAGTAGAGGAAAACAAAGACCTTTCTTGCCTCCAGAGAAGGGGACCCCAAAGCTGGATAGAAGCCCCCCACAAATAATGACGGTGAGGTAAGAGGAAATGACAAACACAGAAATGAACCAGGTTTAGCACAGAGAGGCCCGCTTACTGATAGCAGAATAAAGAAAGGTAACTTATATGGTCAACAAAAACCCTATCAAAATCCACACTGGAAATTCAAGAACCCCCGAACCGTCTAACGGTCCCGGGGGGAGAACACCAGCCCCCTAGAGCTTCCAGCAAAGGTCAGGATATAGATTTGGAACAAGCTGGACAAAAATACAAAACCAAAACAAATAGCAAAAAGCAAAAGGCAGACTTAGCTGATATAACTGGAACCAGGATCAGTAGACAAGAGCACAGCAGACTAGCTCTGATAACTACGTTGCCAGGCCTTGAACTGAAGGTCCAGGGAGCTTATATAGCAACACCCCTAACTAACGACCCAGGTGCGGATAAAAGGAATGACAGAAAAACCAGAGTCAAAAAACTAGTAACCACTAGAGGGAGCAAAAAGCAAATTCACAACAGTACCCCCCCCCCTTAGTGAGGGGTCACCGAACCCTCACCACGACCACCAGGGCGATCAGGATGAGCGGCATGAAAGGCACGAACTAAATCGGCCGCATGAACATCAGAGGCGACCACCCAGGAATTATCCTCCTGACCATAGCCCTTCCACTTGACCAGGTACTGAAGCCTCCGCCTGGAGAGGCGAGAATCCAAGATCTTCTCCACCACGTACTCCAACTCGCCCTCAACCAACACCGGAGCAGGAGGCTCAGCAGAAGGAACTACAGGCACAATGTACCGCCGCAACAAGGACCTATGAAATACATTGTGAATAGCAAACGACACAGGAAGATCCAGACGAAAAGATACAGGATTAAGGATTTCCAATATCTTGTAAGGCCCAATAAAACGAGGTTTAAATTTGGGAGAGGAGACCTTCATAGGAACAAAGCGGGAAGAAAGCCATACCAAATCCCCAACGCGTAGTCGGGGACCCACACCGCGGCGGCGGTTGGCAAAGCTTCAAGTTGTCCACCACATGATTCCAGATCTGCTGCAACCTATCCACCACAGAATCCACCCCAGGACAGTCAGAAGGCTCCACATGACCCGAAGAAAAGCGAGGATGGAAACCAGAGTTGCAGAAAAAAGGCGAAACCAAGGTGGCGGAACTAGCCCGATTATTAAGGGCAAACTCAGCCAACGGCAAGAATGTCACCCAATCGTCCTGATCAGCAGAGACAAAACACCTCAAATAAGCCTCCAAGGTCTGATTGGTTCGCTCCGTCTGACCATTAGTCTGAGGATGGAAAGCAGACGAAAACGACAAATCAATGCCCATCCTACTACAAAAGGATCGCCAGAACCTGGAAACGAACTGGGATCCTCTGTCTGACACAATATTCTCAGGGATGCCGTGCAAACGAACCACGTTCTGGAAAAACACAGGAACCAGATCGGAAGAGGAAGGCAGCTTAGGCAAAGGAACCAAATGGACCATCTTGGAGAAGCGATCACATATCACCCAGATAACGGACATGCCCTGAGATAGCGGAAGATCAGAAATGAAATCCATGGAGATATGTGTCCAAGGTCTCTTCGGGACAGGCAAGGGCAAGAGCAAACCGCTGGCACGAGAACAGCAAGGCTTAGCTCGAGCACAAGTCCCACAGGACTGCACAAATGACCGCACATCCCTTGACAAGGAAGGCCACCAAAAGGACCTGGCCACCAGATCTCTGGTGCCAAAAATTCCCGGGTGACCTGCCAACACCGAGGAATGAACCTCGGAAATGACTCTGCTGGTCCACTTATCCGGGACAAACAGTCTGTCAGGTGGACAAGACTCAGGCCTATCAGCCTGAAATCTCTGCAACACACGTCGCAGATCCGGAGAAATAGCTGACAAGATAACTCCATCTTTAAGAATACCAACAGGATCAGCGACTCCAGGAGCATCAGGCACAAAGCTCCTAGAAAGAGCATCGGCCTTCACATTCTTTGAACCTGGTAAATACGAGACAACAAAATCAAAGCGGGAGAAAAACAATGACCAGCGGGCCTGTCTCGGATTAAGGCGTTTAGCAGACTCGAGATACATCAGATTTTTGTGATCAGTCAAGACCACCACACGATGCTTAGCACCCTCGAGCCAATGACGCCACTCCTCAAATGCCCATTTCATGGCCAACAACTCCCGATTGCCCACATCATAATTTCGCTCGGCAGGCGAAAACTTCCTAGAGAAAAAGGCACAAGGTTTCATAACAGAGCAACCAGGGCCTCTCTGCGACAAAACGGCCCCTGCCCCAATCTCCGAAGCATCCACCTCAACCTGAAAGGAAAGTGAGACGTCAGGCTGGCACAAAACCGGCGCCGAAGTAAACCGGCGTTTCAACTCCTGGAAAGCCTCCACGGCAGCAGGAGCCCAGTTAGCTACATCGGAGCCCTTCTTGGTCATATCCGTCAAAGGTTTCACAATGCTAGAAAAATTAGTGATAAAACGACGGTAGAAGTTAGCGAAGCCCAAGAACTTCTGAAGACTCTTAACTGACGAGGGCTGAGTCCAATCAAGAATAGCTCGGACCTTGACTGGGTCCATCTCCACAGCAGAAGGGGAAAAAATGAACCCCAAAAAGGGAACCTTCTGTACACCAAAGAGACACTTTGAGCCCTTGACAAACAAAGAATTTTCACGCAAAATTTTAAAGACCAACCTGACCTGCTCCACATGCGAATCCCAATTATCAGAAAAAACCAAAATATCATCCAGATAAACAATCAAAAATTTATCCAGATACTTCCGGAAAATGTCATGCATAAAGGACTGAAAAACTGAAGGCGCATTGGAGAGCCCAAAAGGCATCACCAAGTACTCAAAATGACCTTCGGGCGTATTGAATGCGGTTTTCCATTCATCACCTTGCTTAATGCGCACAAGGTTGTACGCACCACGAAGGTCTATCTTGGTGAACCACTTGGCACCCTTAATCCGGGCAAACAAGTCAGACAACAGCGGTAAAGGATACTGAAATTTGACAGTGATCTTATTTAAAAGCCGATAATCAATACAAGGTCTCAAAGATCCGTCCTTTTTTGCCACAAAAAAGAATCCCGCACCAAGAGGGGAAGAAGACGGACGAATATGTCCTTTCTCCAGAGACTCCTTGATATATGAACGCATAGCGGTATGTTCAGGTACCGACAGATTAAACAGTCTTCCCTTAGGAAATTTACTGCCTGGGATCAAATCTATAGCACAGTCACAGTCCCTATGAGGAGGCAGTGCACTGGACTCAGACTCACTGAAGACATCCTGATAATCAGACAAATACTCCGGAACTTCCGAAGGCGTAGAAGAAGCAATAGACACAGGCAGGGAATCCCCATGAATACCACGACAGCCCCAACTTGAGACTGACATAGCCTTCCAGTCCAGGACTGGATTATGGGTCTGTAACCATGGCAGCCCTAAAACAACCAAATCATGCATTTTATGTAAAACCAGGAAACGTATCACCTCGCGGTGTTCAGGAGTCATGCACATGGTAACCTGTGTCCAATACTGCGGTTTATTTGCTGCCAATGGTGTAGCATCAATACCCCTAAGAGGAATAGGATTTTCTAATGGTTCAAGAGTAAAACCACAGCGCTTAGCAAATGAGAAATCCATGAGACTCAGGGCAGCACCTGAATCTACAAACGCCATGACAGGATAAGATGACAGTGAGCAAATCAAAGTTACAGACAGAATAAATTTAGGTTGCAAATTACCAACGGTGACAGGACTAACAACCTTAGCTATACGTTTAGAGCATGCTGAGATAACATGTGTAGAATCACCACAGTAGTAGCACAAGCCATTCCGGCGTCTATGAATTTTCCGCTCATTTCTAGTCAGGATTCTATCACATTGCATTAAATCAGGTGTCTGTTCAGACAACACCATGAGGGAATTTGCGGTTTTTCTATCACATTGCACCGAATTAGGTGTCTGTTCAGACAACACCATGAGGGAATTTGCGGTTTTGCGCTCCCGCAACCGCCGGTCAATTTGAATAGCCAGTGCCATAGTATCATTCAGACCTGTGGGAATGGGAAAACCCACCATAACATTCTTAATGGCTTCAGAAAGGCCATTTCTAAAATTAGCGGCCAGTGCACACTCGTTCCAATGTGTCAGCACGGACCATTTCCGAAATTTTTGGCAATACACTTCAGCCTCGTCCTGCCCCTGAGACATAGCCAGCAAGGCCTTTTCTGCCTGAATCTCAAGATTGGGTTCCTCATAAAGTAAACCGAGCGCCAGAAAAAACGCATCAAGATCAGCCAATGCCGGATCTCCTGGCGCCAGCGAAAAAGCCCAATCCTGAGGGTCGCCCCGTAAGAACGAAATAACAATTTTTACTTGCTGAGCAGAATCTCCAGATGAACAGGGTCTCAGGGACAAAAACAATTTACAATTATTCACGAAATTCCTAAACTTAAACCTGTCTCCGGAAAACAGTTCAGGAATCGGTATTTTAAGTTCTGACCTAGGATTTCTGATAACATAGTCTTGTATGCCCTGCACACGAGTAGCCAGCTGGTCCACACTTGTAATCAAGGTCTGGACATTCATGTCTGCAGCAAGCATAGCCACTCTGAGGTAAAGGGGAAGAAGAAAAAAAAAACTCAGAATCTTCTTTCTTATAATCCCTCTTCTGCAATGCATTAAACATTTAATACTGGCCTGGCAAACTGTTATGACCCCAATGGCGAGGGTCTCAGAGGAACGTGGAAGTCTGCAGAATACAAAAATCCAGCTCATAGGGCAGTGGTAACTGGGTTGACCATATATCTACTCCTAACGCCAACACTAGAAGTAGCCGGGGATCATTCCTACGTTGATTCTAGATGACACGCGCCAGCCGGAGAATCTAGCTACCCCTAGTAGAGGAAAACAAAGACCTTTCTTGCCTCCAGAGAAGGGGACCCCAAAGCTGGATAGAAGCCCCCCACAAATAATGACGGTGAGGTAAGAGGAAATGACAAACACAGAAATGAACCAGGTTTAGCACAGAGAGGCCCGCTTACTGATAGCAGAATAAAGAAAGGTAACTTATATGGTCAACAAAAACCCTATCAAAATCCACACTGGAAATTCAAGAACCCCCGAACCGTCTAACGGTCCGGGGGGAGAACACCAGCCCCCTAGAGCTTCCAGCAAAGGTCAGGATATAGATTTGGAACAAGCTGGACAAAAATACAAAACCAAAACAAATAGCAAAAAGCAAAAGGCAGACTTAGCTGATATAACTGGAACCAGGATCAGTAGACAAGAGCACAGCAGACTAGCTCTGATAACTACGTTGCCAGGCATTGAACTGAAGGTCCAGGGAGCTTATATAGCAACACCCCTAACTAACGACCCAGGTGCGGATAAAAGGAATGACAGAAAAACCAGAGTCAAAAAACTAGTAACCACTAGAGGGAGCAAAAAGCAAATTCACAACAGGGGCCTCAGAGTAGAGTCACCCCAAGACACATCAATGGACCACCGTCTAAACTCAGAACAATACTGTTCAGCAGTGGGATCATTCTGGGAGAGACTTATGATCATGTACTCTGCTACCCTGACCCGGTCTGGTTCGTCATAAATCAGTCCCAAAGCCTCAAAGAATTTGTCCACAGACACACGTTCAGGGGCAGAAGCAGGTAAAGAGAAAGCCCATTACTGAGGTCCCTCCCTCAGTAAGGAAATGATTATCCCCACCTGCTGACTCATCTCCAGAAGATCGGGGTCTGAGAGAAAAAAAAAAAGCTTGCAACGCTCTTTAAAAGCATGAAATCTCTCCCTCTCCCCAGAGAAGGTATCTGGGAGCCTAACTGTAGGTTCAGGAGAGTGCAAAGAAACATCAACAGTGTCAGAGTACTTACAGTCAGTCTGCAACAATTTAACTATGTCAGAAAGCTCCCTTTGCAGGTGGTCATGAGACGAGGACATGGCCCTCTGTTCCACAAACAGGTCTTGTATCATAACTGTCCATTTGATCCGCCAAGGTATGGAACGGATCCATAGCAAACAGAGCAGAGAAAAAATGCAGAATTCCCTTTAAATGTAGGGTCGGCTATAATGTCATGTAGCTGCAGTGCAGTACAGCACAACTTCCACCAGGGGAAGCTTGACAGGGAAGCAAGACTGCACGCACTGAGCAGCAGAACAGACACCCCCAAGTGGCGAGAGAGTGGTCAGAAAAGCTGAGTCATAGCACGAGATAGCATGACAGTACAAAAGAATTTAGACCGAATGGATAGCCAGGACGGAGCAAGAGATCAGTAAACCAGGACGGGCAAAATACGGTACAATAGGGACAAACCGAAACGGAGTCAATAACCAAGCCAGGAGGTCAGAACCAGAGAATCAAGCAGATCAACAGACAAACGCTGGGAAAGGGCAGACAGAAGGAGATAACAGACATAGGACAAAGTTCACAGCAGGACAAATCAAGGGCTTACAGAGTCAGGTTCATACGCCGAAGGCAGAACTATAGCTGACAGCACCCTCAGGATACCTGGGAGCTAAATAGCAAACCTGAGCCCAGAATAAGGCAGTGCAAAGTTAACCCTTGAAATGATCCGCCCCGGAGAAAGAGCAGACAGGACTAAACTCTGGAATGGATCATGACACTATGTGAGTTTAACCATTCAACTCTATTTCCGGTTGTCTGATTAGCTATATAGTTTGCTTCCGATTCCCTCAATCACTCTTCCATTTCCTCATCCTCCCTTGATGTCACCCGTTTAATATAAGATATTGTGGAAGACATACATCTCCTTAGATATGCCTTAAGGGTCCAAAAACAAGTTAATATTCTGGGGTTCAGGGTGAGACAAAATGAAGGAATCTAACTGGTCTAAAGTCCTATCATTGGGGCCTATCAATTTCAGCCAAAATGGGTTCAGCTTCCAAAATAAACTATGACGTATTTGGCCAAATCAGAGTTTAAGTATTATTGGACTGTGATCTGAGATACCCATTTCCATGTTCCACCTACCCCACCCACATCGCCAGGTTGCTGGATCCAAATATATAGTCTATGCGGGACAGCGTTTGTCTAAGGCTACTTTCACACTTCTGTCGGTACGGGGCTGTCGCAAACTGTCGGCCTGACGGACATTGTGCTAAATTTAGCACAACGTGGGCAGCAGATGCAGTTTTACAAAGCATGCGCTGCCCATTGTGATGAGCGGGGAGGAGGGGGCGGAGTTCCGGACGCGCACGCGCGGTCGGAAATGGCGAACACGTTGCACAAATAAACGTTACATTAGACGTGTGCCCATCCGTCACGATCCGTCGCTAATACAAGTCTATGGGCAAAAAACACATCCTGCAAGCACATTTGCAGGATCCGTTTTTTGCCCATAACGACGGATTGCGATGGAGGACAAAAGACGGAAGAGTGAAAGTAGCCTAATGGACAAGTGGCAAGTATATACTTTCACGCCAGGATGACGTATTCTCCACAGATACAGCCAACCACTGCCGTCAATGAGCATTGATAATGGAGATAGAGAGCAGATCGCCCCAGACACTCCGTCATTTAGTCTAAGTCTATCATAAGGTTAAAATCTCCCATGCACATAACCAATGTATCCGGATAATTTAGGGCAAAGCTTATCACTTTTTTAACAACTGACAAATTGGCTGGGGGTGGATTATAGATACACATTGTAACGTATTCTTTCAGATCTACTGATGCATGCACAAACACAAAGAGCCCCTCAGGGTCTTTCAGAGCCTTCTTAACCTCCCATCTAACGTCCTTATGATTTAACAAGGATACCCCTCTAGAGTAACTGGTGTGAAATGCCTGTATAGACCATTGTACCCATGGTTTCTGTACATAGCAGGCCAGGTGTGTTTCAACCAGGGCCACAATGTGAGGAATGTGAAGTCTAATTTGGGAAAAAAAAACCTTAATTCTCTTATGAGGAGATCCAAGACCCCTCACTTTCCAGGTCATGCCTATTACTTCAGAACCCATAATCCCTTATCCAGAAATAATATACATTGCCACACAGATCAAATCCCAGAGGTAACATAATTAATGTCTTGGCAGCAGTAACTATATATAAACATTAACCAACAAGGTGAAGTTCAAAAAGGAGCACAATCCCATGCTCCTGCCGCACTCCCAAAAAGAGGGTACCCTCACTGAACACAGTGTCTGGTATTGATGTTATGTTGGACGACGGCAGAAAGAGCTTCTATCTTTACTAATATTAAGGAAGTTCTTATTTCCCATACTCCCATACACAAACAGCGCAAACAGATCGGGGTGATTTCCTGTTTGCTCTTTTGTGGGACTGTAGCCACTCCACGGCCTCCACCGGGGTTGTACAAAATATGGAGGAACCTTCATAAGCAATTCGGAGTCGAACTGGGTAAACCACTGAGTATAAAATATTCTACTCCCTGAGTTGTTTCTTGATCTCCATAAGTTGAGCCCGCTGTTTCTGTAACTCCATAGAGAATCTGGAAAAATTTATATTGTGGCATTATTTAATTTAATGGGACTTTTTTTGCCTTGCCATACGGAGGATCATATCCCTGTCTCTGCAGTTTAGGAGACGTGCCAGAAATGGACATGGCAGACTGCCTGGGTGGAGATATTTTGTGGGGACCCTATGGGCCTTCTCCACTGAAAAAGTTGAAGAAAATTCATCTCTTAAAGTGTCCTTGAGCCATCCTTCCGGTGGCTGGCCTTCAGAACGCTCTGGTAATCCAATGATTCGGATATTATTCCGGTGCAGTCTGTTTTCCAGGTCGTCTGCCTTTTTTCTCCAGGCATTTATGGAGCCGGACACTTTTGTCAATTTACTTTCAATGGGTGCAAGGTTATCTTCCAGGCTGGATACTCTCGTTTCGACTTCCGTGATGCGTCCCCTCATGGCTTGCATATCCTGCTGGAGATGCCCCACTTCGGAATGCACCTCCTCAATCTTCCCAGTCAGGGATGTTCTAGTAAGAGATATAGCTTGCATTAATTGTTCATATGCCTGCTTTAGAGTCAGATCTTCTTGATCCCCAACTTCTTCACCATCAGAAGTACGATTTTTACACTGGTCTGCAGCTTTAACATTTGATGGATTATTTCTGAGGGATCTTGAGCTGTCAGATGGATCAGGTCTTGCAAATTCTTTTAGCTTTTCAACTGCCCCTGAACCTTTCAAGCGGCTCATAATTGTCGTTTATGGGATACAGCAAGCTGATTAAATATATTCTCACCTTCCTTTGTCCCTGCTTGGAGCAGCACTTTTATAACAAAAAAATAAAATAGAAGCTCAGTTTTTTTGGTTTACTAGTGTGAAGTAGTACAGCATTAAATATAATATGTTACACCAACTACAAGTTGCTGCGTCTTCTATATCTCCAGCTCAGGGAAGCCAGGGAAGTGAAAGTGTAAAAAGTCCAGCATAATATCTATTATATTATTTTTTCCCAGCAAATTATTGTACCCACTGCAACTTCAGCTTCTTGTGGAAGCTTATTATGAAAGTCCTGCAACACATCTCTGTGTATGGTCTAGTACAACCTGCCGCTAGCAGACTGCCGCGACAGCTACAGCTCCAGTCCCGGGCACTGGAAATGGCGGTAAAATAGCTGAAAATAGTTATAGTGGTGGGCGCCAACAGGCGCTATATATCTTTAATGAGGGAATGCGGGGTTCATTTCTCAGAGCTCACACCGTACTTACCCTTCTGTGTACCTTCGCGGGTCTGGTGCACCGTCCATTCAGCCACCCCTGAAGTGGATTCCTCAGTGCTGCGTCTCTGATTTCTAGAGTGCGCAGCAGAAAATGGCTGCCGTCTCTTGTTGGCTCTGCTTCCCGCCCGGGACCAACTCTGACCGGAGCTGCACACCGCACCTCCTCAGAAGCCGGAGTTCTTCAGGAGCCCAGGGGTCCGCTGTATGACCGAGCCATGACTCGTTTGGGTGGTATAATAGCCGGATTTAAATCAGGATTGTGGGAGCGCTGCCTAGACACGTCCTCTCCGCTCCTCTGCCTCGCCACATCCCTCATATATTGATCCCTTTACATCAGGGCCGGACTGGGACTAAAATTCAGCCCTGGCATTTGAAGTTACACAGGCCCACTTGTCACATGGTGACTGTATAATATCTTTGTACACTTGTAGGCAGGGCCGGTTTTAGGCAAAGTGGGGCCCTAGGCAAAGTTTAAAATGGGTCCCCAAATGCTAACATATTGCACATCACACAGAAGCCTTTCTGTTGTATTTACGTGCGCTGAGTTCAGGCCGCTAAACGAGTTTGATCAACAATACTGAAGTTGTTCAACGCTTGTTTCCCGGCCTCTTTCCACCAGCTGAGGAATAATGATGAGACAGAACGATCACTAATAGATCACTAACAGATCACCATACAGTATCATGTTTTCAGCAGCACATCTACAGTTTACACTGGCAATGTGCTGCTGACAACAAGGCTTTTTGTTCCAGCAAAAACAATCCGAATATGCAGCATTTTACTTGTTTAGTAAAATACACCCCATAGTCCTCCATATATTATAATGTGCTCCATAGTCCTCCATATAGTATAATACACTCCCTATAGTCCTCCATATATTAAAATACACTGCTCAGTCCTCCACATAGTATAATACACTCCTCACAGTCCTCCATATAGCATAATACAATCCTCATAGTCCTCCATATAGCATAATACAATCCTCATAGTGCTCCATATAGTATAATGCACCGCCACAGTCATCCATGTAGTACAATTCACTTCCCATAGTATAATGCACCCCATAGTTCTTCATATAGTATAACGTATTCCCCATAGTCCTCGATACAGTATAATGCAGCCCACATATAGTATAATGCAGCCACCCCAGAGTATAATGCAGCCACCCCAGAGTATAATGCAGCCACCCCAGAGTATAATGCAGCCACCCCACAGAGTATAATGCAGCCACCCCAGAGTATGTAACCCCCATAGAATATAATACAGCCCACCTCCCCATAATATATAATGTAGCCCCCCATAGAATATAATGCAGCCCCCCATAGTATATAACGCAGCCTCCCCCATAGAATATAATATACCCCCACAATAGTATATAACACAGCCACATAGTACATAACATGGCCTCCCCCATAGAATATAATATACTCCCCATAGTATATAGCAAAGCCCGCATATTATATAGCACAAACCGCATAGTATACAGCACAGCCTGCATACTATAGCACAGCTCGCGTAGTAGATAACACAGCCCACACAGCAGTATTCAGCACAGACCACACAGTAGTATACAGCACAGACCACACAGTAGTATACAGCACAGCCCACGTAGAAGTATACAGCACAGTCCACACAGTAGTATACAGCACAGCCCACAGAGTAATATATACAGCACAGCCCACAAAGTAATATATACAGCACAGCCCACAGAGAACTATATACAGCACAGCCCACAGAGAACTATATACAGCACAGCCCACAGAGAACTATATAAAGCACAGCCCACAGAGAACTATATAAAGCACAGCCCAGAGTACTATATACAGCACAGCCCAGAGTACTATATAAAGCACAGCCCAGAGAGTACTATATACAGCACAGCCCAGAGAGTACTATATACGGAACAGCCCAGAGAGTACTATATACAGCACAGCCCAGAGAGTACTATATACAGCACAGCCCAGAGAGTACTATATACAGCACAGCCCACAGAGTACTATATACAGCACAGCCCACAGAGTACTATATACAGCACAGCCCACAGAGAACTATATACAGCACACAGTAGTATACAGCACAGAGCACAGCCCACAGAGAACTATATACAGCCCACAGTAGTATACAGCACAGAGCACAGCCCACAGAGAACTATATACAGCCCACAGTAGTATACAGCACAGAGCACAGCCCACAGAGAACTATATACAGCACAGAGCACAGCCCACAGAGAACTATATACAGCCCACAGTAGCATACAGCACAGAGCACAGCCCACAGATAACTATATACAGCCCACAGTAGTATACAGCACAGAGCACAGCCCACAGAGTACTATATACAGCCCACAGTAGTATACAGCACAGAGCACAGCCCAGAGTACTATATACAGCCCACAGTAGTATACAGCACAGAGCACAGCCCACAGAGTACTATATATAGCACAGAGCACACAGTAGTATACAGCACAGAGCACAGCCCACAGAGAGCTATATACAGCCCACAGTAGTATACAGCACAGAGCACAGCCCACAGAGAGCTATATACAGCCCACAGCAGTATACAGCACAGAGCACAGCCCACAGAGTACTATATACAGCCCACAGTAGTATACAGCACAGAGCACAGCCCACAGAGTACTATATACAGCCCAGAGTAGTATACAGCACAGAGCACAGCCCACAGAGTACTATATACAGCCCACAGTAGCATACAGCACAGAGCACAGCCCACAGAGTACTATATACAGCCCACAGTAGTATACAGCACAGAGCACAGCCCACAGAGTACTATATACAGCCCACAGTAGTATACAGCACAGAGCACAGCCCACAGAGTACTATATACAGCCCACAGTAGTATACAGCACAGAGCACAGCCCACAGAGTACTATATACAGCCCACAGTAGTATACAGCACAGAGCACAGCCCACAGAGTACTATATACAGCCCACAGTAGTATACAGCACAGAGCACAGCCCACAGAGTACTATATATAGCACAGAGCACACAGTAGTATACAGCACAGAGCACAGCCCACAGAGAGCTATATACAGCCCACAGCAGTATACAGCACAGAGCACAGCCCACAGAGAACTATATACAGCCCACAGCAGTATACAGCACAGAGCACAGCCCACAGAGAACTATATATAGCACAGAGCACACAGTAGTATACAGCACAGAGCACAGCCCACAGAGAGCTATATACAGCCCACAGCAGTATACAGCACAGAGCACAGCCCACAGAGAACTATATACAGCCCACAGCAGTATACAGCACAGAGCACAGCCCACAGAGAACTATATATAGCACAGAGCACACAGTAGTATACAGCACAGAGCACAGCCCACAGAGAGCTATATACAGCCCACAGCAGTATACAGCACAGCCCACAGAGAACTATATACAGCACAGAGCACAGCCCACAGAGTACTATATACAGCCCACAGTAGTATACAGCACAGAGCACAGCCCACAGAGTACTATATATAGCACAGAGCACACAGTAGTATACAGCACAGAGCACAGCCCAGAGAACTATATATAGCACACAGTAGTATACAGCACAGAGCACAGCCCACAGAGAGCTATATACAGCCCACAGCAGTATACAGCACAGAGCACAGCCCACAGAGAGCTATATACAGCCCACAGTAGTATACAGCACAGAGCACAGCCCACAGAGAACTATATACAGCCCACAGCAGTATACAGCACAGAGCACAGCCCACAGAGAACTATATATAGCACAGAGCACACAGTAGTATACAGCACAGAGCACAGCCCAGAGAACTATATATAGCACACAGTAGTATACAGCACAGAGCACAGCCCACAGAGAGCTATATACAGCCCACAGCAGTATACAGCACAGAGCACAGCCCACAGAGTACTATATACAGCCCACAGCAGTATACAGCACAGAGCACAGCCCACAGAGAACTATATACAGCCCACATCTCTTCTCTTCCTCCCCTCACCTCCTCCGAGAATGGCCCCACAGTCCAGAAAAAAAAAAAACTCTCCTCACCTCTCCTCGTGCCCAGCGTTGCTTCCTGGTTCCTGCTCCTGTCTCAGCAGCTGCAGTCTGCCCGGGACACAGCAGGTGCGCGATGATGTGACGTCATCGCGCACCCGCAGTGTCAGAGGCAGAGCGGGGAATGATGGGAGAGGAGCGTCTGTAGACGCTCTCTCCTCCATCATTGCATTCAACTGTACCGGCGTCTATACGCCGGTATAGTTGAATGCGACGGCGGGGGCGGCGGATTGAGCGGCCCACCACTGGCACCGGCCCTTCTGGCATTTGCCAGAAGTGCCCTATGGCCAGTCCGGCCCTGCTTTACATCATAAATATCAAACTACCAAAATGAGAGGAAAAAAGGAGCAATTATCAAAAAATATCATAAACAATACCAATTTTATTAAATATATAATAAAAAGATAACCAAGACAATATTAAAACATTAATTTCAATTCAATGGAACATAACAGAACAGACTAAGAAAGCAGGTACATGACTCACTCTAATATTAAGACATACAGTGGGGCAAAAAAGTATTTAGTCATTCAGCAATAGTGCAAGTTCCACCACTTAAAAAGATGAGAGGCGTCTGTAATTTACATCATAGGTAGACCTCAACTATGGGAGACAAACTGAGAAAAAAAAATCCAGAAAATCACATTGTCTGTTTTTTTATCATTTTATTTGCATTTTATGGTGGAAAATAAGTATTTGGTCAGAAACAAACAATCAAGATTTCTGGCTCTCACAGACCTGTAACTTCTTCTTTAAGAGTCTCCTCTTTCCTCCACTCATTACCTGTAGTAATGGCACCTGTTTAAACTTGTTATCAGTATAAAAAGACACCTGTGCACACCCTCAAACAGTCTGACTCCAAACTCCACTATGGTGAAGACCAAAGAGCTGTCAAAGGACACCAGAAACAAAATTGTAGCCCTGCACCAGGCTGGGAAGACTGAATCTGCAATAGCCAACCAGCTTGGAGTGAAGAAATCAACAGTGGGAGCAATAATTAGAAAATGGAAGACATACAAGACCACTGATAATCTCCCTCGATCTGGGGCTCCACGCAAAATCCCACCCCGTGGGGTCAGAATGATCACAAGAACGGTGAGCAAAAATCCCAGAACCACGCGGGGGGACCTAGTGAATGAACTGCAGAGAGCTGGGACCAATGTAACAAGGCCTACCATAAGTAACACACTACGCCACCATGGACTCAGATCCTGCAGTGCCAGACGTGTCCCACTGCTTAAGCCAGTACATGTCCGGGCCCGTCTGAAGTTTGCTAGAGAGCATTTGGATGATCCAGAGGAGTTTTGGGAGAATGTCCTATGGTCTGATGAAACCAAACTGGAACTGTTTGGTAGAAACAAAACTTGTCGTGTTTGGAGGAAAAATAATACTGAGTTGCATCCATCAAACACCATACCTACTGTAAAGCATGGTGGTGGAAACATCATGCTTTGGGGCTGTTTCTCTGCAAAGGGGCCAGGACGACTGATCCGGGTACATGAAAGAATGAATGGGGCCATGTATCGTGAGATTTTGAGTGCAAACCTCCTTCCATCAGCAAGGGCATTGAAGATGAAATGTGGCTGGGTCTTTCAACATGACAATGATCCAAAGCACACCGCCAGGGCAAAGAAGGAGTGACTTCGTAAGAAGCATTTCAAGGTCCTGGAGTGGCCTAGCCAGTCTCCAGATCTCAACCCTATAGAAAACCTTTGGAGGGAGTTGAAAGTCCGTGTTGCCAAGCGAAAAGCCAAAAACATCACTGCTCTAGAGATGATCTGCATGGAGGAATGGGCCAAAATACCAACAACAGTGTGTGGCAACCTTGTGAAGACTTACAGAAAACGTTTGACCTCTGTCATTGCCATCAAAGGCTGTATTACAAAGTATTGAGATGAAATTTAGTTTCTGACCAAATACTTATTTTCCACCATAAAATGCAAATAAAATGATAAAAAACAGACAATGTGATTTTCTGGATTTTTTTTTCTCAGTTTGTCTCCCATAGTTGAGGTCTACCTATGATGTAAATTACAGACGCCTCTCATCTTTTTAAGTGGTGGAACTTGCACTATTGCTGACTGACTAAATACTTTTTTGCCCCACTGTATATGGTTACTCAAAAGGAGCTATGGGATATTATTTTATAAAATACAAATCAATATACCATATTTTTGGATTATAAGACGCACCTAGATTTTAGAGGAGGAAATTAGGAAAAAAAATTGAAGCAAAAAATGTGGTCAATTCTGTACTGAATATCACCTATCCTGGTATATATAGTCCCCTCATCCCCATCCTGATACACATGGCCTCCTCATTCCTACCCTGGTATGCATGGCCCCTCATCCCTATCCTGGTATGCCGGGCCCCCATCTTGTCCTATTATGCATGGTCCCCATCCCTATCCTGGTATGCAAGGCCCTCATCTTGTCCTAATATGCATGGTCCTATCCTTATAATTGGCCCTCACCCCCATCCTGGTATGCATGGCCCCATCAGAAAACATTAAAAAAACAAACCATTATACTTACCTACCAGACGCTCCCTTGCAGCGGCCTGCTCCAGTGCCAGCAACTGCTTTATGCTTGATAAGATGCATGGCAGGGACGTCATGCGCTACTCACAAGCAGAGGACAGCTGCAGGAATACTCACTGGGACTGTGCATTTCAGAGAGAAGTGAGTATTCACTGCTCTTCAGTAGCGCGCAGTGTCAGCTACCGGCTTCCTGCTGCTGCCGGCGGTCACGTGTGCCGCTACTTCATTTCTCTTAAGTAGCGACACACGTGACCGCCGGCTGCAGCAGGAAGCCAGTGGCTGACACTGCGCCCTACTGAAGAACAATGAATACTCACTGCTCTTTGCGTGCACAGTCCAGGTGAGTATTCTGACAGCTGTCCTCTGCTTGTGAGCAGCAAATGACGTCCCAGCCATGCATACCAGGATGGGATGGGGCTGGAAGCCAATTATAGGCATACCAGGTTCGGGATTGAGATACAATCATACCAAGATACTATTATTAAAGAGAAATTAATATTCATTGCCCTCCACGCCCATGGGAGTGGAATGCAGTGAATATTCATTTCTCTTTAGCAGGGGGAAAAGGAGTTAGCCGCAGCCACCAGCTCCTGCCTCTGTGACCCGCTGCTCCGCCGATGCCGTTCCCCCACCACAGCCAATACATTCGGACTATAAGTCTCACCCCAATTTTCCTCCACATTTTTGGAGGAAGAAAGTGAGTCTTATAGTCCGAAATATACGGTATATATGCTAGTAATACCCCAGGTAATCCAGGTAATTGTAAGTTGTACAACCAATATGTCCAAATACCAATGAGCATTATCATGGTACAGATATAATATATGGCAATATCATGCCCATAGGTATATATACACTCACCGGCCACTTTATTAGGTACACCATGCTAGTAACGGGTTGGACCCCTTTTGCCTTCAGAACTGCCTCAATTCTTCGTGGCATAGATTCAACAAGGTGCTGGAAGCATTCCTCAGAGATTTTGGTCCATATTGACATGATGGCATCACACAGTTGCCGCAGATTTGTCGGCTGCACATCCCAAAGATGCTCCATACAAGGCAGGATGGATCCATGCTTTCATGTTGTTTACGCCAAATTCTGACCCTACCATCCGAATGTCGCAGCAGAAATCGAGACTCATCAGACCAAGCAACGTTTTTCCAATCTTCTACTGTCCAATTTCGATGAGCTTGTACAAATTGTAGCCTCAGTTTCCTGTTCTTAGCTGAAAGGAGTGGTACCCGGTGTGGTCTTCTGCTGCTGTAGCCCATCTGCCTCAAAGTTCGACGCACTGTGCGTTCAGAGATGCTCTTAGGCCTACCTTGGTTGTAACGGGTGGCGATTTGAGTCACTGTTGCCTTTCTATCAGCTCGAACCAGTCTGCCCATTCTCCTCTGACCTCTGGCATCAACAAGGCATTTCCGCCCACAGAACTGCCGCTCACTGGATTTTTTTTCTTTTTCGGACCATTCTCTGTAAACCCTAGAGATGGTTGTGCGTGAAAATCCCAGTAGATCAGCAGTTTCTGAAATACTCAGACCAGCCCTTCTGGCACCAACAACCATGCCACGTTCAAAGGCACTCAAATCACCTTTCTTCCCCATACTGATGCTCGGTTTGAACTGCAGGAGATTGTCTTGACCATGTCTACATGCCTAAATGCACTGAGTTGCCGCCATGTGATTGGCTGATTAGAAATTAAGTGTTAACAAGAAGTTGGACAGGTGTACCTAATAAAGTGGCCAGTGAGTGTAGACGCTGTTAAGGACAATAATATTGACTTTATAAATGCATTTATCCTAGTCCGCAACTAGTATATGAATCACTAGCTACATGCTAATATAGGTTCCTCCCAAGGAAGCTGAAGAGGTGGTGAAACGCGCGTCGAGGTGTTCATCGGTGGCAGCATTGTGCATAATCCTCTTACTATGCCTAGAGGTACATTATATTCATAGGTTATAACATGGGGGCATATATTAGCATTTAGCTAGTGATTTGTATTCTACATAGATGAGGACTAGGATCACTGCATTTATAAAGTCAATATGATTGTCCTTAACAGTGTCCATATATACCTATGGGCATGATATTGCCATATATTATATCAGTACCATGGTAATACTGATTGGCATTTGGACATATTGGTTGTACAACTGAGAATTACCTGGGGTATTACTAGCATATCGTATTTTTCGCTTTATAAGACACACCTGATTAAAAGACGAACCCCGAAATTTGGTGAAGAAAAAGAGAAAAAAATATTTTTCATGTTAAATGGGGGTCTGTCTTATAATGCCAGTGTCAGTCTTACAAATCATATATATGTCCCTCATCCTGGTATCTATATAACCCCCATCCTGGCACACTGCCTCCCCTTTCCCATCCTGGATATGGCCCCCCGGTGACTATATGCCCCCTGCTGGCATGCACATGGACCCCTTCTCTCTAAATGCCCCCCTGCTGGCACGCACATGATAAAATAACCAACAGTCAACTCACCTTCCAATGATGGCTCCGTGCTCCCAGCTCCTCGGTTGCGCTTCCTATTTCCACGGCATCGGATCATATGACATGGGCACACCGTGATGACATCACTGTGCTGTGCCGATCACATTATCGGATGTCGGCACAGAGACAGGAAGAGCCACGGGGAACTGGGAGCACGGAGCAATCATTGGAAGGTGAGTAGGGAATCTGTCACCCCCAAAATCAAGGGTAAGCTAAGCCCACCGGCATCAGGGACTTATCTACAGCATTCTGTAATGCTGTAGATAAGCCCCCGATGTATCCTAAAAGATGAGAAAAAGAGGTTATATTATACTCACTCAGGGGCTTTCCCGCTGTTGGTCCAGGTCCGACGCCTCCTATCTTCATCAGATGATGTCCTCTTCTTGTCTTCACGCTGCGGCTCCGGTGCAGGCGTACTTTATCTCCCTGTTGAGGGCAGAGCAAAGTACTGCAGTGCGCAGGCGCCGGGCCTCTCTGACCTTTCCCGGCTTCAACAGGGCAGACAAAGTTCACCTGCGCCGGAGCCTGAAGACCAGAAGAGGACGTCATCTGATGAAGATGGGAGGAACTGGACCCAGACCAGCAGCGGGAACGCCCCTGGGTGAGTATAATCTAACCTCTTTTTCTCCTCTTTCAGGTAACATCCGTGGCTTATCTACAGCAATACAGAATGCTGTAGATAAGCCCCTGATGCCGGTGGGCTTACATCACCCTCGATTTTGGGGGTGACAGATTCCTTTTAAGTGTTTGTTATATTATCATGTGCGTGCCAGCAGGAGGGCATATAGTGATGGGGGGCCATGTGCGTTCCAGCAGGGGAGCATATAGTTATGGGGGGCCATGTGCTTGCCATCAGGGGGCATATAGAGTGACGGGGGGGCCATATCCATGATGGGAGGGGGGAGATGCAATATGCGCCACTCACGTCAACCAACTTGGCGCGGTTTCAGCACCGAGGTGATGGACATCGGGTACAGTGAATATTACATGAGTCTAATAAGCAGGAGCAAGTGACCTCCCGCTGTCTCTGCAGCCCGCAACCAGCCCACTCCAGCCCCCTGACATCACTTCAGAGCCGCTCCCTCCCCTCCAGCACAGCACAGCACAGCACAGCACAGCACACAGATTCGGAATATAAGACGCACTCCCCACTTTCCCCAAAAATTTGGGGGATCAAAAGTACGTCTTATAATCCCAAAAATACAGTATGTATATATATACAGTGGGGCAAAAAAGTATTTAGTCAGTTAGCAATAGTGCAAGTTCCACCACTTAAAAAGATGAGAGGCGTCTGTAATTTACATCATAGGTAGACCTCAACTATGGGAGACAAACTGAGAAAAAAAAATCCAGAAAATCACATTGTCTGTTTTTTATCATTTTATTTGCATTTTATGGTGGAAAATAAGTATTTGGTCAGAAACAAAATTTCATCTCAATACTTTGTAATACATCCTTTGTTGGCAATGACAGAGGTCAAACGTTTTCTGTAAGTCTTCACAAGGTTGCCACACACTGTTGTTGGTATGTTGGCCCATTCCTCCATGCAGATCTCCTCTAGAGCAGTGATGTTTTTGGCTTTTCGCTTGGCAACACGGACTTTCAACTCCCTCCAAAGGTTTTCTATAGGGTTGAGATCTGGAGACTGGCTAGGCCACTCCAGGACCTTGAAATGCTTCTTACGAAGCCACTCCTTCGTTGCCCTGGCGGTGTGCTTTGGATCATTGTCATGTTGAAAGACCCAGCCACGTTTCAACTTCAATGCCCTTGCTGATGGAAGGAGGTTTGCACTCAAAATCTCACGATACATGGCCCCATTCATTCTTTCATGTACCCGGATCAGTCGTCCTGGCCCCTTTGCAGAGAAACAGCCCCAAAGCATGATGTTTCCACCACCATGCTTTACAGTAGGTATGGTGTTTGATGGATGCAACTCAGTATTCTTTTTCCTCCAAACACGACAAGTTGTGTTTCTACCAAACAGTTCCAGTTTGGTTTCATCAGACCATAAGACATTCTCCCAAAACTCCTCTGGATCATCCAAATGCTCTCTAGCAAACTTCAGACGGGCCCGGACATGTACTGGCTTAAGCAGTGGGACACGTCTGGCACTGCAGGATCTGAGTCCATGGTGGCGTAGTGTGTTACTTATGGTAGGCCTTGTTACATTGGTCCCAGCTCTCTGCAGTTCATTCACTAGGTCCCCCCGCGTGGTTCTGGGATTTTTGCTCACCGTTCTTGTGATCATTCTGACCCCACGGGGTGGGATTTTGCGTGGAGCCCCAGATCGAGGGAGATTATCAGTGGTCTTGAATGTCTTCCATTTTCTAATTATTGCTCCCACTGTTGATTTCTTCACTCCAAGCTGGTTGGCTATTGCAGATTCAGTCTTCCCAGCCTGGTGCAGGGCTACAATTTTGTTTCTGGTGTCCTTTGACAGCTCTTTGGTCTTCACCATAGTGGAGTTTGGAGTCAGACTGTTTGAGGGTGTGCACAGGTGTCTTTTTATACTGATAACAAGTTTAAACAGGTGCCATTACTACAGGTAATGAGTGGAGAAAAGAGGAGACTCTTAAAGAAGAAGTTACAGGTCTGTGAGAGCCAGAAATCTTCATTGTTTGTTTCTGACCAAATACTTATTTTCCACCATAAAATGCAAATAAAATGATAAAAAAACAGACAATGTGATTTTCTGTATTTTTTTTTTCTCAGTTTGTCTCCCATAGTTGAGGTCTACCTATGATGTAAATTACAGACGCCTCTCATCTTTTTAAGTGGTGGAACTTGCACTATTGCTGACTGACTAAATACTTTTTTGCCCCACTGTGTATATATATATATATATATATATATATTTGTATTTTACAAAATCTATCCCATAGCTCCTTTTGAGTAACCATATGTCTTAACATTAGAGTGAGTCATGTACCTACTGTGTTAGTCTAATCTGTTATGTCCCATTTAATTGAAATTCATGTTTTAATGCTGTCTTGGTTATCTTTTTGTTATATTTAATAAAATTGGCATTATTTATGATATTTTTTGATCATTGCTCCCTCTTTTCCTCGCATTTTGGTAGTTTGATATTAGATTATCTTAGGAAGCACAAGAATTTTCTTCCTCCATATGAAAACATCAAAGTGTTTCCAGATTATTCTAAAGAGTCCTTAAACACAAGAAAATAATTTGCAGCTATTCCCACCATCCTGAGAGCTAATAACACTCTTTACAAATGGGGTTTCCCCACTAATCTCATCCAATACTTGATCCTGATGATGGCTGGAATTTTTTTTTTTTTAAATATAACATTCCAGGCTATGACCGCAATCCCCATCGGAAAAGGAACCTGGAACCCCCGAAATGACTTCTTAAGTAGGCGTCCTACAAAAGTCTTCTGATTTTATCTTATTTGATAACTTAATTCTAAAGGTACCTTCACACGAAACGACTTTGTAACGATATTGCTAGCGATCCGTGACGTTGCAGCGTCCTCGCTAGCGATATCGTTTAGTTTGACACGCAGCAGCGATCAGGATCCTGCTGTGATGTCGCTGAATAAAGTCCAGAACTTTATTTGGTCGTCCGATCGCCGTGTATCGTTGTGTTTGAAAGCAAAAGCAACGATACCAGCGATATTTTACACTGGTAACCAGGGTAAACATCGGGTTACCAAGCGCAGGGCCGCGCTTAGTAACCCGATGTTTACCCTGGTTACCAGCGTAAAAGTAAAAAAAACAAACACTACATACTCACCTGCGCGTCCCCCAGCGTCTGCTTCCTGACACTTACTGAGCGCCGGCCCTAAAGTGAAAGTGAAAGCACAGCGGTGACGTCAACGCTGTGCTGTTAGGGCCGGAGCTCAGTCAGTGTCAGGAAGCAGACGCTGGGGGACGCGCAGGTGAGTATGTACTGTTTGTTTTTTTTACTTTTACGCTGGTAACCAGGGTAAACATCGGGTTACTAAGCGCGGCCCTGCGCTTAGCAACCCGATGTTTACCCTGGTTACCCGGGGACCTCGGCATCGTTGGTCGCTGGAAAGCGGTCTGTGTGACAGCTCCCCAGCGATCAAACAGCGACGCTGCAGCGATCGGCATCGTTGTCGCTATCGCTGCAGCGTCGCTTCGTGTGAAGGTACCTTTAGTGTCCTAATTCCAGGACTCATGGGCAGAGTCGGACAAACTTTTCTTCACCCCTAAAATCTGGAAAAGGTACTTGAGAGCCCGAGTCATGCAGCTCACGTCCTCTTCATCAGATCGTCGGAGGAAACCCAGTATTTGTTTTTTTCTTTTTGGTATTTCCATGTTTCTGAATTGTGGTGTTAGCAATTCAAACAACGCAAAATTTTTGGTGTTATTTAACATTTTCGTCACAGGTTTTATTGCCGAAATATTAATAACCAATGTACTTGTATATTTCTGGCTCACCACCAGTTTTTCAATATGTGTAATTCTGGCGCTAGAAATTTTGACATTGAATGTGAAAGGACTTAATAGCCCTTTCAAGAAGTATTCCACTTGGAAAGAGAAAACATCCAACTCTGATATAATAGCATGGCGTTAGTCAACATCTATGAGCCTAGCAGAGGTCAAATATCGTTTTTTAAAAATTAATGATAAAATCATAAAACACCAACAAGGTCACTTACTTATTTTTGGAGATTTTAATAGAATATATGACCAGAGTATGGATAGTTCCACTTTGTCAAGGAACAAAATGTTTACATTAAAAAACTTGCTGATAAAAGAGCCGTTGTTTGATGCATTTAGGCATCTCAATTTTTCTTCTAGGGAATACACTGATTACTCAGATAAGCACAAAACTTTTTCTAGAATTGATATGATTTTGACAAAAAAATACAAGAAATTTCACAAACGATTGCAGAAGAAGCAGAAAAACATCCAAAATCCACACAGAAATCTCATTCTATTATACTCCGTCTTAGAGCAGAACTAAAATCCATTCTTTTAGAGGACTATGATAAACTTATCAACTCCATTAAGCTTAATTATTATTTGTCCCATAAATGTCTACACTTATGGCCAACAAGGTAAAAAAACAACAAATGAAAACTAGAGTCTCTGCTATTAAAAATGGTGAAAATAAATATACACATCCGCAAGAAACGGCTGAATAAAATGTGGGGTTTTACTCAGCCATATATCTTTTAAAGAATGATTGAGACAATTCAACTAAAAACTATAGACATAAACACGTTTCTTTCGAGAATTAATCTCCCACAACTAAACACAGATCAGTCATCATTGCTAAACATCCCGATTTCAACAAACGAAACTGACAAAGCTATAAAAGCATTAAAGGAAGTAAATCACGTGGACCAGACTGTATACCGAATGAATATTATACAATTTGTAGTCACCATCTTTTAGATCACCTAATGTGTATGTTTAATACAGCCACCAATAAAGGTCAATTCCCAAAGGAATCCTTACAGGCCACCGAATAATGATCCAGAGGTAAGCCCAAGCTACAGGCCTAGAGCCCTCAAATTCAGACATCAAGATTTACACTAAAATAATCTCAGAAAGGTTACTCCAAGTGATGCCCTTCTTAATACATTCAGACTAAGTTGGACTCAGGCAGCCTCTGACAGCACAAGAAGAGGACTACATTTAATTTCACATGCAGAAAAACAAAAAATTCCTTCTACATTACTCGCTCTTGATGCCGAAAAGTCATTTGACCAAATTAATTGGGATTATATGGTAGCTATGCTAAAAAAAATTCGGAATTCATGGACAAATCTTTCCAAACTTTTAGAGCACAGAGGCTCCTTCTTCAGGCAAGATTACAAATAGATTAATAAGAAACAAGCACAACATTTTATTATTATTATTATTATTATTTATTTATAACAAATTGGAGATTCAGTGGAATTAACCCCTGACTCCAAAGAAGAGATCCATAAGAGACCAAATAAGGAACATAATTTATTTAGTCACATTAATAAAACCATGATTCATAGCACATACAAGACAAAGAAATACCCAGGGGACCAGAAAATACCCTCCCAAATATATATACATCGACAAGCAGAATGATGATATACCCTCAGACAAAAAGAATAGAATGGCCCGTATGAATAGAAACATTGTAGACCATTATAAGGTCACATATAGCCCAATCGGCCCAATGTCCACTTTCTGGCCGTATTTCATTACAAGATAGTCCGTACTATATTACTTAAATAGACAGGTACAGAAATCAAAACATTGAAATATCTCACCGCTGCAGCACCTCGGTGGGTGACCACAATATATTCAATGGTCTACAATGTTTCTATTCATACGGGCCATTCTATTCTTTTTGTCTGAGGGTATATCATCATTCTGCTTGTCGATGTATATATATTTGGGAGGGTATTTTCTGGTCCCCTGGGTATTTCTTTGTCTTGTATGTGCTATGAATCATGGTTTTATTAATGTGACTAAATAAATTATGTTCCTTATTTGGTCTCTTATGGATCTCTTCTTTGGAGTCAGGGGTTAATTCCACTGAATCTCCAATTTGTTGTCTCTATGCTTGGAAGTGCCATATAAAAATTTCGGACACAATTGTTGAATTATTATTTATTTATATAGCACCATTAATTCCATGGTGCTGTACATGAGAAAGGGGTTACATACAGGGTTATAGATATCATTTACAGTAAACCGGTTTACAGTGACAGACTGGTACAGAGGGGAGAGGACCCTGTCCTTGCGGACTTACATTCTATGGGATAATGGGGAAGAGACAGAAGGTAGGGGTGAAGCGGCGGCGGCTCTGGCATAATACAGGAGGACATTTGTTAGGGGGTGGGAAGTGTGAGGAGTCCATAGATAAGCCAAGGTAATCAAATTAGGCATTTTCTTACAAATGCAGAGGCAGTGGTAATAATGTTCTTAGTTATCTGGAGTCCGTCTGGTGGAGGTGTGAATTGTATCCATGTAGTGACTCATAAATCCAGGTGCTAAATTGAGACCTAGTGTCAATGAATTAAACATATTCTTTAGTTTGTATTCCCAAATGTTTCTGTCCCTGTGGTCCTTAAAATTACCTTTTAGTATTAAGACTTTTAAATCTGTCATACTGTGTCCAGGTCCAGAGAAATGTTTTCCCACCGGTGCGTCCATCTCATTCCTGATTGTGTGTCTGCGTAGATTCATCCTAGTTTGTAGTCTTTGCATAGTTTCCCCAATATAAATACTTCCAGGTATCACTCCTAGAATACTTCTGTCATCATTGGGCAGAAAAGTATTCACATCGATTTTTCTGGCAAACACGGTACCACAATACAATTTGTTATTGTACATCATGGACAAATCTTGAAATCTATTATGGCCTGATACGCTTGTCCCTCTGCAAAAGTCCAAGTGAATAATATATTATCTAACTCATTTTCTATCTACAATGTTGCCCATTATCCCCACTCTTATTCGACCTCATCATGGAACCTTTTACCGAAACCATTAGAACAAATCAATTAATAAAGGGAATTTCCTTATTACTTTATTCAACATAAAATAAGTCTATTGGCGGATGACGCGCTAATCTTTACCACTGACCCGACCAATTCATTGAGAATTATTACTTCAGCTATAAGAGACTTCTCTGCAGTTTCATACTATAAAATAAATAATAAATCTGAAATTTTAAGCTTTTTCATAGACCACAAAACCAAAAATATGATATAAAAAGAATTTCCCTATAACTGAGAAAAACGTCATATCCCATATTTAGGAATTATAATTACCAATTCTTTATGTAAGGTACTAGATGAAAATCAGACTCTCCTATAAGAACAGATTAAAAAAAATACTGAGAATTTTGATAAAACAAATACCTCATGACTTGGTAGGATTGTCTTGTATAAAATGATAATCCTACCAAAACTTCACTATATCGTTAGAACTGATCCAATTCAGATTCCAGATATATGGAGTAAGAACTTCCATAAGCAAATGTCAAAATTTATTTGGAATAAAAAAAAAAAACATCACCAAAATTACTATATACAAACAAAAGACATGGAGGCATTGGTCTCACGAATCTACAGGCCTCCTCCCAGGCCAATATGATAATGCAGAGCCTTATCACATGCTGGAGTGCGCGTGCGCCGCCTCTCTCCCTGCCCCCTGCCGTGGTGGCGTCTCTTCTGCCTCGCACGTGCGCTCTGGGCCTTTGGTCCCAGGCGCGCCTGTGATGCATGACGCCCTCTACGGCATGGGACTCGGCGTGCGACGTGCCGATACACCCGGCATTCATTGGCTGCCGCTTTACATGTGACCGCTCACATGATTATCTGCTGGCCACATTTAAAGATGGCGGATACGCTCAGGGGCATCTCCCCTTGATAAAGCAATCAACATCGTGGGCGAAACGCGCGTCGGGGACTGTGCCTGAGGATCTGTCCTGGTGTGCGCCACCTTGGTGCTTAGCAGCGGTAAGAGTAACCTTTATTGTCGGTCATTTTCACGCCAGTCAGGCTCATAGATTTGCATGCTACTATAGCAGTAGGTCTCTTACCAATAACGGTATGCATGCTGGCCCCATAGGTGGTGCACATCGGGCGATCCCCACTCATCCTTTTTACCATTCTGGTTTTTTATTATATTTTGTTATTTTTGCACGGATTTGCTATTATATGCATATGTATTAATAAAGTATTTATTACCTATATACTCCAAGCTTTCTCCTATTTCTTATGGCTTCCATGGAGTTGGTTTTCTCCGGTGAGGGGGTGTCTGGCACTACTTAGCGCTATTCCGTTCCTCTCAGTATCTAGCATGTTGCCTGGTTTTGGTATTATTATTATTTCTGTGTCTATCACAGTTTTTTTCAGGCCCACTATGGACTTTAGAGCACGAGACTCTACATGGCGTGCTCAAATTAATGATACGTTCAAGGATGGTTTTAATGGGGGACTAGAGGGCACTAGTGGTGATTTACAGGCGACCATCAGGTGCTTTAAGGATCTTCTAAAAAAGAGGACTAGGGTATGGTGGAACCACGCCTTCCTCGAAAAATATCTGGAGGGGGGGGCTCATCCCCCGTGGACTTAGAGTCCAGGTCTTCCCATCTTTTCCAATTATAGATGAAGTTTTTAAAAATAGATGGGAAGAACTTTCTAATACATGTTCCATCGGGTTCATGACACTATTGAAAGGCCTGGACTCCTCCAAACTCGATGCAATTGAGACTGAGATTGAGGATATTCAAATGAAACTCAAAAAAGACATGTCAGGGGAAGCCCTTAAAAAACTAAATGAGGACATGGACATCGAAATGCAGAAATGGGTTAATGAGATTCAAGGCCAAAAATCTAAGAAATTCAAGCGGGATGTACAAGACAAGCAAACTTCTAACGTCTATAGATGGCGGGGCCCAGGTGATCGGTCACGCTCCCGCTTTAGAAACATCTCAAGTTCTAGGTCCCGTTCAAGATCAACTCGATCTAATGCCCCCTCCGAGGATGGGAATACCTCACGGATGGAAGGAAGGGGAGAACAATCCGGGTCGCATCTATATACTAAAAAGATGACGACACGACAGACTTCTAAGGCTGCGACTGTGGCAAACAAACAACAGGGGACGAATAACGGTGGGGGTCTTCAGGTATTGAATTTGTCTACTCGGTCTCTTTCCGCTGCTCAGATTGATGTCCTGAGTAGGGGACTGAGTTTTTAACCAACTAACTCCTTTGATTTTTTTGTAGCCCTGAAGGACCTCCACTTATTCTCTCGGAAGCCTATATTCAAAAAACTGCATTATAGGAACAATCCTGACCAGGGGCCTCTATCTGAGATGGAGAGGGAGGCCTTACAGGCTTTGGAAGATCTTCTGGAGGAACAATCAAGTGACCCTCAAGGTAGGCTTCCATCTGTATGCATGCCCAGATCAACTAGGTTCCCTCCCTTGTCACTGTGTCCGGCTGTGGACATTTTCACCCGCCTGGTTACTGAAGACCTCAAATTATTATCTTCCAGATGTAGATTTGACAATCTCACATTTAAGCAAAGGAATGCTATAAACGAACTACAGTCCTTCAAGGACATTATAATCAAACCAGCTGACAAGGGAGGGAACATAGTGATCTGGCCATGTGATAAATACGAGAAAGAGGTGTTCCGCCAGTTGCGGGATACCTCCACATATACTAAATTAACACATAGCCCGTTGTCCTCCTTCTCTCAGCTCCAGGCTATCCTAGGTAGGGCTTTTGAGCATGGTATCATAGACAGGAAGTTACTGGATGGCCTAACGGTGAAGTCCCCAAGGATACCAACTTTTTACTTGCTCCCAAAGATCCACAAGGATCCCGTCAACCCACCGGGGCGTCCGATCGTGTCGGGTATTGAGGGTCTATGTGACCCAATTTGCAAATTCATAGACTTCTTTTTAAAACCCCTTGTAGAAGTATTACCATCATACGTTAGGGACACGACGGACGTCCTCACACGGGTTGACGGCATCCTTGTGGATCCTGACGTCCTTCTGGTCACCGCCGATGAACAGACCTTATACACGTGCATTGACCACGAGCATGGTTTAGCAGCGGTCCGCCTCTTCTTGGGGGCCTCCGACTTGGGCAGCCCCATGTGTGAACTAATCCTCGAGCTGCTGCGTTTTGCCCTGACCCATAATTTTTTTACCTTCAAGGACGCATTTTATCTGCAGAAACGCGGCACGGCCATGGGCGCGGCCTGTGCCCCTTCATACGCCAACCTCTTCCTGGGCGCTTGGGAGAGGCAGATTTTTGGCGATGGGGGGGTGCAGGCCGCTGCCCGTGTGCTGTGCTGGTTCAGATATATAGATGACGTCCTCTTTCTGTGGGCGGGGACGGCGCGGCAGCTCGAGGATTTTATGGGACAGCTTAATGTGAACCCTTTCAACATTGGGCTGACGTATAATTTTGATTTGCAGCGTATCGACTTCCTGGACATCACGTTGGAAATCGACACTACCCATCAGATCCAGACTGACGTGTTCAGGAAGTCGACATCTGTTAACGCTCTATTACGCGCAGATTCTGCACATAATCCCACCACCATTGGGGCTGTCCCGGTCGGACAGTTCCTTAGAATGAGGCGGATTTGCTCTACAGAGGATAGGTTCTTTGCGCGGGCGGCTGACTTGGAGGGACGCTTTAAGGATCGAGGAAATAGCCAAAGAAGTATTAGGAGGGGTTTCGAGAGGGCTAGGCGGATGCCCCGGAGAGACCTCCTATATGCTGATGGCAGCAAACGTAGAAGGGAGACAAATGATGACAAGGTCAGGTTCATAACAACTTATAACCATGAATGGTCTAACATGAGAGAGATTTTAAAAAAACACTGGCCGGTCTTAAAGACCGAACCTTCTCTCGCCCAGGTATTGGGTGATTTCCCACTAATGACCGCAAAGAGATCCCCAAACCTAAGTAACCTGCTTGTCCGCAGCCACTACGTCGCACCTATTACCAACCCCTTCAGTACTAGGGGCCCGATTTTGGGCTCCTTCCAGTGTGGCCATTGCATGGCGTGTGAAAACATCATGCGGGCCACAACCTTTAAATCCTCCGATGGTAGAAAGGAGTTCTCGATCAAGCAGCGGATTACGTGTGGAACGTCTAACGTCGTATATTATGCCATGTGTGGATGCTCTTTAATCTACATTGGATTAACATCAAGGGAATTACAGATACGCGTCCGTGAACACGTCAGAGATATACAGGCGGCCAGAACTGTAGAGGATGCCTCTGACCTGAAGACTATCCCTCGCCATTTCAAACTATTTCATGACTGTGACGCGAGGACTCTTCAGGTCAGAGGTATCGAGAGCATCCACCTTGGCTTAAGAGGTGGTAATTATAAAAAGGTTCTTGCCCAGCGTGAGGCTGGCTGGATTGTCCGAGTAGACACAATGACACCTAAAGGACTGAATGAGTCCTTAAGCTTTTCCTCTTTTTTTGTGAGTCCTTTGCTTATAGCATTTTGAGGCATTATATAAAGAAATCTTTGACATATTAATAGAGTATATATATATATATATGTACCATTCTGAATCCAATCATGCCTCTTTGTGTCCCCACTCTTTTGTGCCCTTTATACCATCTTCCCCCGTGGGTGGGTATCCATGTGGGATCCTATTATTGTTATTTTATTTGTTTTTATTATTTTTTGCACTAATGTTTTTCTTCTTCGATTGTATATTTTCTAGTTTTATGCTATTGATGTCTGAGCGTCTCTTGCATCACTTCATATTTATACCATCGTTGGCCGCAGCAGAATCGCTCCCACCATATTGCAACTTCCATCTTCTCACAACAAAATGGATTTGAGTTTTCAGTCTTCTTACTATGATGTCTTATGCTGTTGCTTTATATATTTTTTCTGTGATGGTGATGTATGGGTCGGTATATTAATGACTGTGGCTTTCTTTATTATATTGTTACCAACTTTATGTATCATATTGATCGGCGATACTGATTCTTTTGTTCGTTCTAATTTTGTAACGAGCTCCCATTTTCTAAGTCCATTTCATGATATGCTTACTTACCGATCACATGCTGGAGTGCGCGTGCGCCGCCTCTCTCCCTGCCCCCTGCCGTGGTGGCGTCTCTTCTGCCTCGCACGTGCGCTCTGGGCCTTTGGTCCCAGGCGCGCCTGTGATGCATGACGCCCTCTACGGCATGGGACTCGGCGTGCGACGTGCGCATGCGCCGATACACCAGGCATTCATTGGCTGCCGCTTTACATGTGACCGCTCACATGATTATCTGCTGGCCACATTTAAAGATGGCGGATACGCTCAGAGGCATCTCCCCTTGATAAAGCAATCAACATCGTGGACTGTGCCTGAGGATCTGTCCTGGTGTGCGCCACCTTGGTGCTTAGCAGCGGTAAGAGTAACCTTTATTATCGGTCATTTTCACGCCAGTTGGGCTCATAGATTTGCATGCTACTATAGCAGTAGGTCTCTTACCAATAACGGTATGCATGCTGGCCCCATAGGTGGTGCACATCGGGCGATCCCCACTCATCCTTTTTACCATTCTGGTTTTTTATTATATTTTGTTATTTTTGCACGGATTTGCTATTATATGCATATGTATTAATAAAGTATTTATTACCTATATACTCCAAGATTTCTCCTATTTCTTATGGCTTCCATGGAGTTGGTTTTCTCCGGTGAGGGGGTGTCTGGCACTACTTAGCGCTATTCCGTTCCTCTCAGTATCTAGCATGTTGCCTGGTTTTGGTATTATGTATTGTCCTGTAGGCAGGGGCGTACTGGTAACGTATAGAGCAAGCGTTAGACGTACAGCAGGTGGAGGTTGCGTACTCCATCATGTGGCTGCTTACGTCACACAGGTCGTGTCGGCTCCACAGTTGCCGCGGGTCCTTGCCGCGAGTTACTCACGCTACTGGAGCTGGGAGTGTTTGGAGCATCTGAGTCCCGAAGGTAGTGGCGTGCCGGTAACGTATGGAGTAAGCTGTAGGCGTATAGCAGGTGGAGGTTGCGGGTGGCCTGTAATTTCGTTGCTCATACTTCACTTCCTGTCCTGCTCATTATGGCTTATGAATATTCGTGACATCACCAGAAGTGGAGAGTGCGGCACTGAAAGTACAGGCCGTCCGCAACATCCACCTGTCGTATGGCTACCGCTTGCTCCATACGTTACCAGAATGATACGATACCAGAGTTGTGCAGGCGTGTACAACCCTTCCAGGTGAGAGGCTAATCCCCCCACCTTCCATTGAAACATCCCAATCAAACCACCTGGTGCCTCTCATGCTGCGCTCTTCCATGTTTATTGTCTTATATGCAAGAGAAGCCGTCACACAGCTCAGATAATTGAAGATAAAGTTCTGAATTATTCAATCAATAAAATAAATACTAAAACAAAACATACCCCACAAGTATGGAATCGCTGTCTCATCTGAAACTTTTTCCTATTTTTCAGCATATCATAAAGTAAAATGCACAATTCGTTGAGCAAAAGAAAACACAAGACTTAAAATATCTGTGGCTGGAAAATAAAGATATAATGGCTTATCGGAGAAGGGGAGGGAAAAAAGGCAAAAATTGAAATTTGCCCCATCAAGACGGGCTTGAAATGTTCATATACACTCCTAGGATTGCTGACTCCTATATGTGGCGCTATACCCTGTTCTCTGCATTTGGGAAGAGGAAATTTGCATATCGTATGTCCCATGGGGCATTGCATGTCCAATAACTCTCCGTACTCAGAACTGTCCCTCTCCTCAAGGAGAAACATTACCCCCTATAGAGAGTTTTGAGAAGGAAAACTTACCACTGCAGTTTGTTACCATCAAATTATTATTTGGGTCCTTTAACTTAATACTTTGTTGCGCCACCTTTTGCTGCGATTACAGCTGCAAGTCGCTTGAGGTATGTCTCTATCAGTTTTGTACATCGAGAGACTGAAATTCTCGCCCATTCTTCCATGACAAACAGCTCGAGCTCAGTGAGGTTTGATGGAGATCGTTTGTGAACAGCAGTTTTCAGCTCTTTCCACAGATTCTCGATTGAATTGAGGTCTGGACTGTGACTTGGCCATTCTAACACCTGGATACGTTTATTTGTGAACCATTCCATTGTAGATTTTGCTTTATGTTTGGGATCATTGTCTTGTTGGAAGACAAATCTCCGTCCCAGTCTCAGGTCTTATGCAGACTCCAACAGGTTTTCTTCAAGAATGGTCCTGTATTTGGCTCCATCCATCTTCCCATCAATTTTAACAATCTTCCCTGTCCCTGCTGAAGAAAAGCAGGCCCAAACCATGATGTTGCCACCACCATGTTTGACAGTGGGGATGGTGTGTTCAGAGTGATGAGCTGTGTTGCCTTTACGCCAAACATATCGTTTGGCATTGTTGCCAAAAAGTTCGATTTTGGTTTTATCTGACCAGAGCACCTTCTTCCACATGTTTGGTGTCTCCCAAGTGGCTTGTTGCAAACTTTAAAAGACACTTTTTATGGATATCTTTGAGAAATGGCTTTCTTCTTGCCACTCTTCCATAAATGCCAGATTTGTGCAGTGTACGACTGATTGTTGTCCTATGGACAGACTGTCCCACCTCAGCTGTAGATCTCTGCAGTTCATCCAGAGTGATCATGGGCCTCTTGGCTGCATCTCTGATCAGTCTTCTCCTTGTTTGAGATGAAAGTTTAGAGGGACAGCCGGGTCTTGGTAGATTTGCTGTGGTATGATACTCCTTCCATTTCAATATGATCCTTGCACAGTGCTCCTTGGGATGTTTAAAGTTTTGGAAATCATTTTGTATCCAAATCCAGCTTTAAACTTCTCCACAACAGTATCACGGACCTGCCTGTTGTGTTCCTTTAGTCTTCATGATGCTCTCTGTGCTTCAAACAGAACCGAGACTATCATAGAGCAGGTGCATTTATACGGAGACTTGATTACACACAATGGATTATATTTATCATCATTAGGCATTTAGGACACATTGGATCATTCAGAGATCCACAATGAACTTCTGGAGGGAGTTTGCTGCACTGAAAGTAAAGGGGCCGAATAATATTGCACGCCCCACTTTTCATCTTTTGAATTTCCACAAAAATTTAAAATAACCAATACATTTCATTCAACTTCACAATTGTGTTCCACTTGTTGATTTTTCACCAAAAATTTACATTTGGTATATTTATGTTTGAAGCTTGATATGTGGGAAAAGGTTGAAAAGTTCCAGGGAGACGAATACTTTCGCAAGGCACTGTACATACAGTATAGACAGACACACTGTAATGCAGGATATAGTGTGGACCTGTATATACAGTATGGTACTGTGTAAGTCAGGAGCTGCAAGAAAGATACACAGATAGACAGAGATCATACTCACCCACCGCGACACGGAAGACTGAACCACTTCACCTCTGGATCTTCAGTGACTGAAGATCCTGAGCGAAGTCCTGCCGTGCTCCGCAGGGAAAAACCTCTTCTCGCACCGACATCATGGCTCCACCTCCTTCCTCGAAGATAGCTGAACAAACTCTCATCTGATCTAATCCGAGGGAGCGATCATATAGCTGAATAGGTAGCGCCTAGAAGCTTGTTGGGATCGGAGAAGGCTGCCGCATGCCATAAGCTAAGCATTAGGTACAGGGAGGGTACTAAGGAAGTCTGGCTAGGCTAGCCAGGTCAGTGGATGCTGACGCAGGTCAGGTGCCATGACTCTGCCGCTCTGCACCAGGCATTAAGATGTAGAACCGTAGCCAGGTCCCTACACTTTCAATAGTTTCTCTTTTGTTAAATGTTTATTATCATTAGAAACGGTTCACAGCAAAGAGACGTGTATTTTACATGTTTTGAGATATTAATCCCTATATTGGTGGGTGGCCCCCGCTTGGTGGGTGGCCCAGGCCCCTTGGGCCCCCCCCTTAATCCGGGCCTGGATCCCGGTGACCTTTTAGATACTCCAACTCCTCCATTGAGAGATAGACAGCGACATCCTGACACCTTATAGGAACCTGACAACAGTGACACCGTTATCACCCAGAATCCTCCACTGTCATACTGTATAACATCCCAGCAGTCACCTCTCCGCTCATCACCCAGAATCCTACAGTGCAGTAAAATTTCCCAGCAGTCACCTCTCCGGTTAACACCCAGAATCCTCCAGTGTCGTCCTGTATAATGTCCCAGCAGTCACCTCTCCGGTCATCACCCAGAATCCTCCAGTGCTTTATACTGTCCCAGCAGTCACCTCTCCGCTTATCACACAGAATCCTCCAGTGCTGTATAATGTCCCAGCAGCCACCTCTCCGCTCATCACCCAGAGTCCTCCAGTGCTGTGTAATGTCCCAGCAGTCACCTCTCCGTTCATCACCCAGAATCCTCCAGTGCTGTATAATGTCCCAGCAGTCACCTCTCAGCTCATCACCCAGAATCCTCCAGTGCCGTCCTGTATAATGTCCCAGCAGTCACCTCTCCGGTCATCATCCAGAATCGTCCAGTGCTGTATAATCTCCCAGCAGTCACCTCTCCGTTCATCACCCAGAATCCGCCAGTGCTGTATAATGTCCCAGCAGTCACCTCTCCGCTCATCACCCAGAATCTTCCAGTGCTGTATGATGTCCCAGCATTCACCTCTCCGCTCAGCAGCTCAATCATCTTGTTGCTGAGCTCCAGGATCTTCTTGTTCCTCTCATGTAGCAGGGAGTGTGGGGGAGGCTCTGAGATGGGGCCCGGGCTCTGCCCTCCTGACTCTCGGAGATGGATGATGGGAGTCACACCATCCCCCGGTGTCTTCCTCACTATTGTGTAATCCTGTGTATGGAGAGAGACACTTAGGGAGAAGATTCCTTCCCGACTCCAGATATGACAGTAGAAATCCTGGGATCAATAACCGTCTCCAGTAATCTGGGGCCATAACCGGGAATATTAGGAGAATGGAGGAGATTCCGGCAGCTCCGGTGTAGACGGCTCAGCGGTGATGGGAGGAGAATGGAGGAGATTCCAGCAGCTCCGGTGTAGACGGCTCAGAGGTGACAGGAGGAGAATGGAGGAGATTCCGGCAGCTCCAGTGTAGACGGCTCAGCGGTGACAGGAGGAGTATGGAGGAGATTCCGGAAGCTCTGGTGTAGACGGTTCAGAGGTGACAGGAGGAGAATGGAGGAGATTCCGGCAGCTCCGGTGTAGACGGCTCAGCAGTGACAGGAGGAGTATGGAGGAGATTCCGGCAGCTCTGGTGTAGACGGTTCAGAGGTGACAGGAGGAGAATGGAGGAGATTCCGGCAGCTCTGGTTTAGACGGCTCAGCGGTGACAGGAGGAGAATGGAGTAGATTCCGGCAGCTCCGGTGTAGACGGCTCAGCGGTGACAGGAGGAGTATGGAGGAGATTCCGGCAGCTCTGGTGTAGACGGTTCAGAGGTGACAGGAGGAGAATGGAGGAGATTCCGGCAGCTCCGGTGTAGACGGCTCAGCGGTGACAGGAGGAGTATGGAGGAGATTCCGGCAGCTCTGGTGTAGACGGTTCAGAGGTGACAGGAGAATGGAGGAGATTCCGGCAGCTCCGGTGTAGACGGCTCAGCGGTGACAGGAGGAGTATGGAGGAGATTCTGGCAGCTCCGGTGTAGACGGTTCAGAGGTGACAGGAGGAGAATAGAGGACATTCTGGCAGCTCCGGTGTAGACGGCTCAGCGGTGACGCAGGTAAGATGGCGCGGATGTGTGCGTTCCAGGTGATGGACCGCAGGATAACACGCCCCACTCTTGATAGACATGGTGTGGCTGTGACGCAGCTCCCGTAAGTCCGGACAACCTCCTGCATTTCTAAAATAGGGCCAGATGTGGAGTGGGCGACGTCACTCGCTGGAGTCATGTGAGACATGGGGCACCTTTGTTTAAAGGGAATCTGTCACCCCCAATATCGAGGGTGAGGTAAGCCCACCGGCATCAGGGATTTATCTACAGCATTCTGTAATGCATTCTGTAATGCATTCTGTAATGCTGTAGATGAGCCCCGATTTATGCTAAAAGCTGAGAAAAAGAGGTTAGATTATACTCACCCAGGGGCGGTCCCGCTGCTGGTCCAGGTCCGGCGTCTCCCATCTTCATCAGTTGATGTCCTCTTCTGGTCTTCAGGCTGCGGCTCCGGCGCACTTTGTCTGCCCTGTTGCACTGTGTTTTTTTGCCGCCATGCATAACGCCTTTTTGTATTACCAAACAACTCAATCTTGGTTTCATCAGTCCACAGGACCTTCTTCCAAAAAGAAATTGGCTTCTCCAAATGTGCTTTTGCATACCTCAGCCAACTCGGTTTGTGGCGTGCTTGCAGAAACTTCTTCTTTCGCATCACTCTCCCATACAGCTTCTCCTTGTGCAAAGTGCGTTGTATAGTTGACCGATGAACAGTGACACCATCTCCAGCAAGTTGATGCTGCAGATCTCTGGAGGTGGCCTGAGGATTGTCCTTGACTGATCTTACTATTCTTCTTCTCTGCCTTTCTGATGTTTTTCTTGGCCTGCCACTTCTGGCCTTAACAAGAACTGTACCTGTGTTCTTCCATTTCCTTACTATGCTCCTCACAGTGGAAAATGACAGATTAAATCTCTGAGACAGCTTTTTGTATCCTTCCCCCGAACAACTATGTTGAATAATCTTTGTTTTCAGATCATTTGACAGTTGTTTTGAGGAGCCCATGATGCCACTCTTCGGAGGAGATTCAAACAGGAGAACAACTTGCAAGTGGCCACTTTAAGTAGCTTTTCTCATGATTGCATACACCTAGCTATGAAGTCCAAAGCTCAATGAGGTTACAAAACCAAAAAAAGTGCTTTAGTAAGTCAGTAAAAAGTAGGTAGGAGTATTTAAAACAAGAAAATGATAAGGGTGCCCATACTTATGCACCTGTCAAATTTTGTTTGAATGCAGATTGAACATTTTCTGTTAGTACAATAAACCTCATTTCAAGGCAGAAACATTACTGTGTCCAACAGTTATTAGATATATGAAACTGAAATAGCTGTTGCAAAAAAAAAAATAATTTATAAAACATTAAGCTTAAGATTAATAGGGGTGCCCAAACTTTTTCATATGACTGTATATGTGGTATTATAGTTCTGTGTCACTTTTTCCTCTTGAGTGTTTATTTTAAGACTATCCAATAAAGGTTATATTTGTATCTATGGCCATGTGAGGGCTTGTTTTTTTGTGAAACGAGTTGCACTTTTGAACGACATCATTGGTTTTAGCATGTCGTGTACTAGAAAACGGGAAAAAAAATTCCAATTGCGGTGAAATTGCAAAAAAAAGTGCAATCCCATACTTGATTTTTGTTTGGCTTTTTTACTAGGTTCACTAAATGCTAAAACTGACCTTTCATTATGATTCTCCAGGTCATTACGAGTTCATAGACACCAAACATGTCTAGGTTCTCTTTTATCGAAGTGTTGAAAACAAATTCCAAACTTTGCTAACAAAATAAATAAATAAATTTCCGATACCTGTAGCGTCTCCATTTTTTGTGATCTGGGGAGTGTTTAACGATCAGGTTAATCCTTTTTTTTATTGATAGATCGAGCGATTCTGAACGCGGCAATACTAAATATGTGTAGGTTTGATTTTTTTTTTTATTGTTTTATTTTGAATGGGGCGAAAGGGGGGTGATTTAAACTTTTATATATTTTTTTTTCACTTTTGCCATGCTTCAATAGCCTCCATGGGAGGCTAGAATCTGGCACAACTGGATTGGCTCACCTACATAGCAGCGATCATTAAATCGCTGCTATGCAGCTGAATTGCAGGCTTGCTATGAGCGCCGACCACAGGGTGGCGCTCAGAGCAGGCCGGCATCAGTAACCATAGAGGTCTCGAGGACATCTATGGTTACTATCCTGACGCATCGCTGACCCCCGTTCATGTGTGATGCGCTTATTTCTGGCCCGAAGCGCCGGTTAAATGCCGCTGTCAGCGTTTGACAGCGGCATTTAACTGGTCAATAGCGGTGGGTGAATCACGATTTCACCCGTCGCTATTGCGGGCACATGTCAGCTGTTCAAAACAGCTGACATGTCCCGGCTTTGATGCGGGCTCACCGCCCGAGCCCGCATCAAAGCGGGGGTTCTGACTTCGGACGTACTATCCCGTCCGAGGTCAGAAAGGGGCTAAACATTTCCCATTTATTATCTGTATTCTTATTTCTGAGGACATTGTCCCAGTCAACTAGATGAAGGGCATCTCTAAGCTGGTCAAACTTTGCCTTCCTAAAGTTCAGTGTTTTTGTGACTCCCTGACAAATCCCCCTAGCAAAAGACAAGTGACATTGTACAATATTGTGTTCGCTATTTCCTAGATGCCCAACGACCTGCAGATTTGTTATTCTGTCAGGTGTATTAGATAGTATTAAGTCTAAAAGTGCTGCTCCTCTGGTTGGAATCTACACCAATTGAATTTTTCTTGGTTATTTGCAAAACCTGTTGCATTTATGGGATTCGCAGGTCTCTGTTTCCCAGTTAACAGGGCCGGCCCGAGAGATTACGGTGCCTTAGGCGAAACTATTTTGTTGGGCCCCTACTACTTTTAACATACCTCCCAACTTTTGAAGATGGGAAAGAGGGACAAAGTTTGCAAATTTTAGGCCACGCCTCTGACCACACCAATTCATAACTAGCCACACCCAAATCCACGTCCCAACCACACCCATTTAGCACTGCTGATCACACTGTTTCATAAGGAATTATAAACAAAAAAAATATGGCCACACAGTGCTCCATACTGTATAATGGCTACACATGATGCTCCATACTGTATAATGGCCACACATGATGCTCCATACTGTAAAATGGCCACACATGATGCTCCATACTGTATAATGGCCACACATGATGCTCCATACTGTATATTGGCCGCACATGATACTTCATACCGTATAATGGCCACACATAGCTACTCCTACACACGTGGCTGCGCTCTGTACACACGCGGCTCCGCTCCGTACACATTTAGCTCTGCTCCATACACCTTATACAAACACGACTCCGCTCCATACACCTCATACACACGGCTCCGCTCCGCACATCTCATACACACACGGCTCCGCTCCGTACACCTCATACACATTCAGCTCCGCTCCATACACCTTTTGCCTTTTGAAAAGATTTTTTATAATTTTTTCTATTTTTTCTCTGGCGCCCCCTTAGGGTCAGCGCCCTAGACGGCCGCCTAGTTTGCCTATACGTTCGGGCCGACCCTGCCAGTTAATATCTGGGTAGTTAAAGTCCCCCATAACAAGGACCTCATAATGAATGGGTTGCAGCTTCATCTTCAAAAAGAGAAAGAAGATAGATGGTGCATTATGTAACCAACTTGTTCATTCCAGGCCTAGAAGACTTGGTGCGGTCGTTAAAAATCAAGGAGGACATACAAAATGATAGATGTAGAAGCTTTTGATGTGGGGTGTACTCATTTTTTAATCAACTAATTTGTGTAAACCTAAAGATTTTGTAATGAAAGTTATATTAACCTAACTTACAAGTTTTGATTACAAAAAATGTGCCATGAAACTCAGTGTTGGCAACATTTTAGAAATTGTTCTTGTGTTCAGTGAGATATTGATAAAAATCTTACCGATCAAAGGGGTGTACTCATTTATGCTGAGCAATGTTTATTAAAATTTATAAAACACAGAACATAATTACCATTTCTTTCCTGTAAGCCTTTTCTCCTGTTTTACAAGATATGATTTCTGTATGAAAAATTTCCACCATTCTGAACAAGCTTCTATGTGTGACTTCTCTCGTGGCTCCTAAGACTTGATTTTTTTGCAAAGCATTTCTCACAGCGTGAACATGAATACGGCTTCTCTCCTGTGTGAATTCTCTGATGTTTAATAAGATTCCCTTTAACATTGAATGACCTCCCACATTCTGAACATGAAAACGGCTTTTCTCCTGTGTGGATTCTTTGATGTCTAATAAGACTCGCTTTATCTGTAAAACATTTCACACATTCTGAACATGAAAATGGCTTCTCTCCTGTATGAATTCTCTGATGTTTAATTAGACTCCCTTTAACCGTGAAAGACTTCCAACACAGTGAACATGAAAATGTATTTTCTCCTGTGTGAACTTTCTGATGTCTAATAAGATTTCCTTTAGTTGTAAAGCATTTCCCACATTCTGAACAGGAGTATGGAGTCTCACATGTATGATTTTTCTGATGTGTAAAAAGATTCCATTTATCTGTGAAGGCCTTCCCACATTCCGAACATGAAAATGGCTTTTCTCCTGTGTGAGTTCTCTCATGTATCACAAATTTTGATTTATACGTAAAGCATTTCCCACATTCTGAACAGGAGTATGGCTTCTCTCCTTTGAGCTTTGTTTGTGTTAAAATATCTATGCTTCCAGTAAGCTGCTTGTCACACTGAAATCTTGTATCCACTTTGTCACCTGGAATTGTGGTAACAATGTGAGATTGCTCAGGAGAGGGTTCCTCATGATTAGGAGGATTATAAGAAAATGAAGTTCTGTGAAGTCCAGGAGGTCCAAGAAGGGTAATGAGGTTTTCTCCATTAGAGTGCTTCCCTATATCTTCTTTACAACTTAGTGATAACCAGTTATTCTCACAAGGATTTCCTATAAGTATAAAGATAGACTGGATGTGATTTTTTTTCGATAGCACAAAAGGGATTTCTAATTTCTATTATGGAGCTCACAATGAAAACCCTCGTCAGTAAAAGTACCAGTAATAAGGAAGACATCTACATGCCATAACATTAACACAACGACAGGTAAAATGAATAACACAAACTGGTGACATTTATACTTAGGTAGGAAAAAAGGATCATCCCCGCGCTGCCGCAAGAAGAATTCCAAAAATTGTAGAGGTTTCAACGTGGTTTATTCTACGCGTTTCAGAGTTCAGGTGACCCCTTCATCAGGACATACCACAAATATTGTACATGAGTTATAGGTATACAGGGTTTAAGTACACGTCAGCATTTGCAAGCGACGCCCAATGGATCAGATAACACCCAGTGTCAGAGTTCAAGCTGATCAGGAAGTTCACATGACAAGATTAAAAATCATCAGATAAATACAAATTGATATTTTACACATTTAGCCTTATTTTTGTTTATAGGATAACAAAAATTGAAAAAAGAAGAAAAAAAAAAAAAAAAAAAAAAAAAAAAAAAAAAAGAAACACGGTCTCACTGAGTGGAACGAACCAAACTCACATGGAAAAATGAAACAAATTCAGAGGTGAAGGCATTTATTTACTTTGAGCTACTGAGCTGGAAGGATAGACTCTTGGAGAACACAGGTTGCCAGTGTTGAACCATAGTTAAAATACTTTTTATTAATAAATATTAAAATAGTTTTTTTTATATTAAAAGTGGAAATGTGTTTGTCAAATTAGTTGGGAGTATGTCATACCACAAAAAGAAGTAATTAAGAAACGGGGAGTTAAAACACTGGAGCATACACCAAATGAGGATCACTTCACTAGGAGTGAGAGAAAATGGACACATCTGATCAATTCATGGAGAGTCCAGAGGACAAATGCTCCCCCAGTCATATGGAATAAAGCTGACGGGTTCAAGCGCCAGCAGAGCGCAAAAAAGGGCTTCGGCTTCCCAGAAAGGCACAGAAACGTAATGATTAGACGAAGAAGCACATAGACATAATAATAAATAAATATATATATATATATATATATATATATATATATATATATATATATATATATATATATATATATATATATATATATATATATATATATATATACACACATACACAGTGGGGCAAAAAAGTATTTAGTCAGTCAGCAATAGTGCAAGTTCAAACACTTAAAAAGATGAGAGGCGTCTGTAATTTACATCATAGGTAGACCTCAACTATGGGAGACAAACTGAGAAAAAAAAATCCAGTAAATCACATTGTCTGTTTTTTTGATCATTTTATTTGCATTTTATGGTGGAAAATAAGTATTTGGTCAGAAACAAAATTTCATCTCAATACTTTGTAATATATCCTTTGTTGGCAATGACAGAGGTCAAACGTTTTCTGTAAGTCTTCACAAGGTTGCCACACACTGTTGTTGGTATGTTGGCCCATTCCTCCATGCAGATCATCTCTAGAGCAGTGATGTTTTTGGCTTTTCGCTTGGCAACACGGACTTTCAACTCCCTCCAAAGGTTTTCTATAGGGTTGAGATCTGGAGACTGGCTAGGCCACTCCAGGACCTTGAAATGCTTCTTACGAAGCCACTCCTTCGTTGCCCTGGCGGTGTGCTTTGGATCATTGTCATGTTGAAAGACCCAGCCACGTTTCAACTTCAATGCCCTTGCTGATGGAAGGAGGTTTGCACTCAAAATCTCACGATACATGGCCCCATTCATTCTTTCATGTACCCGGATCAGTCGTCCTGGCCCCTTTGCAGAGAAACAGCTCCAAAGCATGATGTTTCCACCACCATGCTTTACAGTAGGTATGGTGTTTGATGGATGCAACTCAGTATTCTTTTTCCTCCAAACACGACAAGTTGTGTTTCTACCAAACAGTTCCAGTTTGGTTTCATCAGACCATAAGACATTCTCCCAAAACTCCTCTGGATCATCCAAATGCTCTCTAGCAAACTTCAGACGGGCCCGGACATGTACTGGCTTAAGCAGTGGGACACGTCTGGCACTGCAGGATCTGAGTCCATGGTGGCGTAGTGTGTTACTTATGGTAGGCCTTGTTACATTGGTCCCAGCTCTCTGCAGTTCATTCACTAGGTCCCCCCACGTGGTTCTGGGATTTTTGCTCACCGTTCTTGTGATCATTCTGACCCCACGGGGTGGGATTTTGCGTGGAGCCACAGATCGAGGGAGATTATCAGTGGTCTTGTATGTCTTCCATTTTCTAATTTTTGCTCCCACTGTTGATTTCTTCACTACAAGCTGGTTGGCTATTGCAGATTCAGTCTTCCCAGCCTGGTGCAGGGCTACAATTTTGTTTCTGGTGTCCTTTGACAGCTCTTTGGTCTTCACCATAGTGGAGTTTGGGGTCAGACTGTTTGAGGGTGTGCACAGGTGTCTTTTTATACTGATAACAAGTTTAAACAGGTGCCATTACTACAGGTAATGAGTGGAGGAAAGAGGAGACTCTTAAAGAAGAAGTTACAGGTCTGTGAGAGCCAGAAATCTTGATTGTTTGTTTCTGACCAAATACTTATTTTCCACCATAAAATGCAAATAAAATGATAAAAAAACAGACAATGTGATTTACTGGATTTTTTTTTCTCAGTTTGTCTCCCATAGTTGAGGTCTACCTATGATGTAAATTACAGACGCCTCTCATCTTTTTAAGTGGTGGAACTTGCACTATTGCTGACTGACTAAATACTTTTTTGCCCCACTGTGTATATGTATATGTATGTATATATATATATATATATATATATATATATATATATATATATATATATATATATATAAAAAATAGTCAGCCCACATACATTAAAAGCCTGCAAAAATAAAAAATGGTCTCCTTACCCATGACCTTTCTAGGCACTATACCTTGGTACATAATAAAGATTTTAAAGCCGTAAAAAAGGAGATTTTTGTGTACTCACCGTAAAATCTCTTTCTCAGCCTCTAATTGGGGGACACAGGACCATGGGTGTTATGCTGCTGTCCACTAGGAGGCGACACTATGCATAATCTGAAAAAGATTAAACTGTGGCTCCTCCTGTGCAGTATACACCCCTGGACGGCATCAGCCTTCTCCAGTTTTGTGCAAAAGCAGTAGGAGGAACGTAACATGAATAACATAATTATGCCTGTAAGAAGGCAACTATATAACATGAATTACATAATTATGCCTGTAAGAAGGCAACTATGTACGAGCTCAAGAAAACAATATGAGAACTCAACAGTTACAACGGCCCGGAAAGGGCAACAGGGTGGGAGCTGTGTCCCCCAATTAGAGGCTAAGATAAAGAGATTTTACGGTGAGTACACAAAAATCTCCTTTACTCTGTCGCCTCATTGGGGGACACAGGACCATGGGACATCCTAAAGCAGTCCCTGGGTGGGAAGCAATGGACGAATATTGTGCAGACAGGCCCCTATACTTAGGGCACCGCCACCTGCAGGACACATCTACCCAGGCTCGCGTTGGCTGAGGACTGGTATGAACCCTGTAGTATTTAGTAAACGTGTGTAAGCTAGTCCAAGAGGCCGCCTTACACACTTGTTGTGCCGAAGCCTGGTGCCGAATGGCCCATGAGGCCCCCACCGCCCGTGTAGAGTGTGCCGTAATACCGGCTGGAAAAGGAGAATTTCTTAAGGCGGTAGGCCTCTTGTATGGTGGATTTGATCCACCTGGCAAGGGTAGCTTTGGAAGCTGGCAGACCCTTGTGGCCGCCTTCCGGAAGGAGGAAAAGAGAATCAGACCACAGGAAGGACGCAGTCCTAGACACGTATATACGCAATGCCCTGACAAGGTCAAGCGTATGCAGAGCCTTCTCCCCTCTATGAACCGGAACCGGACAAAGGGATGGTAGTAAAATTTCCTCATTGAGGTGGAAGTCGGACACAACCTTTGGAAGGAAGGATGGGACCGTACGAAGAACTACCTTGTCCTGGTGAAAAGCCAGGAAGGGCCGTCTGCAGGAGAGTGCTGTCAGTTCAGACACCCTGCTGTTGTGAATTCCGTTCTTGGGCCCCCTCTTGTGGTTGTGAATGGTACTTTTGTGAGTTCTGCCCTTGGGCTCCCTCTGGTGGTTTCGAGTGGAACTGCTGCTCCTTGAGTTTAGCTGTAGCAGCTGCTGTCACTGATCGTCTCTCCTGGCTTTGCTATTTAACCTGGCTCTGGTCTTCAGTTCATGCCAGCTGTCAATGTTTCAGGGTTGGATTCAGATCTCTTCTTGGATTTCTCCTATGGCCTGTCCATTTCAGCAAAAGATAAGTTTTTGCTAGTTCTTTGGTTGTCCATTTGCTGTGGACTTAATTGCTCTGCTCATGTTATGTTTCATTTTGTCCAGCTTGTCATCATGATATTTTCAGGCTAGCTGGAAGCTCTGGGGAAGCAGATTTGCCTCTCCACACCGTGAGTCGGTGGGGTGCTATCTTTCCTTTGGGGGTTTTCTCTGAGGCAAGATAGCTTTCTGTTTTCCATCTTTAGGGGTAGTTAGTTCTCAGGCTGTGACGAGGTGTCTAGGGAGTGACAGGAACATCCCACGGCTACTGCTAGTGTTGGTGTTAGGATTAGGAACTGCGGTTAGTAAAGATACCACCTCCTCAGAGCTCGTCCCATGTTGCTCTTTAACCACCAGGTCATATCAGTGTTGCTCCTTAACCACCAGGTCATAACAGTACAGCTGGCCAACAATGTGTTGAATGCATCTCCAAAGAGGGAAAAAAAAGTTCTGAGCCATTTTTTTTTCCTTTGCAGCCTGTTTTGTCTTTTTTTTCCCCTTAATCTCTGGGTGGTTCAGGATTCTGGTGCTGACATGGAGGTTCAGGGTCTGTCCTCGCGTGTGGATCAACTCGCTGCAAGGGTACAGAGTATCCAAGATTATGTTGTTCAGACTCCGGTTTTAGAGCCTAGAATTCCTATTCCTGATTTGTTTTCTGGGGATAGATCTACATTTTTGAACTTTAAAAATAACTGTAGATTGTTTTTTGCTCTAAGACCCCGTTCCTCTGGTGACCCCATTCAGCAGGTGAAGATTGTCATTTCTCTGCTGCGTGGAGACCCGCAGGACTGGGCATTCTCCCTTGAGCCAGGGAATCCTGCATTGCTCAATGTAGACGCATTTTTTCAAGCGCTCGGATTGCTGTATGACGAACCTAATTCTGTGGATCAGGCAGAAAAAATCTTGCTGGCTCTGTGTCAGGGTCAAGAAGCAGCAGAAGTATACTGCCAGAAATTTAGAAAGTGGTCTGTGCTCACAAAATGGAATGAGTATGCCCTGGCAGCGATTTTCAGAAAGGGTCTTTCTGAAGCCCTTAAAGATGTTATGGTGGGGTTCCCCATGCCTGCTGGTTTGAACGAATCTATGCCTTTGGCCATTCAGATTGATCGGCTCCTGCGCGAGCGCAAGGTGGTGCACCATATGGCGGTGTTCTCTGGGCTGAGTCCTGAGCCTATGCAATGTGATAGGATTTTGACTAGAGCAGAACGGCAGGAATTCAGACGTCAGAATGTGCTGTGTTTTTACTGTGGTGACTCTACTCATGCTATTTCTGATTGCCCTAAGCGTACTAAGAGGGTCGCTAGGTCTGTTACCATTAGTACTGTACAGCCTAAATTTCTCTTGTCTGTTACCCTGATTTGCTCATTGTCGTCCTTTTCTGTTATGGCATTTGTGGATTCTGGCGCTGCCCTGAACTTAATGGACTTGGAATTTGCCAAACGCTGTGGCTTTTCCTTGGAGCCTTTGCAGAGCCCTATTCCCTTAAGGGGGATTGATGCTACGCCATTGGCCAAGAATAAACCTCAGTACTGGACAGTGGACACAGTTGACCATGTACATGGCTCCAGCACATCAGGAAAATATTCGCTTTTTGGTGTTGCATAATTTGCATGATGTTGTTGTGCTGGGTTTTCCATGGTTACAGGTACATAATCCAGTGCTGGATTGGAAATCTATGTCTGTGACTAGTTGGGGTTGTCAAGGGATACATAGTGATATTCCTTTGATGTCAATTTCCTCTTCCCCCTCTTCTGAAGTTCCTGAGTTTTTGTCGGATTTCCAGGATATATTTGATGAGCCCAAGTCCAGTTCCCTACCTCCTCATAGGGACTGTGATTGTGCTATTAACTTGATTCCTGGCTGTAAGATCCCTAAGGGTCGACTTTTCAATCTGTCTGTGCCAGAGCATGCCGCTATGCGGAGTTATGTAAAGGAGTCTTTGGAGAAGGGGCATATTCGCCCATCTTCGTCACCGTTGGGAGCGGGGTTCTTTTTTGTTGCCAAGAAGGATGGCTCCTTGAGGCCCTGTATAGATTATCGCCTTCTCAATAAGATCACGGTCAAATTCCAATACTCTTTACCTTTGCTTTCTGATTTGTTTGCCAGGATTAAGGGGGCTAGTTGGTTTACCAAGATTGACCTTCGAGGGGCGTATAATCTTGTTCGTATTAAACAGGGTGATGAATGGAAAACAGCATTTAATACGCCCGAAGGCCATTTTGAATACCTTGTGATGCCATTCGGGCTCTCTAATGCTCCATCTGTGTTTCAGTCCTTTATGCATGATATCTTCCGGAATTATCTGGATAAATTCATGATTGTATATTTGGATGATATTTTGGTTTTTTCCGATGATTGGGAGTCTCATGTGAAGCAGGTCAGGATGGTATTTCAGATCCTTCGTGCTAATGCGTTGTTTGTAAAGGGGTCTAAGTACCTCTTTGGAGTTCAGAAGGTTTCTTTTTTGGGTTTCATTTTTTCTCCCTCGGCTACTGAAATGGACCCTGTTAAGGTCCAAGCCATTCATGATTGGACTCAACCCACATCTGTGAAGAGCCTTCAGAAATTTTTGGGCTTTGCTAATTTTTATCGCCGCTTCATTGCTAATTTTTCCAGTGTGGTTAAGCCTCTGACCGATTTGACGAAGAAAGGCGCTGATGTGATGAATTGGTCCTCTGCGGCTGTTGAGGCCTTTCAGGAGCTTAAACGTCATTTTACTTCTGCCCCTGTGTTGCGTCAGCCAGATGTTTCTCTCCCTTTTCAGGTTGAGGTTGACGCTTCTGAGATTGGGGCAGGGGCCGTTTTGTCTCAGAGAAGTTCTGATGGCTCTTTGATGAAACCGTGTGCTTTCTTCTCCAGAAAGTTTTCGCCTGCTGAGCGTAATTATGATATCGGCAATCGGGAGTTGTTGGCTATGAAGTGGGCATTTGAGGAGTGGCGACATTGGCTTGAGGGAGCCAAGCATCGCGTTGTGGTCTTGACCGATCATAAGAATCTGATTTACCTTGAATCTGCCAAGCGGTTGAATCCTAGACAAGCTCGATGGTCTCTGTTTTTCTCCCGTTTTGATTTTGTGGTCTCTTATCTTCCGGGATCTAAGAATGTGAAGGCTGATGCCCTTTCTAGGAGTTTTTTGCCTGATTCTCCGGGAGTCCTTGAGCCGGCTGGTATTCTCAAGGAGGGGGTGATTCTTTCTGCCATCTCCCCTGATTTGCGGTGGGTGCTTCGGGAGTTTCAGGCTGATAAACCTGACCGCTGTCCAGTGGGGAAACTGTTTGTTCCTGATAGATGGACTAGTAAGGTAATTTCTGAGGTTCATTGTTCAGTATTGGCTGGTCATCCTGGGATTTTTGGTACCAGAGATTTGGTTGCTAGGTCCTTTTGGTGGCCTTCCTTGTCGCGGGATGTGCGTTCTTTTGTGCAGTCCTGTGGGACTTGTGCCCGGGCCAAGTCTTGCTGTTCCCATGCTAGTGGATTGCTTTTGCCTTTGCCGGTCCCTGAGAGGCCCTGGACGCATATTTCCATGGATTTTATTTCTGATCTTCCTGTTTCTCAGATATCTGTCATCTGGGTGGTTTGTGACCAGTTTTCTAAGATGGTCCATTTGGTACCTTTGCCTAAGTTGCCTTCCTCCTCTGATTTGGTTCCATTATTTTTTCAGCATGTGGTTCGTTTGCATGGCATTCCAGAGAATATTGTGTCTGACAGAGGTTCCCAGTTTGTTTCTAGGTTTTGGCGGTCCTTTTGTGCTAGAATGGGCATTGATTTGTCTTTTTCTTCAGCATTTCATCCTCAGACAAATGGCCAAACGGAGCGAACCAATCAGACCTTGGAAACCTATTTGAGATGCTTTGTGTCTGCTGATCAGGATGGTTGGGTGACCTTTTTGCCGTTGGCCGAGTTTGCCCTTAATAATCGGGCTAGTTCGGCTACCTTGGTTTCGCCATTCTTTCGTAACTTTGGTTTTCATCCTCGTTTTTCTTCGGGGCAGGTTGAGCCTTCGGACTGTCCTGGTGTGGATTCTGTGGTGGACAGGTTACAGCAGATTTGGACTCATGTGGTGGACAATTTAATGTTGTCTCAAGAAAAGGCTCAAAGTTTTGCTAACCGTCGTCGGTGTGTTGGTCCCCGGCTTCGTGTTGGGGATTTGGTCTGGTTCTCTTCTCGTCATGTTCCTATGAAGGTTTCTTCCCCTAAGTTCAAGCCTCGCTTTATTGGTCCTTATAAGATTTCTGAAATTATTAATCCGGTGTCTTTTCGTTTGGCCCTTCCAGCTTCTTTTTCCATTCATAATGTGTTCCATAGATCTTTGTTGCGGAGATATGTGGTGCCCATGGTTCCCTCCGTTGATCCTCCTGCTCAAGTGTTGGTTGAGGGGGAGTTGGAATATGTGGTGGAGAAGATTTTGGATTCTCGTTTTTCGAGGCGGAAGCTTCAGTATCTGGTCAAGTGGAAGGGTTATGGCCAGGAGAATAATTCTTGGGTTGTTGCCTCCGATATCCATGCGGCCGATTCGTGCTTTTCACTTGGCTCGTCCTGATCGGCCTGGGGGCTCTGGTGAGGGTTCGGTGACCCCTCCTCAAGGGGGGGGGTACTGTTGTGAATTCCGTTCTTGGGCCCCCTCTTGTGGTTGTGAATGGTACTTTTGTGAGTTCTGCCCTTGGGCTCCCTCTGGTGGTTTCGAGTGGAACTGCTGCTCCTTGAGTTTAGCTGTAGCAGCTGCTTTCACTGATCGTCTCTCCTGGCTTTGCTATTTAACCTGGCTCTGGTCTTCAGTTCATGCCAGCTGTCAATGTTTCAGGGTTGGATTCAGATCTCTTCTTGGATTTCTCCTATGGCCTGTCCATTTCAGCAAAAGATAAGTTTTTGCTAGTTCTTTGGTTGTCCATTTGCTGTGGACTTAATTGCTCTGCTCATGTTATGTTTCTTTTTGTCCAGCTTGTCATCATGATATTTTCAGGCTAGCTGGAAGCTCTGGGGAAGCAGATTTGCCTCTCCACACCGTGAGTCGGTGTGGAGATCATTTTTGTAAACTCTGCGTGGATTTTTAGTTTTTAATACTGACCGCACAGTAACCTTTCCTATTCTGTCTATCTAGATTAGTATTGGCCTCCTTTGCTAAATTCTGTTTTCATTTCTGTGTATGTCATTTCCCTCTCTACTCACAGTCAATATTTGTGGGGGGCTATCTTTCCTTTGGGGGTTTTCTCTGAAGCAAGATAGCTTTCTGTTTTCCATCTTTAGGGGTAGTTAGTTCTCAGGCTGTGACGATGTGTCTAGGGAGTGACAGGAACATCCCACGGCTACTGCTAGTGTTGGTGTTAGGATTAGGAACTGCGGTCAGTAAAGATACCACCTCCTCAGAGCTCGTCCCATGTTGCTCTTTAACCACCAGGTCATATCAGTGTTGCTCCTTAACCACCAGGTCATAACACCCTGCATAGCGAGGTGATTGCCACCAGGAAAACCACATTCTGGGAAAGAAGGCGGAGTGGGACCTCCTTAAGGGGTTCGAAGGGTGGTTCCTGCAATGCTGTCAGGACCAGGTTGAGGTCCCACGTTTCTAGTGGTCGTCTGTAGGGGGGAACCAATCAGGAAACCCCCTGAAGGAAAGTCCTTACTTGCAGCTTGGTAGCAATGCGCCTTTGAAAAAGCACTGAGAGGGCTGACACCTGGCTCTTAAGCGAGCCCAATGACAGCCTGGCCTCCAGACCCGATTGGAGAAAACCAAGTACTTTGGGTAGGGAATAAGGGAGTGGGATCTGGCCACGGGATTCGCACCAGGTAAAGAAAGCTTTCCAGGTACGGTAATAAATCTTGGCAGAGGCTGGTTTCCGTGCTCTGATCATGGTTCCAATGACGTCCGTCGAGAGCCCTGCCTGGGTTAGAACCCAGGTCTCAAGGGCCACGCCGTCAAATTGAGAGGCCCTGAGTTCTGGTGGTAGAACGGGCCTTGTGATAGAAGATCGTGGCGGTCGGGGAGACGCCAGGGGGCGTCTGCTGTGAGTTGTATGATGTCGGCGTACCATGTGCGTCTGGCCCAGTCCGGTGCAATTAGGATGGTTGGAACTCCCTCTTGTTTGATCTTCCTCACCACTCTGGATATCAGGGGGAGAGGTGGAAAAATATACAGAAGCTGGAACTGGGTCCAGTCCTGAACCAGAGCGTCTGCTCCGAGCGACCGCGGATCGTGTGTTCTGGCCATGAAGTTGGAGACCTTGGCATTGAAGTGGGATGCCATTAGGTCCACATCCGGGGTCCCCCAGCGGAGACAGATCTGTTGAAAAATTTCGGGATGGAGAGACCACTCTCCCGAGTCTATTCCTTGTCGGCTGAGAAAGTCTGCTTCCCAGTTGTCCACACCCGGAATGTGGACCGCCGAAAGAACCGACCCTGTGTCCTCCGCCCAGCGGAGGATGTGTGACACTTCTCGCATCGCCTGGGTACTGCGGGTCCCCCCTTGGTGATTCACATATGCCACAGCCGTGGCATTGTCCGACTGTATTCTGATGTGAGAGGCTGCCAGTAAGTGATGGGAGGCCCTCAATGCCAGAAGGATGGCACGAATTTCCAGGATGTTGATGGGAATGGTCGCTTCCACTGGGGACCACTTGCCCTGTGGTGTAGGTGCACCGCACCCCAACCCGTCAGGCTTGTGTCGGTGGTCAGAACCTTCCATTGACCTGTGAGAAAGGATTTCCCCTTTGCTAGCGAGGTTGGCTTGAGCCACCAGTGCAGGGACCTCCTGGTTGACAACGTTAGCTGGAACTCCCTGTCGAGGGAAAAGGGATTCTTGTCCCAGGACTTGAGAATGGCTAGTTGGAGAGGTCTGAGGTGAAACTGGGCAAATGGGACAGCTTCTATTGCTGCTGCCATCTTGCGGAGGACTCTCATGGCAAACCGGAGAGATCGAGGGGGTTTGCGGAGGAGGGTGCGAACTGCTAGTCGGAGAGCCAGTGCCTTGTCCTTGGGAAGGAGCACTAGACCCCTGGAGGTGTTGAATAACATTCCCAGGAAGGTCAGGGACTGACTCGGGGTTGGTGATGACTTTTGTAGGTTGATTAACCAGCCCATGCGACAGAGTATCGGTTGTGATTGAGACGCTGAGCTCGCAGTCCTTGAAGGTGGGAGCCTTGATGAGTAGATCGTCCAGGTATGGAACGACTACTATGCCTCTGGAGTGCAGGACGTCCATGGTGGCTGCCATGACCTTGGTGAACACTCTGGGAGCCGTGGCGAGTCCGAAAGGGAGAGCCACGAACTGGTAGTGGTCCTGGCCTATTGCGAACCTGAGAAACCTCTGATGGGCAGGTGCATTGGGTATATGCAGGTATGCGTCTTGTATGTCTATGGAGGCGAGATATTCTCCCTTCTCCATGGATGCAGTGATGGACCAAAGGGACTCCATGCGGAAATGATGGACCCGTACATATTTGTTGAGCTGTTTTAGGTCTAGTATGGGCCGTATGTGCCTCCTTTCTTGGGAACTACGAACAGATTGGAGTAGAACCCTCGGAAGCGGTCGGTCGTGGGTACCGGTACTATGACTCCTGCTTGAAAAAGCGAGGAGACCGCTTGGTGGTAGGCATGAGCCTTGGCTGGCGGTTTTGGGGGGACAGAGAGGAAGAATCGGTCTGGTGGGTTGGAGGTGAAGTCTATTTTGTATCCGGAAGACACTAGTTCCATGACCCACCTGTCTTCTGTAATAGGCAGCCAGACTTGATGAAAGAGCAAAAGTCGGCCGCCTACTGGTGTGGTGTCTTCTGGAGTCCGTGAGTCATGATGAGGAGAAAGTCTGAGATTTTCCTCCTCTGGGCTTAGGCTGGCCTGCTTTTGACTGCCAGGTCTTGTCCGACCTTTGCGTCGATCGTGAGTTGTCCCTGCGTGGGGAACGGTTACGATTTTGTGCTGGACGCGAGACGGACCAGCCGGAGGAATTCCGAAAGGATCGGAATCGAGTTTGGTTACGCTTCTTGTAAGTGCGTTTAGGTTTCAGTTGGGGAAGAGAAGTTCTCTTACCCCCTGTGGCGTTGGATTTCATAGTGTCCAACTGTTCACCGAAAAGTCTCCCACTGAGGTAGGGGAGGTGCGTGAGGGACTTCTTTGAGGCTGCGTCCGCTTTCCATTCCCGCAGCCAGAGGATACGCCGAATCGTGATGGCGTTTGATGCTATCCCCGCTACTCCCCTTGCTGAATCCAGAGCTGCATGGAGCATGTAGTCTGCTACAACTGCTATTTGAACCGCTTGGTCCGACAGCTCAGGAGCGGATGCTTGGAGAGCTTGTAAATTTTTTGCCCAGGCCAGAATGGCCTTGGCAGCCCAAACCGAGGCGAACGCGGGAGCCAGGGATACCCCTGCTGCCTCGAAAATTGAACGAGCCATGCGCGTTCTACCTGCCGGTCTGCTGCGTCCCTGAGGGTTGAGCCATCTGGCAATGAAAGGAGGGTCTGTGCTGCTAGCCTAGAGACTGGGGGGTTCACTTCAGGTGGATCTGTCCATTCCTTGGTGTCCTTCTGTGGGAAGGGGTACCTCGCCTCAAGATATTTGCGATTAGCGAATTTTTTCTCAGGCTGTGAGAGCTGCTTTTTAAGGATCGCCTTAAACTCTGGGTGGTTAGAGAAAACCTTAGGCGGCTTCAGAGGTCCTTCAAAGGAAATCTTATATTCTGGGGCCTCTGGTGGCGGATCAGAAATGTCCAGCACCCGATGGATGGATGAAATTATGTCCTCAACTAGCGCTGTATTGCTAGGAGGGATTGGGATCAGGGACCCCTCCGTTTCTCTGTCTGAGTCAGTCGCAGATGCCTTCCGAATCCTGTGTATCACTGAGGCGTCCCCTGCTGAGTGGGCTGGGGAGGAGGCCTTCTCTGGTCGGGGATTGCGGAGATCTGCATTGTCTGTCCCTGGAATGGGACGGTCTAGATGACCTGGAGCTACGGTGTCTCTCCCTAGAGGGGGATGACCGTGTGCTATGGGATGACGCAGATGGACTTGATCTATGGGTCCGCTTGCGTCCTGACCTAGACGTGGATGTGCCAGGGTCATCTTGTTCCTGAATCAAGCTCTCCCTTTGCTGGGTAACGGTCATAGCCGGGGCATGACCCTGCAGAGCCTGAAGCAAATGTGGAGGTTAGGTTATCTATAGACTGCGTCATAGATTGCGATTTCTGAGTAGCCCATTCCGGCGTGGCATTAGACACCGAGTCATTGGCAGGGACTTCTTGGGGCTCTGACACATTAGTTTGTATACAGTTCTGACAATGCGGGTATGTGCTACTACTGGGGAGAGCGGTCCCGCAGGCTGTGCAGAATGCATAATAGCAGTTCTGCCTGGTTCTCTTGGACCTTGAGCCCGGCATAGTGTACAGAGTGCAGAAGTGCTGTCAGCAGAGGACCTTACAGGGGTATAGAAACCTATAGGGGAGCCTTATAGGTAATATGGATTCACAGCTGAGTAAAAAACCCAGCTGTGATCTTACCCCACCAGTGTGCCCCTAGGTCCAGTGCCGAAGATCCACAGTCCTGTGCCCCCCTGGCTGCCTGGTCCTGGAGACCGGGAGATGCAGGTTTAATCTGCAGCCGAAAATGGCTGCTGAGACAGAGAAGAAAGGAGGAGAAGGGGGCGGAGAGCTGGAAAAAGGCGGCAAGGCTGTGTAAAAAGCCGCCCTTTCTGTCTCGATCCGCCCCCTGTATGACACTGTAGAGTGTCATATTTGTCATCCGGGGGGCCGGCTGGGGGGCGGAGAGGAGGCTGCTGCTTCAGCTAGGCCGAAGCCGGGGCCTAAATTAGATGCCTGAGGCCCAGAAGGGCTCCAGGCCGGCGCGAAAGTCCGGGAGGGGGTCGGATCTGAACCGGACCCCTCCGGATTTAAAGGCAGGATGGCGGTGGGGCTATAAGCGGAAGGGGGAGCCCGGTAGGGGTCTCCCTGAGGCAGTATAGAGCTGGTGCTGCCACAGAGACAGGGGCGCAGGGAGCCCTGTGTCTGTATGTGCCATGCCTGCCTGCACTCCCCCCAGCCCCAACAGGAGCCCGCAGCTGGGCTGGGGTCCCTGGATGCAGGTGCAGTGTGCTGGCCCATTGCTGGGAGCTGTAGAATGCTGCCTGTACAGGCCCTACCTGAGGTGTCTCAACCTAATACCCCCAGAGGGGGATAGGGAGGGTGCTGTTGTCACCTTCAGGGGCCTTTATCCTCGCCTCGACCTCAGCCCAGAAACCAAAAGGAATTGGGGAAGGAGGGGGGGGGGGGGGGGTCTCGACTTCGAACCAGCACCCGAGGGACTGGGGAAGGAGCAACATGGGGAATAGCCATCCCTACTTCAACTGGGCACCCCATAATAGGGGGCCGAGGAAGGAGCCATGCCGGGAGTCTCACAGGAGACCCTCTTTTCTTCATCTGTAATCCCGTCGGAAAAAACGGAGTAAAAATCTTTTAGGTGTGCCTCCTTTGCGACACTAAGCAAAAACTGGAGAAGGATGATGCCGTCCAGGGGTGTATACTGCACAGGAGGAGCCACAGTTAATCTTTTTCAGATTATGCATAGTGTTGCCTCCTAGTGGACAGCAGCATAACACCCATGGTCCTGTGTCCCCCAATGAGGCGACAGAGTAATTAGTCCTATTGATCACATCCCAGCACATGTCCCTAATACAGTCATGAAGCTGAACAGAAAAGGTTTATTGGATTTACAAGCTAGGCAGCCGGAAACCTCATGGTCTTAATGAAATTAAATGAAAGTTTTTATCTGATTTTTGCAGGCTTTTAATGTATGTGGGCTGACTATTTTTTCATATATATATTTTTATGTCTATTTATATACCGTATTTTCCGGCATATAAGACGACTGGGCGTATAAGACGACCCCCCAACTTTTCCAGTTAAAATATAAAATCTTCTTAAAAGTCGGGGGTCTTCTTATACGCCGTATGTCATCTTATAGGGCCGGTGAATATGTGCCTTTTGGCGTGGGGAGTGGTCCCGATGACGAAGAGAGGGGGCGTCTCACAGTAAAGGGTGAGTGGAGTATATCCCCCATTACCTCATTGCGGCAGCGTGGGTTGTCTCTGTGCTGGGAGTGGCAGCTCCTCTTCGTGCCGTGGGTGCTCTGTGCTGTGGGGCGGCGGCGCATCTTCGTGCCGTGGGTGCTGTGGGACGGCGGCGGCGCATCTTCTTGCAGCGTCGGGGCTCCTCCGGCATCTCCTCCAGGCCCGGAGGCACCGTCAGCCCCATTGCTCTGATGCGGTGGCCTCCGGGAAAATGGCCGCTGCTCAGATTCAGATCTCGTCTCCCGAAATCTCGGGAGACGAGATCTGAATCTGAGCAGCGGCCATTTTCCCGGAGGCTGCAATGCGGTGGCCTCCGGGAAAATGGCCGCTGGGGGCGGCGCATGCTCAGATTCAGATCTGAATCTGAGCAGCGGCCATTTTCCCGGAGGTCACCGCATCACAGCACTGGGGCTGCCGGTGCCTCCGGGCCTGGAGGAGATGCCGGAGGAGCCCCGACGCTGCAAGAAGATGCGCCACCGCCGTCCCACAGCACCCACGGCACGAAGATGCGCCGCCACCCCACAGCACAGAGCACCCACGGCACGAAGAGGAGCTGCCGCTCCCAGCACAGAGACCTCCCACGCTGCCGCAATGAGGTAATGGGGGATATACTCCACTCACACTTTACTGTGAGACGCCCCCCTCTCTTCGTCATCGGGACCACTCCCCCCCCCCCCACCCACCATATGCACATTTTATCTGTACCCGGCGTATAAGACGACCCCCGACTTAAGAAGATTTTGAGGGGTTAAAAAGTCGTCTTATACGCCGGAAAATACGGTATTCATTATTAACATATATATATATATATATATATATATATTCATTCAGGATTTCCTTAGTATTGCACAGGTGATAATTTCATCACCTGTTCAAGCATTAATTCCATCACCTATGCAATGCTAAGGAAATCAGGAAAACTTGACCTGTTGGTGGGTCCTGAGGACTGGAGTATAGAAACATTGGCCTAAGGGCACGATCGGAACCCTAAAGGTACGTGTCCACCTTCTGGATGGCCGGCGGTTTGGACGGAGTGGCAAACCCGCTCCGCCCTAAGCTCCGCCCCCTTCTGTGACGCGATGATGCCGGATGTGCTCATTGCACACATCCGGAATCATCGCACCCCATTCATAGGGCCCTGTGTTTTACCTTGCAGCGGCGCAGCGTCACCGCAAGGTAAACGGACATGCTGCGATCTTAAAAGACGCGCCGCATGTCCGGAATCGCAGGGCCGACGGGTGCGTGTTACCACGCATAGTTGAGACGGGATTTGATAAAATCCCCTCCACTATGCTGTAACATCTGGATGCTGCGTGTTTGACGCTGCGGCTCTGCGCAGCATCAAACACGCAGCGTTTCCTGAACGTGGAAACTACCCTTAGAAGCCTGCAACAGCACTGAAGGCACATTAACCCCTTAAGGACCAAACCACTTTGTACATTAATGGCCAAGCCTCATTTTACAATTCTGACCAGAGCCTACCACTCATTGTTCACCGAGCTTTGTGAAAACCCGCAAAAGTTTTTTTGAGTACACTAGAAAGTCTGAACAGAGCTTCCAAGAACTGCTGCATCGTGTGTGAGAACCCATCACCAGGCAGGACACCTCGTGAGGAACGTCTTTTGGTGACCCTAAGGTATGTAATTTTGAAAAAGAAACACCTGTCATTAATCTTGTTCTAAATGCCATTTACTGATTTTTTTTCCCCCATTTTCTTTTCCACGGATTCCAGGCTACCGGAGAGACCTTAAGAGCTCTACTAGTGATGAGCGAATATACTCGTTACTCAAGATTTCCCCGAGCACGCTCAGGTGTCCTCCGAGTATTTTTTAATACTCGTAAATTTACTTTTTATTGCCGCAGCTGAATGATTTACATCTGTTAGCCAGCATGTGGGGGTTCCCTAGAAATCTCGAGTAACGAGTATATTCGCTCATCACTAATATCTACATTTTCAATTTCGGATTGGACTGTCCACCCTTTCTGGGATTGTTGGAGACACCTGCATTGTGTGACATGCTGCGTGCGGAAATCCTCCCCCAACCCACAACTGAACTCTGGCTGAAAAATGCAGGAAAATTCAAGGAAATTTGTAATTTTCCAAACTGTGTGGGGGCTGTGGACGGCAAACACATTTGGCTTCTGAAACCTGCTGGAAGTGGATCTGAGTATTTCAATTATAAAAAATACTTTTCCATTGTTCTCATGGTTTGGTTTGCTGGCAGCTAAATGGCGCATTTTGGGAACACCAATTAATCTTAAAATTGAGACAGTTCATGAGATTGTGAAAGCGTGTGTTGTTCTGCATAATTACATCCTGTCAAAAGAGCAACCCCACTTCAAACTTGAGGAACCTGTTAAATACCACATTGCCGAATTACCATGCTCGCCCTCTGAGGACTACAGTGGAAGTTGCCCAAATGAGGGATAAATTGGCTGCCTACTTTGTTTCTGATATTGGACGTGTGGCATGGCAAGATGAAATGGTTTAAGCTGTAAATAAGTCAAGTGTACCTGTAATGTTACCTGTACTGTTTGCTGACTGTAATATTGACACCTTAACTGTAACACCCGTTAATACTTCACTCAACAATACACACGTTTAAATAAAGAGATAAAGAAAACACAGTGAGACAGTTATTGTGAAACAAAAGAATTTTTACTAACAAAAATAAAAACCATTTAAAATTTTACATAAAAAAAGGAAAATAATGTGATTTACTTTTAGGGTCTGCGGGAGGGAGTTACAGGGTGGACCTGGGGGTGTCGGGCTGAGATGGTAGGCTAGGAGTGGTTGAGGAATTAGGGGAAGAGGAAATGGCAGTCAATTGGAGGATTGGGTCAAAAATATTGGACACATTGGGGGAAGAGGACACTTTAGAAGTGGAAAAACAAGTTGGAAGGGATTGACACATTGGATGGGAAAGAACCAAAGGAAGGTGTGGACAGACTTGGGAAAAAAAGACACATTCGGAGGGGAGGGTGGAGGGGGTGTTTAATGTCTCTTTCCTTTTCGCTTCCTGGCCTTTGTTTTGCTGCTTCTTCGGCCTTTTGGTTCCTGTTGCTGCCTGATGGGAGTGGAAGGCTGGGCTGCTGCACTCGGCTGCATGGTTGAAGAGGAAGGCTGGGCTGCTGCACTAGGCTGCATGGTTGAAGAGGAAGGCTGGGCTGCTGCACTCGGCTGTACGGTTGAAGAGGAAGGCTGGGCTGCTGCACTCGGCTGTGTGGTTGAAGGGGAAGGCTGGGCTGCTGCACTCAGCGGCATGGTGTAGCTGGGTACTGTTGGAACAGTCCTAATGTCCAGCGGTGGTTGTGGTGGTGGTGGATAGTTGTTGTGAACTCTGTTTCCATGCTCCCTCTTGTGGTCACAGGTGGTATGGTGTGACTTTTGTTTTGGGCTCCCCCTGGTGGCTTTGTTTGTTATCCTGTGTATCTGTGGCTTATCAGCTGCCTCATTAGTCACTGGGAGGTTCCTATATAGCTCTGTTTCACTTCCACTTGTTGCCGGCTGTCAATGTATTCAGTGCCTTTCTGATTACTCCTGATAATCTTCGGTTCCTGTCTCTTCTGAGAAGCTAAGTTCTGTTTACTCATTTTTTGCTCATCAGTCTGCAATATTATTTCCGTGTATGATGAGTTTAGTCCAGCTTGCTAATATGTGATTTTTCCGCTGGTTAACTCTGGGGTCAGAGTTGCTTCCCCCGCATCGTGAGTCAGTGCGGGGGCTCGAGTAATCTCTGCGTGGATTTTTTGAATAGGGTTTTAAATTGACCGCACAGTTCCCTTTCAATTTTCTGCTATCTAGTGTTAGTGGGCCTCATTTGCTAAATCTAATTTCATCTCTGCGTTTGTGCTTTCCCCTTAACTCACCGTTAATATTTGTGGGGGGCTATTCTATATCTTTGGGGTCATTTCACTGAGGCAAGCGAGGACTTTCGTTCCCTCTAGGAGTAGTCAGTTTCTCCGGCCGTGACGAGACGTCTAGGAATTTTTTAGGTAACGTTCCACGGCTACTTTTAGTTGTGTGCGGATAGGATCAGGTTGCGGTCAATTCAGTTACCACTTCCCCAGAGTTTGTAGTCTGTTCAGGTACTTAGCTAGTCTGACTTGCGATCCTTGCCACTAGGATCATAACAGATAGTGCCACTGATGCTGTTCTGGAGCTTGTTGTCCTGTAGGGAATGAAGTTTGTGCCTGCTGCTGATATCGGGACCGCTGTATGTCCTCTGTGTGAGCAGACTGACAGACCTTCATCACATAGAGCTGGACATCAGGACTAAGGTTTTCCATCACGACCTGTTCCATAGCGGAAAAATAATGTTGCGCCGGTCTATTAAGGTCGGCTTCCAGGCGGTCAAGGTGTCTGTGGACTTCCTGGAATAGTGTGTTCACATGAGAGATCCCACTATCCAGTCTTTCTACAACCGCCTTGATCCCAGTCTGGAAGACCGAGATTAAGTGAATTAACTCAGGCATGACTGACCTCTCCCAGGCCCTCTGCCGCTGGCGAGCAGACCCAAGTAAAGTAGTGGCAGATGGCTGGCAGAGAGGAAAACCAGATGGACCGGCTTCCTATTCCCTAGCCTGTGAAGGCTGCCTGGTTGCTCCATCACTGGTGGATGAGTGGGCCTGCTTGTTGGCTGGTCGATAAGGGGCCGCTCCAACAGAGGACGAATCCAGGTTGTGTGGTGCTGCTCCAGGTTCTGTGTGGAAAATAAATGAAAAACATTAGTAAAAAAAACCCCAAAAGTTTAAATAATAGTAAGACAACACAAAAGATACTCACGTTCGCTGAGCAACCGCAGGCTTCAAAAAAGAAAGCCGATGATGCTACTTGTATTTTCTGATTTTTCGAGCAGCACCACTTCGAACCCGAATCTCCTCTCTCATGTCCTTATTGAAGCGATCCTTCATCGATCGCCAATGGACTTTTATACTCTTCACTGTGAAGGGGGAAAAAAAAAAAATTGTAAAAAATGAAAGACATCAACATTTACATTTACAGCAAAACAGACGCATAAGACCACATTGCAATTCTTACGAAAATCCTTTCTGACTTGTGGCCTTGCATAGTCCCAATCATCCAACAGCGATCTGGACACTTCTTCCCAGAGTCATCGGATCAAGGCTGAGTCGGAATGATTCCGATCACGGGGGTCCCACAACGCTGCTCGCTCTTGCACTGCTTGAATAAGTAGGTCATTATCTATGTCACGTTGTGGAACATATAGATGAAATACAAAAAAAGACTTTGTAAGTAAAACTGAAAACAAATTCAATTACAACTCTGATAAAGGCTACTTACAACCAATCTTTCCTCATCAGCAACTTAAGGCCGACGACCCTGGGAAGATTCATTTCCACTTGACTGCTCCTGCTCTTCTGCACGGAAGGTTGAAGTAAAGAAAATACATGATTTACCACATGTTTAGTATTGACAGTCAATACACCTGAGAAGAGAGAAGAACAGCGCTCCATCCAGGTGTGAAATGTGAAAAAGTAGTTTATTGTGCCATAAACAGCAACGTTTCGGCCCTAAAAGGCCTTTATCAAGCATAACATACAGAGCTCATGACCAGCATTATATAGTGTGTATGCCACGCAGGGCACCAATCACCATACAGCCGCCCACCACTCAATACAATTAATAAAATATTACAAAAAACAGCAATCAAAACATATTAAAACATCGTTCCCATACCACTTGTATCTCCTTTATACATCACCTAAAAAATTGCCTTCATCCCCTTAGTAGTAACATAGTTTACATGTTAGTATCCCACATAGTCCGCCCCCAGTACCTATGTCATCCTAACCCTCCACCAATCATCACATAGCCATGTGGACAAACATAAACAAAGTAGAACCAATCGGATCCAATCTTCAAGTGGCGCCAGAAATGCCATGCCACCAATCTCCATCATCTTCTCAGGGGAATTCTGCTGTCCAACCTATCGTATAGTCCCTGACATACCTCAGGGTATCGGGTGTCATAGATCGGCGCCACCGCTCCAGGTGTAACCCATCTCCTGGATACAGCGCAGCAGCGGACGGGACACAGGAGCGCGTCGCCATCCGGAAGTACCCGCATCACGTGACCGTGGGGCGGACCCACCATCCGCAGCGCACACCCGCCCGTCCATCTTCACCGCTGCATCCGGCCAGGAGCGTCACCTAGGAGACCAGGACGCACACCATCCAGTACCACCCCTAAAGGAAACACAGATCCAATTTTAGTACTCTTAAAGCACATCTCCATATATTGCCCACGATCCAACGCTATATCATTTGTGATGTATGTTAACCTAGATGCTAACAAAAAAAGGAAAGAGGGGGGCGGAGGAGAAATGGAAGGGGCAAAAGCAACAAGAGAAGAGAAAAGCAAAAAGAAAAGAAAGGGGATAAAATGTAAACACATTATGCATCAAAAGAAAACTTTTAAAAACAGCATATCACGATAAAGAAGCCACCCGCCCACATACTAGCAGCACTTTAGAGGCCACAGGACAGTAAATTGAAATCAATATTTAAACCTCTAGGTTGTAGGGACCCTAGCGTGTAAATCCACCGCAGTTCTTTATTTTTCAAAATCTGTAACCTGTTACCACCCCTCCTCAAAGCCGGGACACTATCAATCACCCTAAATCTCAATTGGTTCACAGAGTGTCTGCTCTCAATAAAATGTTTAGGGACTGGTAGTTCCGTAAGTCCTGTTCTCACCGTGCTCTTGTGTTTGCTAATGCGGGCTCTCACCTCCATCGTTGTTTCACCAACATAGGTGAGCCCGCATGGGCACACAATCATATATACAACATAGCTTGAGGAGCAGGTGTACCTTTCTTTTAGGAAGATTTTCTCTCCCGTATGAGGATGATAAAAAAATTCCCCTTTTAACATGTTATTGCAACAGGCACAGCCCAAACATGGGAAATTCCCATGTTTGGCCGCGCTCAGGGTAGTCTGAACCATGGACTTGGAGGCTCCAATATCTGACTTAACCAATCGATCCCGTAGATTACGTCCCCTCCTATACGACATCATGGGATACATCACAAAATTTGGGACAGACGGAAGACCCCGTTGTAGTAGGGTCCAGTGTCTCTTTAGTATATTACCAACCCGTCCACTCACCAAATTGTATGTTGACACAAAAGGGATCCTATCACATGTCTGCTGCACCCGGGTTTTCTTCCGAATACTCTCACGGGAACAATCAATAGCCCTATCCTTATATCTCATGACCTCTCTTGCTGGATATCCCCTTGCAATGAACTTGTTGCACATATCATCGAGCCGTGAATCTACCCGCCCCTCATCAGAGACTATCCTCCTCACCCTTAGTAACTGACTCCAAGGAAGAGAACTAACCATTCTCCTTGGATGATTACTATCAAAAGATAATAGACCGTTCCTGTCGGTTTCTTTCACAAAAATATCTGTGCTCAATCTATTACCATCCTTATAGACTAAGGTATCCAGGAACTGTACCTGTCGTGTGGAAGATGTCAAAGTAAATTTTAGCTCGGGGTAGATTTGGTTGAGAAACCCATGGAAGTTGTCCAACTCATTAGGGTCCCCCTCCCATACCAGAAAAATGTCATCTATATAACGCCACCAGGCTCTGACATGGCGCCAGAGGTTGGAATACGTACTTGTCCTCGAGCACCGCCATGTAGATGTTGGCGTAAGTGGGGGCCACATTGGACCCCATGGCGGTACCCCTCAATTGCAACCTCTGGCGCCATGTCAGAGCCTGGTGGCGTTATATAGATGACATTTTTCTGGTATGGGAGGGGGACCCTAATGAGTTGGACAACTTCCATGGGTTTCTCAACCAAATCTACCCCGAGCTAAAATTTACTTTGACATCTTCCACACGACAGGTACAGTTCCTGGATACCTTAGTCTATAAGGATGGTAATAGATTGAGCACAGATATTTTTGTGAAAGAAACCGACAGGAACGGTCTATTATCTTTTGATAGTAATCATCCAAGGAGAATGGTTAGTTCTCTTCCTTGGAGTCAGTTACTAAGGGTGAGGAGGATAGTCTCTGATGAGGGGCGGGTAGATTCACGGCTCGATGATATGTGCAACAAGTTCATTGCAAGGGGATATCCAGCAAGAGAGGTCATGAGATATAAGGATAGGGCTATTGATTGTTCCCGTGAGAGTATTCGGAAGAAAACCCGGGTGCAGCAGACATGTGATAGGATCCCTTTTGTGTCAACATACAATTTGGTGAGTGGACGGGTTGGTAATATACTAAAGAGACACTGGACCCTACTACAACGGGGTCTTCCGTCTGTCCCAAATTTTGTGATGTATCCCATGATGTCGTATAGGAGGGGACGTAATCTACGGGATCGATTGGTTAAGTCAGATATTGGAGCCTCCAAGTCCATGGTTCAGACTACCCTGAGCGCGGCCAAACATGGGAATTTCCCATGTTTGGGCTGTGCCTGTTGCAATAACATGTTAAAAGGGGAATTTTTTTATCATCCTCATACGGGAGAGAAAATCTTCCTAAAAGAAAGGTACACCTGCTCCTCAAGCTATGTTGTATATATGATTGTGTGCCCATGCGGGCTCACCTATGTTGGTGAAACAACGATGGAGGTGAGAGCCCGCATTAGCAAACACAAGAGCACGGTGAGAACAGGACTTACGGAACTACCAGTCCCTAAACATTTTATTGAGAGCAGACACTCTGTGAACCAATTGAGATTTAGGGTGATTGATAGTGTCCCGGCTTTGAGGAGGGGTGGTAACAGGTTACAGATTTTGAAAAATAAAGAACTGCGGTGGATTTACACGCTAGGGTCCCTACAACCTAGAGGTTTAAATATTGATTTCAATTTACTGTCCTGTGGCCTCTAAAGTGCTGCTAGTATGTGGGCGGGTGGCTTCTTTATCGTGATATGCTGTTTTTAAAAGTTTTCTTTTGATGCATAATGTGTTTACATTTTATCCCCTTTCTTTTCTTTTTGCTTTTCTCTTCTCTTGTTGCTTTTGCCCCTTCCATTTCTCCTCCGCCCCCCTCTTTCCTTTTTTTGTTAGCATCTAGGTTAACATACATCACAAATGATATAGCGTTGGATCGTGGGCAATATATGGAGATGTGCTTTAAGAGTACTAAAATTGGATCGGTGTTTCCTTTAGGGGTGGTACTGGATGGTGTGCGTCCTGGTCTCCTAGGTGACGCTCCTGGCCGGATGCAGCGGTGAAGATGGACGGGCGGGTGTGCGCTGCGGATGGTGGGTCCGCCCCACGGTCACGTGATGCGGGTACTTCCGGATGGCGACGCGCTCCTGTGTCCCGTCCGCTGCTGCGCTGTATCCAGGAGATGGGTTACACCTGGAGCGGTGGCGCCGATCTATGACACCCGATACCCTGAGGTATGTCAGGGACTATACGATAGGTTGGACAGCAGAATTCCCCTGAGAAGATGATGGAGATTGGTGGCATGGCATTTCTGGCGCCACTTGAAGATTGGATCCGATTGGTTCTACTTTGTTTATGTTTGTCCACATGGCTATGTGATGATTGGTGGAGGGTTAGGATGACATAGGTACTGGGGGCGGACTATGTGGGATACTAACATGTAAACTATGTTACTACTAAGGGGATGAAGGCAATTTTTTAGGTGATGTATAAAGGAGATACAAGTGGTATGGGAACGATGTTTTAATATGTTTTGATTGCTGTTTTTTGTAATATTTTATTAATTGTATTGAGTGGTGGGCGGCTGTATGGTGATTGGTGCCCTGCGTGGCATACACACTATATAATGCTGGTCATGAGCTCTGTATGTTATGCTTGATAAAGGCCTTTTAGGGCCGAAACGTTGCTGTTTATGGCACAATAAACTACTTTTTCACATTTCACACCTGGATGGAGCGCTGTTCTTCTCTCTTCTCTGTGATTCCTATGGTCCTGGATGGTTCCCTGGACTTGGACGGTGCGCTCCGGTGAGTGAGTGCTGTCAGCCTTCTGTTTATCTCTTAGTCAATACACCTGAATCAGTAAATCAAATGTGATTACATAATCAGTGTCAGCTTCAGTGGAGGACATGTTGGAAGAGCAGCCAGAAGTCAAATGAAACACTAGAGAAAAGAACCGATAAGAAAAATGTAACTTGTTAAGAGCCAAACATAATGTAGCCCCCCTCCCCCCCAAAAAAGAACAATGGACACCAATATTTACATTACAGGCAGTAGTCCAACAGCACAGCAGTCAGGCAGCACCAGGAAGGCGGCCGCACCAGGACGGCAGCACCAGGACGGCAGCGCCAGGACTAGAGCAGCACACAGTCTACAAGGAACAGAAAATAATTAGTACAAACTGCAAAGACAAACAGACATTTTCAAAGCTTCTATACTTACATCCAGAGTCTTGTGCTTCCATCCAGAGTCTTGAGAGTAATGGACTTCCTGTCTCCAGACCCCCTTTTATACATCAGGGATTTTGCAGGTGGTATAATTTCCTGGACATGACTAGTGTGAAGTACGCATGCGTATCAAACGCATGCGTATGCATGTCCTTGCGTACCAATGCGTTCCCATAGACAGTAATGCGTTTTTTTGACGCAATCATCCGCTTGTGCATGATTGCACAATATTTGAAGCCTCAAAAAATGCAACATGTTGCATTCGCCAGGCAATGCCGCACACCGCGAAATGACGCATGCGTATGTATGTCCCTGCTTACACCATATTAAAGATATGAACGCATGCGGATCATACGTTGTGCACAGAAACGCTAATGTGAACATGCAAATATGCCATTATAATACCCGGATATATTGCAGTGCCTGGTAGGGTGAACTGCCAGTACACTGTAGCATCCAGTACATTGTAATGCCCCGTACACTGTAGTGCCCAGTACATTGTGGTGTCCCGTACATTCTAGTGCCCAGTACATTGTGCTCAGCTCATGCTTCTGGAGACACGCATCAGTGGGGCTCAGGAGGAGGGGGTATTTGGAAGCTCATATTTTGGTGGATTTCTTTTGTTGTTAGCCACATCACTTTTCCAAAGCCTTTGTGCCATCAGTAATGTGGACACCTCCTACAATTCTGTTAACAAATGACGAACCTTAGTTGGGACTTCTGGGTTGACTAGAAGCTTTTATCTGAGGCATTTTGAGGTAAACAACATTTTGGATCACATTTATCCTGTGCTCTACGCTGAGAAATTACATCAGGGTTTCCATCTAAATCTAGAAAATAAATGATTCAGATGACACTTCCGATGGATCCATTCCCTATAATGAGGCAGCAGTTACTCTGGACTCTGTCTGGCCTTTGTTCAGAGGTGTCCTTTTCATAGATACACAAAACTGTGGTCAATCGCCCTTTTAAACACGCTTAAAAAGATGGTCACCGCTGAATCATAGGACAGAGTGCGTCCACAGTGCCTCCATCTGCTTCTTTATAGGGAATCTTCCACCAGAGGTTCTGTCTGAATCACAAGCTCAGACATTTATAGCACAGAACTTACAGAAATAAATGAAAGTAAAGGATGAAAGTAATATTAACAAATTTATAATTAGAAAAATGAAATCTGTGATTCCTAAATCATTAAAAAGAGGTGTGAAGGCTGCCCCGTTATTGATCAGTGCACCGCCAGACTCTGTACAGGAGCAGCCGCGCCATCACCAGACACTTCTGTAGTGAACAGTGAATGAAGCTTCACTGCACTGGAGACTTCACTTCCGTCATAATTGTCACACGCTGGCCATTATTACAGACTAGACATTATTACATACCTGTGGAAACATCTCCCGGAATCTCCTCCTTCCCGTCACTCACACACGGCTGATCCCCCCTCGTTATCGCTTCTTCTTCTGTCTCGTCCTTCACTTTATTCTTAGTCGGATCTTCCTCCTGATATATCAGATGTAACAATCAGCACAATACAAGAAACCACCAAAATCTGTGACACCTATGACCTTGATCAGAAATGTCCCCCCACATACAGGGCTCAGCGCCGTCTACCTGATGATCCTCCGGGATGTTGTGATTCTCCTCCGGACAGTCCTGGGGATACAGAGGACTGGGACATCTCTCTGGTGGATTTTTTTCCATGAGTTCATCTGTAGGAAACACAGTGGCATGTTAACCCCTTCATCCCGAAGCCTGTTTTCACCTTCCTGACCAGGCCAACTTTTACAATTCTGACCACTGTCGCTTTTTGAAGTCATAACTCTAGAATGATTCAACGGATCCCGCTGATTCGGAGAATGTTTTCTCGTGACATATAGTACATTATGATAGTGGTAAAAGTTCTTTGATATGACTTGTGCTTAATTGGTAAAAAAAAAGGAAATTTGGCGAACATTTCACAATTTTCAAACTTTTAATTTTTATGTCCTTAACCCCTTTCTGGCATCTGACGTACTATCCCGTCGAGGTGGGGTGGGCCCGTATGACCACCGACGGGATAGTACATCATATGCGATCGGCCGCACTCACGGGGGGAGCGCGGCCGAGTGTCAGCTGCATATTGCAGCTGACATCCGGCATTATGTGCCAGGAGCGGTCACGGACCGCCCCCGGCACATTAACCCCCGGCACACCGCGATCAAACATGATCGCGGTTTACCGGCGGTATAGGGAAGCATCACGCAGGGAGGGGGCTCCCTGCGGGCTTCCCTGAGACCCCCGCAGCAACGCGATGTGATCTCGTTGCTCCGAGGGTCTCCTACCTCCCTCCTCGCCGCAGGTCCCGGATCCAAGATGGCCGCGGCATCCGGGTCCTGCAGGGAGGGAGGTGGCTTACCGAGTGCCTGCTCAGAGCAGACACTGGTAAGCCTGCAGCCCTGCACAGCAGATCGCCGATCTGACAGAGTGCTGTGCACACAGTCAGATCACCGATCTGTAATGTCCCCCCCTGGGACAAAGTAAAAAAAAAAATTTTCCACATGTGTAAAAAAATAAATAAAAAATAAATTCCTAAATAAAGAAAAAAAAAAAATATTATTCCCATAAATACATTTCTTTATCTAAATAAAAAAACCAAAACAATAAAAGTACACATATTTAGTATCGCCGCGTCCGTAACGACCCAACCTATAAAACTGCCCCACTATTTAACCCCTTCAGTAAACACCGTGATAAAAAAAAAAAACGAGGCAAAAAACAACGCTTTATTACCATACCGCCGAACAAAAAGTGGAATAACACGCGATCAAAAAGACAGATATAAATAACCAGGGAACCGATGAAAACGTCATCTTGTCCCGCAAAAAACGAGCCGCCATACAGCATCATCAGCAAAAAAGTAAAAAAGTTATAGTCCTGAGAATAAAGCGATACCAAAGAAAAGCTATTCTATAGAAAAAATAATTAATCGTATAAAAGCGCCAAAACATAAAAAAATGATATAAATGAGATATCGCTGTAATCGTACTGACCAGAAGAATAAAACTGCTTTATCAATTTCACCAAACGCGGAACGGTATAAATGCCTCCCCCAAAAGCAATTCATGAATAGCTGGTTTTTGATCATTCTGCCTCACAAAAATCGGAATAAAAAGCGATCAAAAAATGTCATGTGCCCGAAAATGTTACCAATAAAAACGTCAACTCGTCCTGCAAAAAACAAGACCTCACATGACTCTGTGGACTCAAATATGGAAAAATTATAGATCTCAAAATGTGGTAACGCAAAAAATATTTTTTTGCAATAAAAAGCGTCTTTCAGTGTGTGACGGCTGCCAATCATAAAAATCCGCTAAATAACCCGCTATAAAAGCAAATCAAACCCCCCCTTCATCACCCCCTTAGTTAGGGAAAAATAAAAAAAAATGTATTTATTTCCATTATCCCATTAGGGTTAGGGCTAGGGTTATTATTAGGGTTAGGGTTATTGCTAGGGTTAGGGCTAGGGTTGGGGCTAAAGTTAGGGTTAGGATTACATTTACGGTTGGGAATAGGGTTGGGATTAGGGTTAGGGGTGTGTCAGGGTTAGGGGTGTGGTTAGGGTTACTGTTGGGATTAGGGTAAGGGGTGTGTTTGGATTAGGGTTTCAGTTATAATTGGGGGGTTTCCACTGTTCAGGCACATCAGGGGCTCTCCAAACGGGACATGGCATCCGATCTCAATTCCAGACAATTCTGCGTTGAAAAAGTAAAACAGTGCTCCTTCCCTTCAGAGCTCTCCCGTGTACCCAAACAGGGGTTTACCTCAACATATGGGGTATCGGCGTACTCAGGACAAATGGGACAACATCTTTTGGGGTCCAATTTCTCCTGTTACCCTTGGGAAAATACAAAACTGGGGGCTAAAAAATAAGTTTTGTCGGAAAAAAAAGATTTTTTATTTTCACGGCTCTGCGTTATAAACTGTAGTGAAACACTTGGGGGTTCAAAGTTCTCACAACACATCTAGATAAGTTCCTTGGGAGGTCTAGTTTCTAATCTGGGGTCACTTGTGGGGGGTTTCTACTGTTTGGGTACATCAGGGGCTCTGCAAATGCAACGTGACGCCTGCAGACCAATCCATTTAAGTCTGCATTCCAAATGGCGCTCCTTCCCTTCCGAGCTCTGTCATGCGCCCAAACAGTGGTTCCCCCCACATAGGGGGTATCAGCGTACTCAGGACAAATTGGACAACAACTTTTGCGGTCCAATTTATTATGTTACCCTTGTAAAAATACAAAGCTGGGGGCTAAAAAATCATTTCTGTGAAAAAAAAGAGGAATTTTTATTTTCACGGCTCTGCGTTATAAACTGTAGTGAAACACTTGGGGGTTCAAGGCTATCAAAACACATCTAGATAAGTTCCTTAGGGGGTCTACTTTCTAATTTCTTCTCTTACCCTTGGGAAAATAAAAAATGGGGGCGAAAAGATCATTTTTGTGAAAAAATATGATTTTATATTTTTTCGGCTCTGCATTATAAACTTCTGTGAAGCACTTGTTGGGTCAAAGTGCTCACCACACATCTAGATAAGTTCCTTAGGGGGTCTACTTTCCAAAATGGTGTCACTTGTGGGGGGTTTCAATGTTTAGGCACATCAGGGGCTCTCCAAACGCAACATGGCGTCCCATCTCAATTCCAGTCAATTTTGCATTGAAAAGTCAAATGGCACTCCTTTCCTTCCGAGCTCTGCCATGCGCCCAAACAGTGGTTTACCCCCACATATGGGGTATCGGCGTACTCAGGACAAATTGTACAACAACTTTTGGGGTCCATTTTCTCCTGTTACCCTTGGTAAAATAAAACAAATTGGAGCTGAAATAAATTTTGTGTGAAAAAAAGTTACCGTATATACTCGAGTATAAGCCGAGATTTTCAGCCCAAATTTTTGGGCTGAAAGTGCCCCTCTCGGCTTATACTCGAGGCATGATCGGTGGTGGGGTCGGCGGGTGAGGCCTGTCATATACTCACCTAGTTCCGGCGTTCCTGGCGCTCCCCCTGCCCGTCCCACGGTCTCCGGGTGCCGCAGCCTCTTCCCCTGAGCGGTCACGTGGGACCGCTCATTAGATTAATGAATAGGCTGCTCCACCCCCCCATAGGGGCGGAGCCGCATAATACATTTATCTAATCAGCGGTGCCGGTGACCGCTGACAGAGGAAGAGGCTGCGGCACCGAAGACCAGCTGTCCGGGGGAAGGAGCGGGACGCCGGGAGCAGGTAAGTATTACATATTCACCTGTCCTCGTTCCACACGCCGGGCGTCGCGCCATCTTCCCGGCGTCTCTCCGCACTGACTGTGCAGGTCAGAGGGCGCGATGATGCATATAGTGTGCGCGCCGCCCTCTGCCTGATCAGTCAGTGCGGAGAGACACTGGGACCGGACGCTGGGGAGCTGCAAGCAAGACAGGTGAGTATGTGTTTTTTTTTTATATTGCAGCAGCAGCAATGGCACAGCTTTATGTGGAGTATCTATGGGGCAACGGTGCAGAGCACTATATGGCAGAGCTATGGGGCAACGGTGCAGAGCACTATATGGCACAGCTATGGGGCAACGGTGCAGAGCACTATATGGCACAGCTATGGGGCAACGGTGCAGAGCACTATATGGCACAGCAATGGGGCAACGGTGCAGAGCACTATATGGCACAGCTATGGGGCAACGGTGCAGAGCACTATATGGCACAGCTATGGGGCAACGGTGCAGAGCACTATATGGCACAGCTATGGGGCAACGGTGCAGAGCACTATATGGCACAGCTATGGGGCAACGGTGCAGAGCACTATATGGCACAGCTATGGGGCAAAGGTGCAGAGCATTATATATATGGCACAGCTTTGGGGCAACGGTGTAGAGCACTATATGGCACAGCTATGGGGCAACAGTGCAGAGCATTATATATATGGCACAGCTATGGGGCAACGGTGCAGAGCACTATATGGCACAGCTATGGGGCAACGGTGCAGAGCATTATATATATATGGCACAGCTATGGGGCAACGGTGCAGAGCATTGTATATATAGCACATCTATGGGGCAACGGTGCAGAGCATTATATGTATGGCACAGCTATGGGGCAATGGTGCAGAGCATTATATATATGGCACAGCTATGGGGCAACGGTGCAGAGCATTATATATATGGCACAGCTATCTATGGGGCAATGGTGCAGAGCATTGTATATATGGCACAGCTTTATGTGGAGCATCTATGGGGCCATAATGAACGGTGCAGAGCATTATATGTGGCACAGCTTTATGTGGAGCATCTATGGGGCAACGGTGCAGAGCACTATATATAAGGCACAGCTTTATGTGGAGCATCTATGGGGCCATAATCAAAGGTCAAAGGTGCAGAGCATTATATATGGCACAGCTATCTATGGGGCCATAATCAAAGGTGCAGAGCATTATATATGGCACAGCTATCTATGGGGCCATAATCAAAGGTGCAGAGCATTGTATATATGGCACAGCTTTCTATGGAGCATCTATGGGGCTATACTGAATGGTGCAGAGCATTATATATGGCACAGCTTTATGTGGAGCATCTATGGGGCCATAATGAACGGTATGGAGCATCTATTTTTAATTTTGAAATTCACCGGTAGCTGCTGCATTTTCCACCCTAGGCTTATACTCGAGTCAATAAGTTTTCCCAGTTTCTTGTGGCAAAATTAGGGGGGGTCGGCTTATACTCGAGTATATACGGTATTTTTTTTTTTACTTTCACAAGGGTAAACAGGAGAAAATGGACAATACAATTTGTTTTGCAATTTCTCCTGAGTATGCTGATACCCCATATGTGGGGGAATCTACTGTTTGGGTGCACAGGAGGGCTTGGAAGGGAAGGAGCGCCATTTCACTTTTTGAATGTAAAATTTGCTAGAGTTATTAGCGGATGCCTTGTAACGTTTGGAGAGCCCCTGATGTGCCTAAACAGTGGAAACCCCCCACAAGTGACACCACTTTGGAAATTATAACCCTTGGGAATTTATCTACAGATGTAGTGACGATATTGACTCCATGCGTGTTTTCCAAAAACAGGCAGCAGAGGATGCAAATTGCCGTTGTAGTGACTAGTACGCTGTAGTGACCAGTACATTATGCCCAGCTCATGCTTCTGGAGACCCGCTCCTGTAAATTAGGTGGGCTCTCATCACTACAGAAATGTCAAACATGTGGGCGCTAAATGTTGTTTAGGCACAATGGGGCTCAGAAGGGAGGGGGGCATTTGAATTTGGGAGTGCAGAATTTGCTGAATTTCTTTTTTTTTTTTCCCTCGCTTTTCCAGAGCCTTTGTGCTACCAGTAAGGTGGAAGCCCCCTATATTTTCGTTAAAAGATGACAGACCTGAGTGGGGACTTGCTTTTTTTTGTGGATTGAGTTGAAGCTTTTATTGGGAACATTTTACATAACGTTTGAGATCACATTTATCTGGCGCGGTACGTTGAGCACTTACTTTGGGGATTACATCTGAATATCAGAGCGACGTGATTCAGATGAAATCCCTGATGGATCCATTCACTATAATGAGGCAGCAGTTACTCTTGACGCCGTCTGGCCTCTGATCAGCAGTGTCCATTTCAGGAGTGCACAAAAGTGTGGCCTTTTATGCAATCCTAAAAAGACGGACACCGCCGGATCACAGGTCCTATGGCGTCCACAGTGCCTCCATCTGCCTCACTATAGGGAATCTTCCGCCGGGGGTTCTGTCTGAATCACGTATTTCAGAGACTTACACAGAAACCTCGATGTAAGCGCTCAGCATAGAGTGCAGGATAAATGTGCCGAACCTTACTGCGATCTTTGGGAGGCGGAATGAAAAAATCAATAGCATGTGAAGAATTGGTTTTATTTATTTTTTTACATCGTTCCTCGTGCAGGATAAGTGATTAGACGACTTTATTCTTCGGTTCGGTGCGATAACAGCAATACCAGATTTATAGTGGGTTTTTTCAGGAACTGCTTTTTGTCTTATTTTTTTTATTATACTGTTCCGCATGTGGCAAAATTGATAAAGCAGTTTTATTCTTTGGGTCAGTACGATTACAGCAATACCACATTTATATTTTTTTTAATGTTTTGGTGCTTTTACATAAATACGTTTATAGAAAAAATATTTTTACATACCTTTATTCTGAGAGCTATAACTTTTATTTTTCTGCTGATGGAGATGTATGGGGGCTTCTTTTTTGCAAGACAAGATGATATTTTCAGTGGTACAATTTTAATTTACATCCGTCTTTTTGAGCACGTTTTATTGCACTTTTTGTTCGGCGGTATGATGATAAAGCATTGTTTTTTGCCTAGTTTTTTATTTTTTTACGGCGTTCATTGAAGGGGTTAACAAGTAGGATTGTATTATAGAGCGGGTTGTTATGGATGCGGTGATACCAAATATGTGTACTTTTATTCTTTGGTTTTTTTTTATTTACAAAAATATGTTTATTTATTGGAAATATACATACATATTTTTTTCGTTATTTTGGATTTATTTTTATTTATTTTTTTTTTTACACATTATAATATATATAATTTTTTTTTAAAACGTTTTTACATTGTCCCAGTATCGGACATCACTAAATAATGCCAGATCGCTGATCTGACACTTTGCTCTGCCTAGTATCAGATCAGGTTCTGACAGGCAGGGAAGGAGGAGTCTCAGGTCCTGCTCTCAGCAGGCACTTACAAGCCACCTCTCTGCAGGACCCCGGGGCCATATTGGTGCCTATGGTCTCCATAGACACCCTCAGGACAACACGATCGCAGAGGGTTTAAATGCCTGAGATTGGTGCTAGCACTGATCGTGGACATTGTTGCGGGGTGTCAGCTATCACATACAGCGGACACCCGCACCCGATCGCTGTGGCGCTCAGTGTGAGGCTGCGAAACCAATGCGCCGTTCTAGTACTGCTGTTTGCATGAATGCACCTCCCGCAGAGCAGTACTAGTACGGCGCATGTTATGAAGGGGTTAAAGTTTGGACACCCCTGGACAAAATTACTATTATTGTGAACAGTTAAGCAAGTTGAAGATGAAATTATCTCTAAGGGATGAAGTTAAAGATGACAAATTTCATTTGTATTTGAAGCAAAAAAAAAGGAGAATGTGCCGATGCAAAAGTCTGGGCACCCTGCATAGTTAGTACCAAGTAGCGCCCCCTTTTACAAGCATCACAGCTTGTAAATGGTTTTTGTAGCCAGACAAGAGTCTCAATTCTTGTTTGAGGGATTTTCCACCATTCTTCCTTGGAGAATTCCTCCAGTTCTGTGAGATTCCTGGGTCGTCTTGCTTCCTCTGCTATTTTTAGGTTTAGCGCAAATTTCCAATGATGATCAAATCAGGGGACTGTGAGGGCCATTGTAAAACCTTCAGCTTGCCCCTTCTGAGGTCATGTATGGTGGATTGTGACGTGTGTTTAGGACCATTATCTATGTGCAGCAGCCATCCTCTTCGTCTATTCAGCTTCAGCTTTTTTACAGATGGTGTTATGTTTGCATCAAGAATTTGTGGAAATTTTATTGAGTCCATTCTTCCTTCCTCCTGTGAAATGTTCCCCATGCCATTGGCTGAAGCACAACTCCAAAGCATTATGGATCACCATGCTTAATGGTTGGCGAGCTGTTCTTTTTCTGAAATTCTGTGCCTCTTTCCTCCACACATACCTTTGATCATTGTGGCCACAGAGTTCTATTTTATCCTCATTGGTCCACAGGACTTGTTTCCAAAATGCATCAGGCTTGTTTAGATGTTCTTTTGCATATTTCTGAAGCTGAATTTTATGGTGAGGATGCAGGAGAGGTTTTCTTCTAATGACTCTTCCATGAAGGTAATATTTTTGCAGGTGTCTCTGAACTGTAGAACAATGTACTACAACTCCAGTCTGCTAAATATTTTTGAAGGTCTTTTGCAGTCTAGAGGGGGTTCCAATTTGCCTCTCTAGCAATCCTGCGAGCAGCTTTCACTGAGATGTTGCATGGTCTTTCTTATTTTGACCTCCACTATTCTTGGTTACTGCCATTTCTGAAATACATTTCTAACTGAGGAAAGGGCAACTTGAAAATGGTTTGTAATCTTCTTATAGCCTTGTTCTGCTTTGTGGGCCTCCACAAGGTTAGGGGAGGCAACATTTTTTATAAAGCATGATTGGGCCTTTCCTAACGATGATAGTGAGGAAGCCATAACCTTCACAGGCTAATAAAGGTCTGAAACCTTCGTCAAAGTTATCTGAGCACACAAATCTCCAAGGGTGCCCAAACTTTTGAATTGACCTATTTTCCTTTCTGTAATTTATTAAATTGAAAAAATGATCAAATATATATATATATATATATATATTATATATATTTTTTAAAAAAATTTAAAATACAAAGGAAATGTGTCATCTTTAATTTTAAGCCTATTAGAGATCATTTCATTTTCAACAGCAATTTTGACCAGGGGTGCCCAAACTTTTACATACCACTATAGATTGTGTCATGTTATGATGAGATGATAGGAGTAGTAGTAGGTGACCACATAACAGACATGACAGTCTCCCCTCCTCACCCTGCTGATCGGCCCATATTGCGATCGCCTCTTGTGCTCCATGTATAACCTCAACCTGAATATCAATCAGATCTTCACCCTAAAAAGAAAAATGTAAGATGAGCTCAGGTCCCATCACTTCATGGTCAGATGTTGTGGGGGCTTCACAGTCATCTACCTGATGATCCTCCGGGATGTTGTGATTCTCCTCCAGACAGTCCTGGGAATACAGAGGATGGGGACATCTCTCTGGTGGATTTCTCCTCCTGGATCCATCTGTGGAGACACACAGACTGAATACATGACCTGCCGTGTATCTGTCTATATATGAGACACGTCTCTCAGATCCAGTAATTCTAGGTTTATACATCAGGGACCAAATTACATTGATGTGGTCCTCACCACCGGTACCGAGGTCCCAGGATATCGTAGCCCCAAGTATGAAGTGATAATCAGCGAGACCAAAGGCTAATGCTCTCTGCTCTGCACCCGGAGGATGAGAACCCTGAGGAGGGGGACAGAGAAGACCCTCGTCAGTCAGATGGAGGAGCCGCACTAAGAAACACAACTTCTCCAAGTTTCCTCTCCACCAGGGACGGAACCATAGAGGAGCTGGAGAAAGCTCCACGTTTCTATTCATCGCTGTCTTCTCTCCTAATGCGCCGTTATGGAGATTGGGGAAGGACGGTTACCATTTACCAGTGATTGTTTTTTGAGGCCTCATGAGGTCACCATGAGGACACGGCCTCCCTCCTGGACAGGATCCTCTGGGATCACTAAGAGGAGAGAACCTGCAGTCCTCCTATTAAAACATGGGTTACTGCGTTCGTATTCTTCTTTAAATAGAGAAAAATTCACCTCGATGTAAACACTAAAATAGGCAGCAAGTGTGCGGAAAGTTCTGAGTTTGACTCTCTATGAGGAAAGTGCACGTGTACGGCTAACGGATGAAGTCTCAGCGCCTGAGAGGACGGTGTTGTAGGTGTACCCGGTACACAGCGGTTAGCGCCTATCAATGTGTGGAAAGGACAGCTAGAGAGTAGGCACCGGGGTCATGGGCGCTTACTGGAACACGGAGAGCCAAGGAGAGATTGTCTGGTCAGAGTCCACAGAAAAGCCCCATAATACATATTGTACTGAACGAACAACCCTTTACGGGAGACTTACACTGATTATTACCAGTATTGAGGGGCCCTATGTCCCAGCAGGGCCAACACCTGCATCACCATCCCACTTATATCGTTCTCCTCAGACCCCATGAACAGGAAGAGTGGGCCCCCTGACATTTTGCTTTCATTGAGCCATGGAGGCTAGGACCCCCTTCCCGTGCATTCTGACGTCATGTGACAGGGCTCTTTAACCCCTTCCTGATACTTGGTGTCCATGCATGAAGGATGTCAGGTGCGTGTCTGTGGAGTGAGCTCTGATTGCTGCCATTTAATCACTTCACTGCTGCCTACAGCCTGACAGCGCCATATAAAGGGAACATGTCATGTAAAATAACGCTAATACGGGGTTAATCAGCAAGTTAATAGCATTTTAAACTTGCCCGGTGTCAGCACTGGGAGCCCCTGCCGGGAGGAAATAAACCTTATTTCACTTGGCAGTGTTCAGCTTCCAGTCAGAGTTTTGGCCGTTGCAGCTACAGTCACTGGTCAGTGTATACGGAGCAGCAGCTGTTACCGAGCCCCCTGCACTGACTGTCAGCCGGCTCAGCTTTATGGTTCAGCATTAGAGCGGGCTGTGGGTCAGTGCTGGGGCGCAGGTTCAGCTGCTGCTCACTACATTCTGAGGGGTCACTGAAGCCGCACCGACCGCACCTCTATGGCTGGAAGCCGAACGCTGCCGGGGAATAAAGTTGATTTCCTCCTGGCAGAGGGCCTCTCAGTGCAGGAGCTGGGCAAGTTCAAAACATTATTAATTTGCAGGTTAACCCCATGTCTGAAGGTTAATGTTATTTTACATGACAGGCTCCCTTTATGTGGTTGGGAGTCCCATTCTCCAGCCAGTCACTAAATCACAGGGTCCCAACAAAGGATTGCTGTAACATCATAAACAGCTCACTAAAAATGCAATAAAAACACAACGATCACAAAGGTAACAGGTGCCCCAATATAATACCAATAAAAAGGTCAGGGCGCAATTCAAGAGAAGCCGTCACACAGCTCCGATAACAGAAGATAAAGTGATGGGTCTCTATGCTAAAAACAAACAAAAACAAACAAAACACAAGATTGGTGTCACCATAACTGACCTGAAAAAAAATTGCATAGAGGTCGTTTTTACCGCCCAATAAATGCCGAAAAACAAACCCCAAAAAATAAGTGTTTTTTTTATATTATTAACCTCTTCATGACCTTGGGATTTTCCGTTTTTCAGTGTTCGTTTTTCACTCCCCTCCTTCCCAGAGCCATACCTTTTTTATTTTTCCGTCAATATGGTCATGTGAGGGTTTATTTTTGTGGGACGAGTTGTACTTTTGAACGGCATCATTGGTTTTACCATGTCTTGTACTAGAAAATGGTAAAAAAAATCCAAGTGCGGTGAAATTGCAAAAAAAAGTGCAGTCCCATGCATGTTTTTTGTATGGCTTTTTTGCTAGGTTTACTAAATGCTAAAACTAACCTGCTGTTATGATTCTCCAGGTCATTACGAGTTCACAGACACCAAACATGTCTAGGTTATTTTTTATCTAAGTGGTGAAAGAAAATTCCAAACTTTGCTAAAAAAAATAAAAAAAATTGCTCCATTTTCCGATACCCGTAGCATCTCCATTTTTCGTGATCTGGGGTTGAGTGAGGGCTTATTTTTTGCTCGCCGAGCTGACATATTTAGTGATACCATATTGGTGCAGATACATTCTTTTGATCGCCCTTTATATAAATATGTAATTTTGGCGTTTCTAACTTTTTTCTCGCTACACCGTTTAGCGATCGGGTTAATCTTTTGTTTAATTGATAGATCGGGCGATTCTGAACGCGATACCAAATATGTCTATATTTGATTTTTTTTTTGAATGGGGAGAAAGGGGGGTGATTTAAACTTTTATTTTATTTTTTTATTTATTTCATATTTTTTTAAACATTTTTTTTTACTTTTGCCATGCTTCAATAACCTCCCTGGGAGGCTAGAAGCTGGCATAGGCTGATCGGCTTTGCTACATAGGAGCGATCATCTGACATTTCCCTTTCACGACATGCGCCGTACATGTACTGCGCATGTCGGGTCCCCTGCTTTGATGTGCGCTCCGGCGGTGAGCGCACATCAAAGTCGCGACATGTCAGCTGTTTTGTACAGCTGACATGTGCGCGCAATAGCGGCGGGTGAAATCGCTATTCACCCGCCGCTATTAACCTGTTAAATGCCGCTGTCAAATGCAGACAGCGGCATTTAACTACCGCATCCGGCCGGGCGGCCGGAAATGACGTCATCGCCGACCCCCGTCACATGATCGGGGGTCGGCGATGCATCAGGAAGGTAACCATAGAGGTCCTTGAGACCTCTATGGTTACTGATCGCCGGTGGCTGTGAGCGCCCCCCTGTGGTCGGCGCTCACAGCACACCTGCAATTCTCCTACATAACAGCGATCTGATGATCGCTGTTATGTAGCAGAGCCGATCGGGCTGTGCCTGCTTCTAGCCTCCCTTGGAGGCTACTGAAGCATGGCAAAAGTGAAAAAAAAAAGTTTTTAAAAATGTGAAAAAAATATTAAAAATATAAAAGTTTAAATCACCCCCCTTTCGCCCCATCCTAAATAAAACAATAAAAAAAAAAAAAAAAAACCTACACATATTTGGTATCGCCGCGTTCAGAATCGCCCGATCTATCAAATAAAAAAAAGCATTAACCTGATCGCTAAACAGCGTAGCGAGAAAAAAATCCGAAACGCCAGAATTACGTTTTTTTGGTCGCCGCGACATTGTGTTAAAATGCAATAACGGGCGATCAAAAGAACGTATCTGCGCCGAAATGGTATCATTAAAAACATCAGCTCGGCACGCAAAAAATAAGCCCTCACCCGACCCCAGATCACGAAAATTGGAGACGCTACGGGTATCGGAAAATTGCACTTTTTTTTTTTTTTTTTTTTTTTTTAAGCAAAGTTTGGATTTTTTTTTCACCACTTGGATAAAAAATAACCTAGACATGTTAGGTGTCTATGAACTCGTAATGACCTAGAGAATCATAATGGCAGGTCAGTTTTAGCATTTAGTGAACCTAGCAAAAAAAAAAAAAAAAAAAAAAACAAGTGTGGGATTGCACTTTTTTTGCAATTTCACCGCACTTGGAATTTTTTTCCCATTTTCTAGTACATGACATGGTAAAACCAATGATGTCGTTCAAAAGTACAACTCATCCCGCAAAAAATAAGCCCTCATATGGCCATATTGACGGAAAAATAAAAAAGTTATGGCTCTGGGAAGGAGGGGAGCGAAAAACGAAAACACAAAAACGAAAAAGGGCCGCGACTTGAAGGGGTTAATTACAGGCGTGCTATGAGCGCCGACCACAGGGTGGCGCTCACAGCAAGCCGGCATCAGCAACCCGATCATGTGATGGGGGGGGTCGTCAATGAGCGCATTTCCGGCCACGCGGCTGGAAGCGGTAGATAAATGCCGCTGTCAGCGTTTGACAGCGGCATTTAACTGGTTAATAGCGGCGGGTGGATCGCGATTCCACTCGCCGCTATTGCGCGCACATGTCAGCTGTACTATCAATGGAAGAAAAAGCTGTAGACCATAGACAGGGGATCACCAGAATACATTCAAAATACTTTTATTGAATACAAAACCAACACACAATATAAAAACAATTAAAAGTCACAAAAACATGACAGTTGGAAACCCGAAATAGCTTATAATAAAGCTTAGAGCAACCCCTCCCTTGGCCCATGCACACAATGTATGAAATAATAACTGCACACGGTTGATATGCAAGATTATAGCTTGTTGGTATAAAGTACGTAACCATACGTGTACCAAGCTATAAAAACAAATAACCATATATTAGAGGTCCCTGGATGGCACACAAACACACCATGTTGCACCAATACCCTTATATAGTAACATACATCTACCCACTAATAGAGAGCTGGTCATGAAGTGATACAATAATGCAGACCTGGTGCATCCAATATACCAGCTAAGATAACATAGTAGGCAGTAGATACAGACCTAGTGCATCACCTCGAGTGTTATAGACCAAGGAATGGGGGAGCCCTACTAGGTTATCTTAGCTGGTATATTGGATGCACCAGGTCTGCATTAACTGCCTACTATATCATCCTAGATGGAATATGGGATTTATCCCTCTATGGGCACTGGTCTCCTTATGTGATATTTTGTTTTTCTGCCTTCTTATTGTATAATTTCATGGATCTTGGAACAAATGCACTGCGGGGTGCAGCAAGCCCATAAAGCAAGATGTTAGCAACACAGGTGCAAAATACCAGATCAACAAGAACTCTGCACATACCCACTCCTGGAGTGGGGTGACTGCCCAGTATACAAATGCACAATGAAGGCCCACATAGGGCGTTGTTCACACAAGGGTACAGCATAGTGTCTGGTTCACAGCCTATAAGACACACCCATACTTTCCGATTAGGCGGGCTGGCCAGCACATGCTCAATGCATCCCAGTGCGAACACCCCTCATGCGAGACCGAATGTGTTTGGGCTTGGCTGCACCCAGAAAAATATAGTGCAAAAAATATACAAAATAGTGAGGTGTTGGTTGATATTTTGGCCAAAGTACGTAAGCCACGCCAAGGGTCCCCACGCTTACGAGTCCTACACTAAACTAAATAGCAATGCCACTAAAGACTCAAGGTCTCCAAAAATTCAATTTAAAAACAGCAGAAAAAAAGGCAGCAACACTTACCTGCCCAGATCTTGGAACAAATGCACTGCCTTTTTTCTGCTAGTTTAAAGTTGTCTTTTATATATATATATATATATATATATATATATATATATATATATATATATATATATATATATATATATATATACATACACTCACTGGCCACTTTATTAGGTACACCTGTCCAACTTCTTGTTAACACTTAATTTCTAATCAGCCAATCACATGGCGGCAACTCAGTGCATTTAGGCATGTAGACATGGTCAAGACAATCTCCTGCAGTTCAAACCGAGCATCAGTATGGGGAAGAAAGGTGATTTGAGTGCCTTTGAACGTGGCATGGTTGTTGGTGCCAGAAGGGCTGGTCTGAGTATTTCAGAAACTGCTGATCTACTGGGATTTTCACGCACAACCATCTCTAGGGTTTACAGAGAATGGTCCGAAAAAGAAAAAAAATCCAGTGAGCGGCAGTTCTGTGGGCGGAAATGCCTTGTTGATGCCAGAGGTCAGAGGAGAATGGGCAGACTGGTTCGAGCTGATAGAAAGGCAACAGTGACTCAAATCGCCACCCGTTACAACCAAGGTAGGCCTAAGAGCATCTCTGAACGCACAGTGCGTCGAACTTTGAGGCAGATGGGCTACAGCAGCAGAAGACCACACCGGGTACCACTCCTTTCAGCTAAGAACAGGAAACTGAGGCTACAATTTGTACAAGCTCATCGAAATTGGACAGTAGAAGATTGGAAAAACGTTGCTTGGTCTGATGAGTCTCGATTTCTGCTGCGACATTCGGATGGTAGGGTCAGAATTTGGCGTAAACAACATGAAAGCATGGATCCATCCTGCCTTGTATGGAGCATCTTTGGGATGTGCAGCCGACAAATCTGCGGCAACTGTGTGATGCCATCATGTCAATATGGACCAAAATCTCTGAGGAATGCTTCCAGCACCTTGTTGAATCTATGCCACGAAGAATTGAGGCAGTTCTGAAGGCAAAAGGGGTCCAACCCGTTACTAGCATGGTGTACCTAATAAAGTGGCCGGTGAGTGTATATTTAATAAAATTGGCATTATTTATGATATTTTTTGATCATTGCTTTTTTTTTTTTCCTGACATTATGGTAGTTTGATATTAGATTATCTTAGGAAGCACAAGAATTTTCCTCCTCCATATGAAAACATCAAAGTGTTTCCGGATTTTTCTAAAGAGACCTTAAACGCAAGAAAATCATTTGCAGCTATTCCCACCATCCTGAGAGCTAATAACACTCTTTACAAATGGGGTTCCCCCACTAATCTCATCCAATACTTGATCCTGATGATGGCTGGAATTTTTTTTTTTTTTAATATAACATTCCCGGCTATGACCGCAATCCCCATCAGAAAAGGAACCGGGACCCCCGAAGCGACATCTTGAGAATGCGTCCTACAAAAGTCTTCTGATTTTATCTTATTTGATAACTTAATTCTTTGTGCTCTAATTCCAGGACTCATGGGCAGAGTCGGACAAACTTTTCTTCACCCCCAAAATCTGGAAAAGGTACTTTAGAGCCCGAGTCATGCAGCTCTCGTCCTCTTCATCAGATCGTCGGAGGAAACCCAGTATTTGTTTTTTTCTTTTTGGTATTTCCATGTTTCTGAATTGTGGCATTAACAATTCAAACAACTCAAAATTTTTGGTGTTATTTAACATTTTCTTCACAGGTTTTATTGCCGAAATATTAATAACCAATGTACTTGTATATTTCTGGCTCACCACCAGTATTTCAATATGTGTAATTCTGGCGCTAGAAATGTTGACATTGAATGTGAAAGGACTTAATAGCCCTTTCAAGAAGTACGGTATTCCATATCAGGAAACCAAATTTACACAGAACGACCCACCAAAATTCTCTCACAGGGATTTCCCTCATATATTTAACTTCTCGTCTGAGAAGAAAAAAAGCCGGTGTGCTCACCGCAATTACAAAATTCTGGAAATTTTCAATTAATCGATGTCAAAAACAGAAGACACCATATTCTTATATGTAATATCGAAACAACAACCAACACCTTAGTCAACATCTATGGGCCTAACAGAGGTCAAATATCAGTTTTAAATAAATTAATGATAAAATCATAAAACACCAACAAGGTCACTTACTTATTTTTGGAGATTTTAATATACCATAATACATGACCAGAGTATAGATACTTCAGCTTCGTCAAGGAACAAAATGTTTACAATAAAAAACTGGTTGATAAAAGAGCCGTTGTTTGATGCATTTAGGCGTCTCAAGTCTTCTTCTAGGGAATACACTGATTACTCAGATAAGCACAAAACTTTTTCTAGAATTGATATGATTTTGACAAAAAAGATACAAGAAATTTCACAAAGGATTGCAGAAATAGAAAAACAGATCCAAATTCCACACAGAAATCTCATTCTATTATAGAATTAGAGCAGAAATAAAATTCATTCTTTTAGAGGACTATGATAAACTTATCAACTCCATTAAGCTTAACTACCGTATATACACGAGTATAAGTCGAGAATTTGAGCCCATTTTTTAAGCTGAAATTGCCCCTCTCGGCCTATACTCGAGTCAATCCCAGGGGTCGGCAGGGGAGGGGGAGCGGCAGCTGTCTAATCATACTCACCTGCTCCTGGCGCGGTCCCTGCACATCCCTGGTTCACCATGCGCTGACAGCTTCTTCCTGTATTGAGCGGTCACATGGTACCCGCTCATTACAGTAATGAATATAGACCCGACTCAACTCCCACAGGGGTGGAGCCGCATATTCATTACTGTAATGAGCGGTAACGGTGACCGCTCAACGCTGGAAGAGCTGTCAGCGCCCGGAGAACCAGGAATGTGCAGGGACCGCGCCAGGAGCAGGTGAGTATGACGGGGGCAGTGCGCGATATTCACATGTCCCCCGTTCCACCGTCGGGCGCCGCTCCGACTTCCACGTCCTCTGCAGTGACACTCAGGAGAGAGGGTGCAATGACGCGATTAGTGTGCACGCCGCCGTCTGCCTGAACAGTCAGTGCAGGGGACGCGGAAGACACAGCGGCGCTCGGCGGTGGAACGCGGACAGGTGACTATAGCAAGTGCCGGGGGCCTGAGTGACGAGAAGTGAGTATATCTTTTTTTTTTTTTTAATCGCAGCAACAGCATATGGGGCATAATAGTCTATGGAGCATCTTATGAGGCTATAATAAGCATTTGTGCAGCATTATACGGGGCAAATATTTATATATAGCATCTTATGGGGCCATAATCAACATTTGTGCAGCATTGTATGGGGCAAATGTCGCTATGGAGCATCTTATGGGGTCATAATCAACATTTGTGCAGCATTGTATGGGGCAAATGTCGCTATGGAGCATCTTATGGGGTCATAATCAACATTTGTGCAGCATTATATGGGGCATATTTTTGTATGGAGCATCTTATGGGGCCCATCATGAACTGTATGGAGCATTATATGGGGCTCCTGATTCAATATGGATATTCAAAAACACTTAACCTACTGATGTCTCAACTAATTTTACTTTTATTGGTATCTTTTTATTTTTTACATTTACCGGTAGCTGCTGCATTTTCCACCCTAGGCTTATACTCAAGTCAGTAAGTTTTCCCAGATTTTTGTGGCAAAATTAGGAGTCTCAGCTTATACTCGGGTATATACGGTATTATTTGTCCCATAAATGTCTAGACTCATGGCCAACAAGGTCAAAAACAAATGAAAACTAGTCTCTGCTCTTAAGAATGATGGAGTTAAAATATACGCATCCGCAAGAAACGGCTGAACCATTGTGGGGTTTTACTCTGCCTTAAATCATTTACAGAATGATAGATACAATTCGACCAAAAACTATAGAAATAAACACGTTTCTTTCTAGAATTAATCTCCCACAACTAAATACAGATCAGTCATCAATGCTAAACATCCCGATTTCAACAAACGAAACTTACAAAGCTATAAAAGCATTAAAGGAAGTAAATCACCTGGACCAGACTGTATACCGAATGAATATTATACAATTTGTAGTCACCATCTTTTAGGTCACCTAACGTGTATGTTTAATACAGCCATCAATAAAGGTCAATTCCCAAAGGAATCCTTACAGGGCTCCGAATAATGATCCAGAGGTAATCCCAAGCTACAGGCCTACAGCCCTCAAATTCAGACATCAAGATTTACACTAAAATAATCTCAGAAAGGTTACTCCAAGTGATGCCCTTCTTAATACATTCAGACTAAGTTGGATTCAGGCAGCCTCTGACAGCACAAGAAGAGGACTACATTTAAAGGGAACCTGTCACCTGAATTTGGCGGGCCCTTTTTTCGGAACGATGGGCGGTGTTTTCGGGTGTTTTATTCACCCCTTCCTTTCCCGCTGGCTGCAATATTGCCTTGAAGTTGATTCGCTTTCCTCCGTAGAACACGCCTGCGCAAGGCAGCGCAGTATGCTTTGCCCAACTGCGGGCAAAGCCGAAAAGCATTAGTGAGCATGTGCGGGCGCACTACAGTCATGGACAAAAGTATTCACACCCCTGCAGTTCTGTCAGATAATACTCAGTTTCTTTCTGAAAATGATTGCAAACACAAATTCATTGGTATTATTATCTTCATTTAATTTGTCTTAAATGAAAAAACACAAAAGAGAATGAAGCAAAAAGCAAAACATTGATCATTTCACACAAAACTCCAAAAATGGGCCCGACAAAAGTATTGGCACCCTCAGCATAATACTTGGTTGCACAACCTTTAGCCAAAATAACTGCGACCAACCGCTTCCGGTAACCATCAATGAGTTTCTTACAATGCTCTGCTGGAATTTTAGACCATTCTTCTTTGACAAACTGCTCCAGGTCCCTGATATTTGAAGGGTGCCTTCTCCAAACTGCCATTTTTAGATCTCTCCACAGGTGTTCTATGGGATTCAGGTCTGGACTCATTGCTGGCCACCTTAGAAGTCTCCAGTGCTTTCTCTCAAACCATTTTCTAGTGCTTTTTGAAGTGTGTTTTGGGTCATTGTCCTGCTGGAAGACCCATGACCTCTGAGGGAGACCCAGCTTTCTCACACTGGGCCCTACATTATGCTGCAAAATTTGTTGGTAGTCTTCAGACTTCATAATGCCATGCACACGGTCAAGCTGTCCAGTGCCAGAGGCAGCAAAGCAACCCCAAAACATCAGGGAACCTCCACCATGTTTGACTGTAGGGACCGTGTTCTTTTCTTTGAATGCCTCTTTTTTTCTCCTGTAAACTCTATGTTGATGCCTTTGCCCAAAAAGCTCTACTTTTGTCTCATCTGACCAGAGAACATTCTTCCAAAACGTTTTAGGCTTTTTCAGGTAAGTTTTGGCAAACTCCAGCCTGGCTTTTTTATGTCTCGGGGTAAGAAGTGGGGTCTTCCTGGGTCTCCTACCATACAGTCCCTTTTCATTCAGACGCTGACGGATAGTACGGGTTGACACTGTTGTACCCTCAGACTGCAGGGCAGCTTGAACTTGTTTGGATGTTAGTCGAGGTTCTTTATCCAACATCCGCACAATCTTGCGTTGAAATCTCTTGTCAATTTTTCTTTTCCGTCCAAATCTAGGGAGGTTAGCCACAGTGCCATGGGCTTTACACTTCTTGATGACACTGCGCAAGGTAGACACAGGAACATTCAGGTCTTTGGAGATGGACTTGTAGCCTTGAGATTGCTCATGCTTCCTCACAATTTGGTTTCTCAAGTCCTCAGACAGTTCTTTATAATAATAATAAGAATCTTTATTTTTATATAGCGCTAACATATTCCGCAGCGCTTTACATTTTTTGCACACATTATCATCACTGTCCCCGATGGGGCTCACAATCTAAATTTCCTATCAGTATGTCTTTGGAATGTGGGAGGAAACCGGAGTGCCCGGAGGAAACCCACGCAAACACGGAGAGAACATACAAACTCTTTGCAGATGTTGTCCTTGGTGGGGTTTGAACCCAGGACTCCAGCGCTGCAAGGCTGCAGTGCTAACCACTGCGCCACCGTGCCATCTTTGGTCTTCTTTCTTTCCTCCATGCTCAATGTGGTACACACAAGGACACAGGACAGAGTTTGAGTCACCTTTAATCCATGTCAACTGGCTGCAAGTGTGATTTAGTTATTGCCAACACCTGTTAGGTGCCACAGGTAAGTTACAGGTGCTGTTAATTACACTAATTGGAGAAGCACCACATGATTTTTCGAACAGTGCCAATACTTTTGTCCACCCCCTTTTTTATGCTTGGTGTGGAATTATATCCAATTTGGCTTCAGGACAATTCTTTTTGTGTTTTTTCATTTAAGACAAATTAAATGAAGATAATAATAACAAAGAATTTGTGTTTGTAATCATTTTCAGGAGGAAACGGAGAATTATCTGACAGAATTGCAGGGGTGTGAATACTTTTGGCCATGACTGTATGTCTCGGAAGTATTTTGCTGTTTTCCTGGACATAGTGCGCCGGCGCATGCGCACTAATGCTTTTCGGCTTTGCCCGCAGTTGGGCAAAGCATACTGCGCATGCGCAGGCGTGTTCTACGGAGGAAAGCTTATCAACTTCAAGGCAATATTGCGGCCAGCGTGCAGCCAGCGGGAAAGGAAGGGGTGAATAAAACACTCGAAAACACCGCCCATCGTTCCGAAAAAAGGGCCCGCCAAATTCAGGTGACAGGTTCCCTTTAAATGTAGTTCTCTTCTTGTGCTGTCAGAGGCTGCCTGAATCCAACTTAGTCTGAATGTATTAAGAAGGGCATAATTTGGAGTAACCTTTCTGAGATTATTTTAGTGTAAATCTTGATGTCTGAATTTGAGGGCTCTAGGCCTGTAGCTTGGGCTTACCTCTGGATCATTATTCGGTCTGAGCCACCGCTAGGGTGTACCGCTATGGCAGAGCGGTGGGTTAAGGAGAGAGTGGCGGCAGAAGCCGCGCGACCGCGAGACCTCGGCCCCGGCCGGATGCAGCGCTGAGGTAGCGGTCGGAGAGGGTGGGCGGAGCTACTGGTGATGTCACCACGCAACGGGGCTAAAGAGGACAGGTGTGCTAGTATAGCTAGTCAGCCAACCAATGCATTTCAAGGGCTCTGGCCCTCTTCATCAGGGTTAAATTCACCAATACAAACATTTACCCTTTTTTTTTTTCATATGATAGAAAAAGAATTTCCCTATAACTGGGAAAAACGTCATATCCCATATTTAGGAATTATAATTACCAATTCTTTATGTAAGGTACTAGATGAAAATCTGTCTGTCCTGCAAGAACAGATTAAAAAAAAAAATATTGAGAATTTTGATAAAAAAATACCTTATGACTTGGTAGGATTGTCTTGTATAAAATGATAATTCTATCACAACTTCACTATATCTTTAGAACTGATCCAATCCAGATTCCATATGGAGTAAGAACTTCCATAAGCAAACGACAAAATGTATTTGGAATAAACAATCCCCAAGAGTCACCAAATCATTACTATATATGAACAAAACACAGAGCCATTGGTCTCCCGAATCTACAGGCCTCCTCCGAGGCCGATAATGCAGAGCAGGAAATGGCTCATAGAGGAAGCCAAAACCAGCTGGGCAGAAATGGAAAAGTCTAACAATGGGAATTCTCCCTTAGATGCTCTTATTGTTGTGAATTACTAGGCCAATCCCTCCCTCTACCAGAGAATATACTAAGAAAATCTACAATTATGACCTGGAGGAAGTTATAGAACATTTCTTACAACCAAATGAGTTACCCATTAGAAAAACTCTCTTTATATTCCGCCCTTCCCTATAGATAAATGGAGGAAGGATAGTGTTAGGCTGCTTTCACACATCAGGTTTTTTGTTTCAGGCACAATCCGGCAAAAACTGATCCGTTTTTTTCCCATAGAGTTGTATTAGCACCGGATTGTGCCTGAAAGACATGCGTTTCATCCGTTTTGTGCCGGATCCGTCCCTTCAGGCTTTTTTGCCGGACACAAAAAACGTCCCCTGCAATGTTTTTTCTCTGCGGCACAAAAAGCCTGAAGGGACGTTTCCGTCAATAAACGCATGAAACGGATGTGTGAATGAACGATTCCGGCTACCTAATCCATTTTTACACATTGGGAATGCCCAGAAGCTTTGTTTCGATTCTGGCATGTGGAAAAATCCCTCTCCCTCTCTCCAGTAAAGAATGCCGGATCCAGCTAAAAAACGGATCCGGTGCATCGGTTTTTCACGCCGGATCCATTTTTCACACCAGATCCGTTTTTAGCAAATTTGCCGGATTTAGCCTGAAACAAAAAGCCTGATGTGTGAAAGCAGCCTTAAATTGTTCAGCTTTATTTCCTGGACCTAAAAAAGATCCAATCATAAAGGATCCTTGACTCTATCGTACAACCTTCCAAAAGAGGAAAAGTATAACTTTTTAGAACTAAGGAAATGTAATAGGGAAAAATTCTCTCTCCCCATATCTATCCCAAGAGTTATCACATCTCTTCTCGAAAATCCCTTAATAAATACTATTTGGTCACCAAAAATCTGTATACACTCTTCAATAGTGACGTAACTACTGAAAAATCAAAACACAAGCTTACGTGGAAAGAAGATATGAATACCGTATATACTCAAGTATAAGCCGAGATTTTCAGCCCTATTTTTAGGCTGAGAGTGCCCCTCTCGGCTTATACTCGAGTCACCACCACCGGTCTGTCTCCCCTCTCCCCAGGTCCGTCTCTCTTCCCCGGGGGTGTTTCTTACACCCTCATTCACACTAGCCTCGGAGCAGTGCAATCCTGGCATGTATTGAGTCCCAGAAGGCAGTGGCGTGCCGTAAACGTATGGAGCAAGCGGTAGCCTTACGGCAGGTGGAGGTTGCGTACTCTATCACGTGAATGTTTATGCGACACAGATTGTGTCCACAGTCGCCGTGGGTCCTTGCCGCGAGTTACTCACGCTACTGATCCATATTTAGCAAGCTTTGCTCATGGTAATTTTTCCATCATCCATTTGTGTGCTGACTGCAAGTGTGAACAGATCCATATTTAGCAAGCTTTGCTCATGGTAATTTTTCCATCGCTCCTGTGTTGTTTTTTTCTCTGCTTTTGTTCTCTGATTCAAAGTTACCGCATTGGTTGTTTACCCTGCATAGTAATGCCTGCCCTGGCCTTATGCTAATTTGTTAATTGCTGATTGTGACCATTTGGTTCATGATGCTAGCAGTCATTTCATTTCATATATATTTAGTCTGGCTGGGATAGCCCGTGTGCGGGGTCGCGTGTGCAACAGATTTTAAGTGCAACGGTTTAAAGTGCATGGCAGTTAGACAATGGCAGTTGGACAGGGCAGGAGACAGGTAAGGTGCTTAAATTATCAAAAAAATCATGCTTCTTGGTCAGTCATACTACATTAGGCGTTGATCATATCAATCTGCTTCTTATTTGTTTTTACTTCTGCTTTCTCACAACTCGCCCGCCCTTTAACACATTCTGGTCACTCACTCTATATCCACCCCTCTCCCAAGTATAATTCTGAGGCTCTACTGACATTTCTTACCCACTCCAAACCAGCCACTACCACCATGCAGCACTCAAAACGTTCATACAAATCATCCCACCACCTGCTCTTTCTGTTTTTTCTCCTTCTACTAGTTGCAGGTGACATCTCCCCCACCCTGGGCCTTCCTCCACCAGCATACATTACTCTCCTCCGCTGCATATAGAAACCCTGCTAATCTTATTAACATTCAGTGCATGCCTTCTCCTATCGCTTTCCACTGTGCTCTCTGGAATGCACTGTCTGTGTGTAACAAACTAACTTACATTCACGATCTTTTCCTCTCTAATTCCCTTAACCTTCTGGCTATTACAGAAACCTGGATCAAGCACTCAGACACCACCGCTGCTGCTGCTCTCTCGTCTGGTGGGCTGAAATTTTCACATACCACTAGACCTGAAAACAGACAGGGTGGGGGTGTTGGTTTGCTCCTTTCATCACAATGTGCTTTCCAGGTCATCCCCCCGGTTCCCTCGCTTACATTTCCTTCCTTTGAAGTCCACACCGTCAGACTCTTTAAGCCCTTCTCCTTGCGGGTGGCGGTTGTTTACCGCCCTCCAGGCTCCTCCCACCTGTTTCTAGACCACTTTGCCACCTGGCTTAAGGTACCTTCACACGAAGCGACGCTGCAGCGTCGCTGTTTGATCGCTGGGGAGCTGTCACACAGACCACTCTCCAGCGACCAACGATGCCGAGGTCCCCGGGTAACCAGGGTAAACATCGGGTTGCTAAGCGCAGGGCCGCGCTTAGTAACCCGATGTTTACCCTGGTTACCAGCGTAAAAGTAAAAAAAACAAACAGTACATACTCACATTCGCGTCCCCCAGCGTCTGCTTCCTGACACTGACTGAGCTCCGGCCCTAACAGCACAGCGGTGACGTCACCGCTGTGCTTTTACTTTCACTTTAGGGCCGGCGCTCAGTCAGTGTCAGGAAGCAGACGCTGGGGGACGCGCAGGTGAGTATGTACTGTTTGTTTTTTTTACTTTTACGCTGGTAACCAGGGTAAACATCGGGTTACTAAGCGCGGCCCTGCGCTTGGTAACCCAATGTTTACCCTGGTTACCAGTGTAAAACATCGCTGGTATCGTTGCTTTTGCTGTCAAACACAACGATACACGGCGATCGGACGACCAAATAAAGTTCTGAACTTTATTCAGCGACCAGCGACATCACAGCAGGATCCTGATTGCTGCTGCGTGTCAAACTAAACAATATCGCTAGCCAGGACGCTGCAACGTCACGGATCGCTAGCGATATCGTTACAAAGTCGTTTCGTGTGAAGGTACCTTTACTCACTTTCTATCCGGTGACATCTCCACCCTCATCATGGGAGATTTTAACATCCCCATCAATGATCCCCTCTCCCAATCTGCCTCTCATCTTCTTTCTCTAACTTCTTCATTCGGCCTCTCACAGTTTACTAATTCTCCTACGCATGAGGAAGGGAATACTCTGGACCTGGTTTTCTCCCGTCCCGGATCGCTGCACGACTTTACTAACTCCCCTCTCCTGCTTTCGGACCACAACCTTCTTTCCTTCTCTGTCAAGAATTGTCTCCTCACTCGGGACACCCCCACTTACCACACTTATCGGAATACACGTTCCATTAATACCCAGCAGCTTATGGACAATCTCCACACATCTTTAGCCCCCATCTCTTCCCTCTCCTGTCCAGACTTAGCATTGTCACACTTCAATAATACACTGAAGAATGCCCTAGATGAAGCAGCACCTTCTACACGCAGAAAGACCCGACACAGACAACGGCAGCCCTGGCACACTATGCAAACACGCTTTCTTCAGCGTTGTTCAAGGTGTGCAGAGCGGCAGTGGAGAAAGTCTCTCTTAGCAGAAGACTTCATCCACTATAAGTTCATGCTCAAAACCTATAACTCTGCCCTTTATCTGGCCAAACAATCCTACTTCACCACCCTCATCACCTCACTATCCAACAACCCAAAACGACTATTTGAAACCTTAAACTCCCTCCTGAAACCTAAAGTACAGGCCCCATTCACCAATCTCAGTGGGGAGGATCTGGCCACTTATTTCCTAGAAAAAAATCAACCACATCCATCAGGATATCTCAGCCCAATCTCCTCAGTGCCTGGATCCCCTTCCCTGCCGCACCTCAAGCTCACTAGACATCTTTGAGCCAGTCTCAGAAGAAGTTTCCAAGCTCCTCGCTTCTGCTCGGCCTACAACCTGCAACAGTGACCCCATTCCTTCACCTCTCCTGCAGTCTCTCTCACCAGTGGTCACCACTCACCTGACTAAAATATTTAACCTCTCTCTTTCTTCAGGTATCTTTCCCTCCACATTTAAACATGCCATCATAACCCCTTTACTTAAAAAGCCATCCCTGGACCAGAACTGTACTGCTAACTACAGACCTGTATCTAACCTTTCCTTCATCTCTAAACTCCTGGAACGCTTGGTCCACTCCCGTCTAATCCGCTATCTCTCGGATAACTCTCTTCTCGACCCCTTACAATCTGGTTTCCGCTCTTTACACTCCACTGAAACTGCCCTCACTAAGGTCTCTAATGACCTACTAACAGCTAAATCCAAAGGTCATTGCTCTCTGCTGATTCTCCTGGATCTCTCTGCCGCATTTGACACTGTGGATCACCAGCTCCTTCTCACTATGCTCCGCTCCATCGGCCTCAAGGACACAGCCCTCTCCTGATTCTCCTCCTGCCTCCCTGACCGCTCCTTCACTGTATCCTTTGCCGGCTCCTCTTCCTCTCCTCGTCCTCTTACTATCGGGGTTCCGCAGGGCTCAGTCCTAGGCCCCCTCCTCTTCTCTCTATACACGGCCCCTATTGGACAAACAATCAGCAGATTTGGCTTCCAGTATCATCTCTATGCTGATGACACCCAATTATACACTTCTTCCCCCGACATCACCCCTACCCTAATTCAAAATACCAAGGATTGTCTGTCTGCTGTCTCTAACATCATGTCCTCCCTCTATCTGAAACTAAATCTCTCCAAAACGGAACTTCTTGTGTTCCTCCCTTCTACTAACCTCACTCTTCCCAACATCAAAATTACCCTGGAGGGTTCAACCATAACTCCCAAGCAGCATGCCCGCTGTCTTGGGGTCATATTCGACACCGAACTTTCCTTTACTTCCTATATCCGATCACTCACTCGCTCTTGTCACCTGCATCTTAAAAACATCTCCAGAATCCGACCGTTTCTCACCTTTGAAACTGCTAAGACTCTTACTGTCGCTCTTATTCATTCTCGTCTGGACTACTGCAACTCTCTTCTGATCGGTCTCCCTCTTAACAAACTTTCTCCTCTCCAATCCATCTCTAATGCTGCAGCCAGGGTCATATTTCTGTCCAGCCGCTTCACCGATGCCTCCATCTTGTGCCAGTCATTACACTGGCTACCCATTCGCTACAGGGTCCAGTATAAACTCATCTCTCTCACCCACAAAGCCCTCCACAGTTCTGCACCGCCTTATATCTTATATCTATCGCCCTACACGTGCCCTCCGTTCTACAAATGACCTAAGGCTAACATCCCCCGTAATCCGAACCTCGCACCTCCATCTACAAGACTTCTCTCGTGCTGCGCCAGCTCTATGGAATGCACTTTCCAAGACGATTAGACTGATACCTAGCCCCGACCTATTCAAGCGCGCTCTAAAAACCCATCTCTTCAAACAAGCCTACCACATCAATTACTCAGTAAACTAACTTTGCCCTGTTCCCTCCCTCCAAATATTACTCTGAATCTGCCCCCTACTATTCATCTGTCTCCACACCCTCCATGCACATGATAACTGCACTGATACTTGACTATTGCACTTAAACACACGGGATCATGCAGCTTTGTATGAAAATCCCTATTTATTATAATTGCCAGACCTGAAATAACAAGCACTTTCCACCTATTGTGTCCTCCAATTTCCTTGTAGATTGTAAGCTTGCGAGCAGGGACCTCACTCCTAATGTCACTGTTTAAATTGTCTTAACTTGTATTGAATTTGTCTGTATATGTCCCCGCTTAATTGTAAAGTGCTGCGGAATATGTTGGCGCTATATAAATAAAGATTATTATTATTATTACTGGAGCTGGGAGTGTTTGGAGCGTCCAAGTCCCGGAGGTAGCAGCGTGCCGGAGCACGCAAAAGCATACAGGACGTGGAGGTTGCGGGCGGCCTGTAATTTCGCTGCTCATACTTCACTTCCTGTCCTGCTCATTATGGCTTATGAATATTCATGACATCACCAGAAGTAAAGCGTGCGGCGCTGAAAATACAGGCCGCCCGCAACATCCACGTGCCGTATGGCTACCGCTTGCTCCATACGTTACCAGCACGATATGATATCAGAGTTAAGCAGGCGTGCACAACCCTTCCAGGTGAGAGGCTAATCCCCCACCTTCCATTGAAACATCCCAATCCATCCACCTGGTGCCTCTCGTGCTGCGCTCTTCCATGTTTATTGTCTTATATTCAAGAGAAGCCGTCACACAGCTCAGATAATTGAAGATAAAGTTCTGAATTTTTCAACCTATAAAATAAATACTAAAACAAAACATACCCCACAAGTATGGAATCGCTGTCTCATCTGGAACTTTTTCCTCTTTTTCTGCATATCAAAGTAAAATGCACACTTCGTTGAGCAAAAGAAAACACAAGACTTAAAATATCTGTGGTTGGAAAATAACGATCTAATGGCTCATTGGAGAAGGGGAGGGAAAAAAGGCAAAAATTGAAATTTGCCCCATCAGGACGGGGTTGAAACGTTCATATACACTCCTAGGATTGCTGCCTCCTGTAGGTATACCCTGTTCTCTGCATCTGGGAAGAGGAAATTTGCATATCTTATGTCCCATGGGGTATTGCATGGCCAATAACTCTCCGTACTCAGAACTGTCGCTCTCTTCAAGGAGAAACATTACCCCCTATAGAAAGGAGTGTGCAGTGATCTGACCTTCTCCAGTACAGAAAGTTCTGGCTTCTACACCTGCAGAGCAAGTAGTGAATAGACGCGGAGGCCGGAGAACAGCTGGACAGCCTCCATGTCAGACAGACGAGTGATCGGCTCCACCACGTCCCATCTTTATGTCAGGACAGCGACTCGAGTTTCGAGGTCTGAGGGACGGTCCGGTGCAGATATTTATCCAGGAATTAGTGCACAGAATGGAGAAAGTGATTTGTCACAAAGAAGAAGAGAGAGAATGAAGGAGAAGACCAAGGAAGGTGACAAGTGTCAGCCAAGAGGGAGGAGCCGGACGCCGACCACGACTGATGACGACATTGAGCCTGCACCGATTCTGAGGGACGGACGAGCAACAGCGGATTAGGGGGAAAATGATCAGTAAATTAACCCCGACTCTGCTGAGCAACAATAGTGTATTGTAAGTGGTATGTCCTGACGAAGGGGTCCTCTGAACCCTGGAACGCGTTGAATAAACCATGTTGACCCTTTACTATTCCTGGAATTCTTCTGATGGCACCGCGATGATGATCCTCTTTTCCTACTAAGTGTATACTTCTACCAGGTCTGGCACTGACCTGTGGATCTGCAGCAGCCGCCATTATTATTATAAGTCTGTTTATCATCCTCACCAGGTGAGTAGTTCTCTTGGTGGGTGCACCCTATGCAACGTGAGATAAGACCCGATTGCGCTTTTGGTGTCTCCTTTTTCTATCTGAATAACAATCCACTACAGACTTAGGGACCAAAAGAAATCACAGGAGAGAACGGACAGAAGGATGGGACATCTGCAGACAAAATGTGACCGATGCTCTAAGGAAGATGAAAGTTTCTGAAAGAAGCCGCCAAGAACGAAGACTCAAGACTGATGAAGACGTGACGAGAGCGGAGAAACCGCGACTCACAGATCAGAAGAAAATTATCAGGGAAATGAAAGCTGTTGTCAGACGGAGAAAATGTAGAGAAAACCAGAGCAAGTCTGGAGAAACCTCATCTATTATAGGACGACGCCGGAGAGACGTCATCACATCCACCAGAGCCAACAAGGAGCCTCGCTTCTCACCTCGTGGTGTAAGAGGCCGGAGCTCCTCCATCATCACGTCCTGGTACCGATCCTGGTGTCCTTCTAGATACTCCCACTCCTCCATGGAGAGATAGACAGCGACGTCCTGACACCTTATAGGAACCTGACAACAGCGACACCGTCATCACCCAGAATCCTCCAGTGCTGTATAATGTCCCAGCAGTCACCTCTCCGCTCATCACCCAGAATCCTCCAGTGCCGTCCTGTATAATGTCCCAGCAGTCACCTCTCCGCTCATCACCCAGAATCCTCCAGTGCTGTATAATGTCTAAGCAGTCACCTCTCCTCTCATCACCCAGAATCCTCCTGTCCTGCATAATGTCCCTGCAGTCACCTCTCCAGTCATCACCCAGAATCCTCCAGAGCTGTCCTGTATAATGTCCCTGCAGTCACCTGTCTGCTCATCACCCAGAATCCTCCAGTGCTGCATAATGTCCCAGCAGTCACCTCTCCAGTCATCACCCAGAATCCTCCAGTGCCATCCTGTATAATGTCCCAGCAGTCACCTCTCCAGTCATCACCCAGAATCCTCCAGTGCTGTATAATATCCCAGCAGTCACCTCTCCGCTCAGCAGCTCAATCATCTTGTTGCTGAGCTCCAGGATCTTCTTGTTCCTCTCATGTAGCAGGGAATGCGGGGGAGGCTCTGTGATGGGGCCCGGGCTCCGCCCTCCTGACTCCTGGAGATGGATGATGGGAGTCACACTGTCCCCCGGTGTCTTCCTCACTATTGTGTAATCCTGTGTATGGAGAGAGACACTTAGGGTGCTTTCACACTAGCGTCGTACGACGCACGTCGCAATGCGTCGTTTTAGAGAAAAAAAACGCATCCTGCAAAATTGCTTGCAGGATGCGTTTTTTCTCCATACACTTGCATTAGCGACGCATTGCGATGGATTGCCACACGTTGCATCCGTCGTGTGACGGATGCGTTGTGTTGGACCGTCGGCACAAAAAAACGTTACATGTAACTTTCTTTGTGCGTCGTGTCCGCCATTTCCGACCGCACATGCGCGGCCCCCTCCTCCCCGGACATTACAATGGGGCAGCGGATGCGTTGTAAAACTGCATCCGCTGCCCCCGTTGTGTTTTTTTTTTCCACAGTATGCGTCGGTACATCGCATTGCGACGTGCTTCGTACAACGCTAGTGTGAAAGTAGCCTTAGGGAGAAGATTCCTTCCCGACTCCAGATCTGACAATCAGTAGAAATCCCGGGATCAATAACCGTCTCCAGTAATCTGGGGCCATAACCGGGAATATTATTCCCCTCCGGACAGACATCCCGGCCCCTCTACAGCTCTTATAGGGAATCCCCATGACAACTCCTCCGGGCAGAGAGCTCCACACAATCACTGCTCTTACAGGAAAGAATCCTTCTCTCTATTCTGGATTTCCTCCTCCCGATGTCGGACTTGTCACAGAACACAATAAAGCTGATAGAAATGTAGAGGAGTTACCTCTCCGCTCAGCAGGGAGACGATCTCCAGGGCCAAGTGGAATAATCTTCTGGTGGTCTCATCCCTGTCCTCGTCCATCCTCGGGGTCATTCAGGAGGAGGAGGGATGAGCACTGGATCAGCTGGAGGGATCTCGTCCTGCCGGCGTCTTCATGATGAAGAAGAAGATGGAAATCACAGGGGACGAGAGAACGACAATCACTAAATTCTGCCAAATATCAACATTTATCAGGAGGAATCTGGGGGAAAAGCCACAAAACTCCACCGCGGCCTCCTCCGCCGATCTGACCGCTCATTATCAGCCTCGTAGGAGGACGGTCACTGTGGTAACTACACCGCCAGCAAGGGACGGTCACCGTGGTAACTACACCGCCAGCGGGGGACGGTCACCGTGGTAACTACACCCCCCAGCAGAGGACGGTCACCGTGGTAACTACACCTCCAGCGGGGGCCGTGAGATGAGGAGCAGACGCTGCACATCCCCCATACAATGCTGCCCGTCCCCAACACTGAGGAGCGCAGTCACATGGAGCAGGAGCCTCCACAGGAACAGCTCTGATCTCACCCCACACTCTCCTCTCACAGATTTACCACAAGCACCAAAACTCCACCAAACCCTCCTGTAATCTCACCGGAATGGCGGGAAATCTGCTGCTGGCTGACACCAGAGAACACGAGCTGCACACAACCAGGACGGAGCTGCTGCACTGAGAGCTGAAGGACCTGTGGTGACGTCACGGTCATGTGATCAGGGGGTGGAGCTAAAAGACTACTTGAAGGACCTGTGGAGCAGCAGACTCTTCCGACCTCCTTGTTCTGTCTCCATTCTCCTCACAGTGACACTGTGTCGTGGTGCTGACTGGAAAGCGCGGGAACGTCCTGTCAGGGTGTGTGTCCACGGTCAGGAAACGCTGCTTGTTTGACGCTGCGCAGAGCTGCAGCGTCAAACACGCAGCGTCCAGATGTTCCAGCATAGTGGAGGGGATTTTTTGAAATCCCGTGTCCACTATGCGTGGAAACCCGCACGCGTCGGCCCTGCGACTCCGGACATGCTGCGCGTCTTTTCAGATCGCAGCATGTCCGTTTACCTTACGGGGTCGCTGCAAGTAATATCACAGGGCCCTATGCGAGGGGTGCGATGATCCCGGATGTGTACAATGAACACATCCGGCATCATCGCGTCCCAGAAAGGGGGCGTGGCTTAGCACCGAGCGGCTTTGCCGCTCCGACGATACCGCCGGCCATCCCGACCGTGGACACGCACCCTCAGGGTATGTGTCCACGTTCAGGAAACGCTGCGTTTTTGCCGCAGCGTCAAAAACGCAGCGTCCAGATGTTACAGCATAGTGGAGGAGATTTAATGAAATCCCGTCTCCACTGTGCATTAAAAACCGCATGCGTTTTTCCCGCAAAAACGCACATGCGTTGCGTTTTTTCAGAACGCAGTATGTTGCTACAATGAGCAAAACACGCAGGAACACCGCAGGTGACCTGCCAGTGACCTCAGGTGCATTTTTGGTCAGGATTTTACCTGCATTTAATCCTGACCAAAGCCTGAAGCAAAGCTGACCGTGGACACATACCCTCAGGGGGCGCCGGCCCATAGTGATGGCAGCCCGGTTCTCTTTGCCGACTCTTTTCTTACATAGTAATACGTTTTCCTCAGTCCTGGTTCCCGGTGTTTCCCTGTACAGTGAGGGCCTCATTATACCCCTGTATAAGTCTCTAGTGAAGCAGTACACACTGTCACCTGAATTTGGAGGGAACAATTTTCAGTCAGGGGCGGGGTTTTCAGGTGTTTGATTCACCCTTTCCTTACCCGCTGGCTGCAATATTGGATTGAAGTTCATTCTCTGTCCTCCGTAGTACATGCCTGCACAAGGCAATCTTGCCTTACGCAAGTGTGTACTATAGAGCAGAGGTGTCAAACTGCATTCCTCGAGGGCCGCCAACGGGTCATGTTTTCAGGATTTCCTTAGCATTCCACAAGGTGCTGGAATCATTCTGTGCAGGTGATTAAATTATCACCTGTGCAATACAAGGAAATCCTGAAAACATGACCTGTTGGCGGCCCTCGAGGAATGCAGTCTATGGAGGACAGTCAATCATATGATTGACGGTCATATGTCTTTTGGACACACTGCCACGTATCGTCAGCACAAGAGAAAATCCTGTGGAGTGCCCCCTAAGTAGGGCATTGGGGTACTCGGTACCGGGTCCTGCGGTTCTGGGGATGTCACGGTGGCTGACCCGGTCCGTGGCCCTCAAGGGTGTCCAGTAAAAGAGTTTATATATGGGCAAGATGTAATAAAGAACGAGGAGACAGGTTTGCAGTCTTTTACCTTGTTTACTGAAGACTTCAGATGGTATCCTCAGCCCAGAGCACCAGATGACAGGGCAGGCAGAGTCCGGTCGGTCTGAAGGCAATTCCAGAGTCCCCTTATCCAGGTGAAAATCAGTAGCCTTCCTACTAGCGCCTGTGTGTTGTACCTCCCTGCAGAGCTTCTCGGTAAGGTCCTCACAACTTTTGTGGATGTTTCTCATCTCTCTCTGTCCCCCAGATGGTATGGATAGGACAACCCATATGACTGGGTAGGCCTGGAGCTTATTTATAGGGACCCTAGAGACGCCCCTCTCCCACAATTTGCCTCCGTGTCTTCTTAGGTATTAAGGTCGGGCAGCCAACTTGGAATTGACTGTCCTGCCGGTCTCTGAGCAAGGCTTAGAGACAGTTGCTCCCTCTGTGTTTCTGGCTACCGGCTTCTGCGCCTCAGAAAGGAGCAGCTTGTTACTGTCTGTTTTCCCTCTGGTATTTCTCTCCTGTGCTCCGCTTTCCTGCACACTCTCTGCAGTATATTCACCTTTTAGGGTCTTTTCCCAGGAGTTGCAGCACTTCAGGCCAGCAGAGCTCCACTTCTTCTGTCTGCCTGACAGGAACTCAACTCGTTTTCCTCCAAATCAGGATGTAAATAGGGGAGTTCACCCTAAACAGGCTTAGAGCTCCCCCTTCTGGTCTGGAGTGTGAACATGTTGCATGTGTGTAATACCTGAATGTGGTTGTCTTTCATTGCCTTCAGACATGACATCACTTCTCCCCTGAAAGGATAATGACATCACTGCGACGACCCGGACACTGGGGCGCCGCACCTGTCAAAAGGGAGAGTCGCGTTGAGGGCCAGAGAAGACATGAGGAGGAATATTCGATAACGGCAGAATCTGCTGCAGACATGGGGGAATAATACACGCTGTGTTCGGCGGTCAGGGCTAGAGAAGCCATGAGGAGCAATATTAGATAGCGGCAGAATCTGCTGCAGACACAGGGGAATAAGGCTAGGTTCACATTGCATTAAAGCAGCCCGTTCAACACATGCATTAAATGGGCTGCGTGAGTGCAAGTGCCGAAATTCGATTGCGCTGACGGACCCGGAAACGCTGCAGCCAGTGTCCCAGGGTCCATCACTGTCGGCACATCGCTAGTGCATGTTTTTGTGTCCAAGCCAACTTGTTGACAAAATTTAGTTGTGACCCGAAAAATCAAGGCCACATTCAGATCAGTCTGTTATCTGAGGCTGACGACTGGTTTATCTGGTGGTGGAAAATCGTAGCTTCGCTGGCATAAGTTTCATAGTTCTGTCTGCTAGCCTTGTTCTTTTTTTTCTTTTTTTTAATTCTCCAAAACCCAAAAATTTTTTCATACAGTCTGTTATGTCAGGCTGAGGCCTGTTGTATCTAGAAAAAAAATTTTAAACTCGGATAAGGGTATGACTCCACGATCAGGATGGCCGGCGGTATCGCCGCAGCGGCGAAGCCGCTCGGCGCTAAGCCCCGCCCCCTTAATGGGACGCGATCATGCCGGATGTGTTAACTCTTCACATCCGGGATGATCGCTCTGTCCCATAGGGCCCTGTGATATGCCTTGCGGGGACGCTGCATCCCCGCAAGGTGTACGGACATGCTGCGATCTGAAAAGACGCGCAGCATGTCCGTAGTCGCAGGGCCGCCGCGTGCGGGTTTCCACGCATAGTGGAGACGGGATTTCATCAAATCCCCTCCACTATGCTGGAACATCTGGACGCTGCTTGTTTGACGCTGCAGCGCTGCGCAGCGTCAAACAAGCAGCGTTTCCTGAACGTGGAAACATACCCTAAGGAGGATTAGTTAAATGAGATGCTCATAGAAAGAAAAAACTAATACCATAAAAGAAGATCTTTATTAAATTATATTAAAAATCAACAACAACCAAAAAATTAGAAAAACAAAAACCAGGCAGCTGTAAAAAATGCCAACCTGCAAAAAATAAGAAGGGTATGTGCACACGCTGCGGATTTTGCTGCGGATCCGCAGCGTTTCCGCAGCTGCGGGTCCGCAGCAGTTTCCCATGAGTTTACATTACAATGTAAACCTATGGGAAACAAAACGCTGTGCACATGCTGTGGAAAAAAACGCAGCGGTTTACATTCCGCAGCATGTCACTTCTTTCTGTGGATTCCGCAGCGGCTTTACACCTGCTCCAATAGAAAACTGCAGGTGTAAAACCGCAGTCAAATCCGCAGAAAGGCTATGTGCACACGTTGCGGATTAGGCTTAGGAATTTCTGGTGCGGATTCTGCATCTCTTTGCAGAAAACGCAGGTGCAGATTTGTTGCTTTTTTGTGCGTTTTTGCTGGGGATTTTTTGTGGATTTATTGCATTTTTTACCCCTGCGGATTTCTATAGTGGAATGGGTACAAAAACCCTGCAGATCCGCAAAAAAGAAGTGACATGCTACTTCTTTTAATCCGCAGTGTTTCCGCACGGAATTTCCCGCACCATCAGCACAGCGTTTTTTTTTGCCATTGATTTACATTGTACTGTAAATCACTTGCGGATCTGCAGCGTTTCTGCACCGCAAAAAACGCTGCGGATCCGCAGGAAATCCGCAACGTGTGCACATACCCAAAAACCGCGGTAAATCCGCGATAAATCTGCAGCAAAAACGCAGCATTTTTAACATGCAGATTTATCAATTCCGCTGCGGAAAAATCCGCATAGGACCATTATACGTGTGCACATAGCCTTATGCAATTGGTGGGCCTAATAGCCCTAGTAACCCCTACCAAGCCCTGCCTGTCAGCGGAGGTTGGCACCCTAATGCACGCAAATGGCGCCCCCGCCAATTTATCTGCATCCGTATTTTTTGCAGGAACTGCATCCTGATCAGGATTTGGTTGGAAATGTGAAATTCTGACTTATGGGGCAGAGAGTAGAGACTGGTGAAAGGAAAAGGAAAAAAAATGGTTCTCCGCTCCTGCGCAGTATGACATCCACATGCAGACTGGACGCAGGCAGCCTGATCCGGGGGCCTCTACATTGACAATCATATGTCTTTTGGACGCGCTGCTAAGTATCATCAGCACAAGAGAAAGTCCTGTCAAAAGAGAGAAGCCATGAGGGGGAATATTAGACAATGGCAGAATCTGCTGCAGACACGGGGGGAATAAGGCTAGGTTTACATTGCGTTAAAGCAGCCCGTTCAACACATGCGTTAAATGGGCTGCGTTAATGCAAGTACCGAAATTCGATTGCACTAGCGCAGATAGAGCTAGCAGATGCTCTATTTGCGCTAGCGGTGACGGCCCCGGAAACGCAGCCCGCATCCCAGGGTCCGTCACTGACTGCACATCACTAGCGCATGCCCATTTTGGGCAGGCGCCAGCGATGCGCCCGAAATAGAGAATGGCAGCGTTAACGGACTGCTTAAACGTAATGTGAACCCAGCCTAATACACAATGTGTTTGGAGGCCTCAGAGGCCTCGCACAGAATCTGCCATATTGTTACCATGTGGTACTTAATATATATCTAGCTGCTGTTTTCTTTGGCTATTTTTTTTTCTTCACTTGATACCTGCTCCTTTTATTGAAAAGCAATCCATAGCCCCCTTATTTTAACATTTATTTGCTTGTTCATGCTGTCTACTACAGCCAGGTTATTTTAATCTAAGAACGTGCAAATCTACCTTTTTTTTTTGTCCCAGACACCAGATGTGGATGCGCCATAAAACCTTTTTTTTTGTGTCCTAGCCAACTTGTTGACACAATTTAGTTGTGCCCAAAAAAATCAAGGCCACATTTAGATCAGTCTGTTATCTGAGGCTGACGACTGGTGTATCTGTGGTGGAAAAATCGTAGCTTCGCAGGCATAAGTTTCATAGTTCTGTCTCCAAGCTTTTTTTTTTATTTTAAAAATTCTACAAAACCCCAAATAAATGTAATACAGTCTGTTATGTCAGGCTGAGGCCTGTTGTATCTTTGGTGGAAAAATCGTAGCTTCACAGGCATATATTTCATTGTTCTGTCTGCTAACCTTGTTCCACTCTTTTTTCTTTTTTTTTTATTTAAAATTTCTCCAAAACCACCCAAAAATTTTTATACTGTCTGTTATGTCAGGCTGAGGCCTGTTGTATCTGTGGTAGAAAAATCGTAGCTTCGCAGGCAGAGGTTTCAGGCCATGTGCACACACTGCGGATTCTGCTGCAGAATTTTCCGCAGCGGATTTGCTAAATCCGCAGTGAAAATCCGCTGCGGTTTTCACTGCGGATTTTATCGCGGTTTCTTTTGCGGTTTCCTCTGTGGGTTTTCACCTGCAGATTTCTATTGGCCCAGGTTGAAACCCGCAGCGGAATCCGCACAAAGAATTGACATGCTGCGGAAAATAAACCGCGGCGTTTCTGGGTGTTTTTTTCCGCAGCATGTGCACTGTGGATTTTGTTTCCCATAGATTTACATTGTACTGTAAACTCATGGGAAACTGCTGCGGATCCGCAGCTGCAAAAACGCTGCGGATCCGCAGCAAAATCCGCAGCGTGTGCGCATAGCCTCATAGTTCTGTCTGCTAGCCTTGTTCTTTTTTTTAGTTTAAAAATTCTCCAAAACCCCCCCAAAAATTTAATACAGTCTGTTATGTCAGGCTGAGGCCTGTTGAATCTGTGGTGGAAAAATCGTAGCTTCGCAGGCATAAGTTTCATAGTTCTGTCTGCTAGCCTTGTTTTTTTTTTTTTTTAACCCCTTTCTGCCAGCTGACGGAATAGTACGTCAGCTGGCAGAACCCCCGCTTTGAAGTGGACTCCGGCGGTGAGCCCACCTCAAAGCCATGACATGTCATCTGTTTTGTACAGCTGACATGAGCGCGAGCGGAATCGCAATCCGCCCGCGCCCATTAACTAGTTAAATGCTGCTGTCAAACACTGACAGCGGCATTTAACTGGCGCTCCCGGACGCGCGGCCGGAGGTGCTCGCACCGCTGACCCCGTCACATGATCGGGGGACATTGGTGCGTTGCCATAACAACCAGAGGTCTCCTTGAGACCTCTATGGTTGTTGATGGCCGATTGCTTTGAGTGCCACCCTGTGGTCGGCGTTCAAAGCACACCTGCATTTCTGCTACATAGAGGTGATCTGTGCTTCACCTCGATGTAGCAGACCCGATCGTGTAGTGCATGCTTCTAGCCTCCTATGGAAGCTATTGAAGCATGCCAAAAAATTTTTAAAAAAAGGGTTTAAAAATATAAAAAAATATATAAAAGTTTAAATCACCCCCCTTTCGCCCCAATCAAAATAAAACAATAAAAAAAAATCAAACCTACATATATTTGGTATCGCCGCGTTCAGAATCGCCCGATCTATCAATAAAAACAAAGTATTAACCTAATCGCTAAATGGTGTAGCGAGAAAAAAAATCAAAAAGCCAAAATTACTTTTTTTTGGTCGCTGCAACATTGCATTAAAATGTAATAACGGGCGATCAAAAGAAGGTATCTGCACCAAAATGGTATAATTAAAAGCATCAGCTCGGCACGCAAAAAATAAGTCCTCACCCGACCCCAGATCACGACAATTGGAGACGCTACCGTGATCAGAAAATTGCGCAATTTGTTTTTTTTTTTTTAGCTAACTTTGGAATTTTTTTTTTACCACTTAGAAAACAGAGAATCTAAACATGTTTGGTGTCTATGAACTCGTAATGACCTGGAGAATCATAATGGCAGGTCAGTTTTAGCATTTAGTGAACCTAGCAAAAAAGCCAAACAAAAAAACAAGTGTGAGATTGCACTTTTTTTGCAATTTCATCGCACTTGGAATTTTTTTCCCATTTTCTGTTACATGACATGGTAAAACTAATGGTATCGTTCAAAAGTACAACTCATCCCGCAAAAAATAAGCCCTCACATGGCCATATTGACAGAAAAATAAAAAAGTAATGGCTCTGGAAATAAGGGGAGCGAAAAACTAAAATGAAAAAAGCTCCGGGGCGAAGGGGTTAAAAATCCTCCAAAACCCAAGGCATAAGTTTCATAGTTCTGTCTGCTAGCCTTGTTCCACTCTTTTTTTTATTTTAAAAATTCTACAAAACCCCCAACATTTTTAATACAGTCTGTTATGTCAGGCTGAGGCCTGTTGTATCTGTGGTGGAAAAATCGTAGCTTTGCAGGCATAAGTTTCATAGATCTGTCTGCTAGCCTTGTTCTTTTTTTTATATATTAAAAATTCTACAAAACCCCCCAAAATTTAATACAAAGTGTTGCACAAGAAAGTGATGACCTGCAGAATTCCAGACAAAAACTGGAGGAGGTATGTTTTATAGAACTGTGCAATTTGGACAAAAATATATATCACTTCCTTTATGCAGACTGTCCCGTTTCCGCACTACATGTCAGCCTCCCTGACTAGGTCAGCATTTAATTAAGTTTAAGTTGCCAGAAGGAAAATGAAAATGTATTTTATGTGTACCTTGATATGAACTCTTAGTGTGGCTACGGGCAGGTGCAATGTTGCATCCCCCTCAATTTACATTCTGAGCACTTGGTCACATCTTGCCCAAATTCAGTCAGCAGCGCTGCACCTCTGCACAGACATTGCAGGAGCTTACAACCACTCAGTGTTGGCACAACCCCTGTCTGTAAGACGGTACAGAATAAAGGCCGCAAACCAGTGGCGGTAATGAAATTGAGTGGAGGTACAGAGCCACTGACTGACTTATGGTAATCCACACTTGAATGCTTGATTTAAGTGCTCAGTATGCAAATTAAAGGGATGTAATTGGGCACTGCATCCTTGGCCACGCCAAGGGTGCACTGAAGACGAAAAAGATGATCCAGCTTCCAAAAGGCAAAGATTTGATTACGCATTTTGCTTTCTTAAATATTTGTTAAAGAATGCAATGGATGTTTGAAGTGCGTAGCTGTGTCTACACCCATGATGGAATCTTTTAATCAGTAAATCTTTGCCTTTTGGAAGCTTGGTCATCTTTTCAACTACGCCTTATTGGGGGACACAGGACCACTAGGAGTACACTAAGTTAACACAGAAAGATTAACGCCTCCCCTGCAGTCTACACCCTCTCACTGGGCAATATTCAACCTGTTCTTGCTTACTGTCTGTAGGAGGCACTTCGGTCTGTTTCAGACCCAAACGTTTTTCTTTTCTTTTTGATTTTCTGTAAATTTTAATTTTTTAATTAACGGAGTGAAGGGGACGACGGATTTCTTTCAAGGGTCCCCTCTCCCCCGAACCATCAACAGGCGAGCACGTGGAGTATACCTCCCCGTACCCTCTCCTGCGATGACTGGGGCACGCCTAATCTACGCTTGGGGTGACTGTTCCTATACGGTTCCGATCTCCCCCCTGTAAGATGGCGAGCACATAGAGTTCTGGCTCTTATGTGCCTCTCCTGGGCTCCACCGCATATCAAGGTCCCCACGACAGCTGTAAGTCCCCTGCGGCAGGCACAGATGAAGATGAACGGAGGGTCGTCTCCATCCCCCGACAAAGGGAGGATGGATTGAGCTCATACCCTTGCAATGGAGGCTGCGTTCCTACTCGGTGGCGGTGAGTAGTTCCCTTCCTCACGCTACCTGCGTGGGAAGGTGCGGTTCTGGTACCCCCGGGGAGAGGTGCCGCTGGCTGGACGCCAGTGACGGTCAGTCGTGGCCCGCCGGCGCACACCACCGGCAGGCTCCAGAAATTTAGTCCCCAGCTTTTCAGCCGGACTAGGCCGCAAGCTTAATTCCCCACCCACCGCCGGATCCCCGCCCACTATCCAGGCGCTTCTCATTTTGAACGAGAAGCGCCCTGCAAATCTCGGGGGCCATCTTGGGACTCCACTTGGGGAAACTGGCCGAAAACGCTGAACTGACTGCTCTGAAGGCACCGATCTTCTCCTATTCCTCACTGGGGACACAGGCACAGGACCTTTGGGTAATGCTGTACAGGAGAGCTTAACCCTTCTCTGCAAGCGAATACCCTGCATTTCTGGCCCTCATCTTTAACCCCTTCCCGACCTGTGACACAGCATATGCGTCATGAAAGTCTGTGCCAATCCGACCTGTGACGCATATGCTGTGTCACAGAATGATCACGTCCCTGCAGATCGGGTGAAAGGGTTAACTAATTTCACCCGACCTCCAGGGACAGGGGGTGTGGTACTTCAGCCCAGGGGGAGGCTTAGCCCCCCCCCCCCGTGGCTATGATCGCTCTGATTGGCTGTTGAAAGTGACGTTTCACTTCCAATCAGAGCAATCGTAATATTTCACCAATGAAAATTGGTGAAATATTACAATCCAGCCATGGCCGATGCTGTAATATCATCGGCCATGGCTGGAAACCCTGCTCATCCACCGCCTCCGTCCTGCCCTGTCCTGTGCTCTGCTCCCCTCCGTCCTCCTGTCCGTTCCCCCCCCCGCAGTCCGATCCCACCCCCGCATACTTAACGACCTCCGGTGTCCATCCGTCTTCTGCATGGGCACCGCCATCTTTCGGCCGGCAGATTCATTCCAGGTACATTTTGATAGCTGTGACAGGCTCTATCACAGCGATCAAAAAAAAAAAAAAAAACACCCCCCCCCCCCCCTTTATCAGCCACATAGGTAGGGACAATTTTTTTATTTTTCCACTAGGGTTAGAACTAGGGCTAGGGTTAGAATTAGGGTTAGAATTGGGCTATATGCACACGGTGCGGATTTGGCTGCAGATGCCCAGTGGATTGGCCGCTGCAGAGCCGTAGCAGTTTTCCATCATGTTTACAGTACCATGTAAATGTATGGAACACCAATCTGCTGTGCCCATGGTGCGGAAAATACCATGCGGAAACGCTGCGTTATTTTCCGCATCATGTAAAATCTTTGTGCGGATTCTGCAGTGTTTTACACCTGTTCCTCAATAGGAATCTGCAGGTGAAATCCGCACAAAAAACACTGGAAATCCACGTTAAATACGTAAGTAAAACGCAGTGCGTTTAACCTGCGGATTTTTCAAAAACCACGGATAAATCCTCACATGAATCCGCAATGTGGGCACATAGCATTAGGATTAGAATTAGGGTTGGAATTAGGGTTAAGATTAGGGTTAGGGGTGTGTTGCGGTTAAGGTTGGGATTAGTGTTAGGGGTGTGTTGGGATTAGTGTTAGGGGTGTGTTGGGGTTAGTGTTGTGGTTAGGGGTGTGTTGGGGTTAAAGATGTGATTAGGGTTATGGCTAGAGTTGGGATTAGGGTAGGGGTGTGTTGGGGTTAGTGTTGGAGTTAAAATTGAGGGGTTTCCACTGTTTAGGCACATCAGGGGTCTCCAAACGCGACATGGCGCCACCATTGATTCCAGCCAATCTTGCGATCAAAAAGTCAAATGGGGCTCCCTCCCTTCCGAGCCCCGACATGCACCAAAACAGTGGTTTACCCAAACATGGGGCATTAGCGTACTCAGGAAAAATTGCACAACAACTTTGAGGTCTAATTTCTCCGGTTACCCTTGGGAAAATAACAAAATGGGGGCTAAAAACTGATTTTTGTGTGAAAAAATGATTTATTTTCACGGCTCTGCGTTATAAATTTCTGTGAAGCACTTGGGGGTTCAAAGTGCTCACCACACATCTAGATAAGTTCCTTGGGGGGCTAGTTTCCAAAATGGGGTCACTTGTGGGGGGTTTCTACTGTTTAGGCACATCCGGGGCTTTGCAAACGTAACATGACGCCCGCAGACCATTCCATCAAAGTCTGCATTCCAAAACGTCACTACTTCCCTTCCGAGCCCTGACGTGTGCCCAACCAGTGGTTTACCCCCACATATGGGGTATCAGCGTACTCAGGAGAAACTGGACAACACCTTTTGGGGTCCAATTTCTCCTGTTAGGCTACGTTCACATTAGCGTCTTTGGGCGCAGCGTCGTCGACGCAACCCAAAACGCATGTCAAACCGCATACACAACGCAGTGTTTTTTGACGCATGCGGTCAACGCAGAACCCAATAAAAATTAAACCACAATAAATTGCAAGAGAAAAAAAAATGTCACACACATAAAAAACAAACAAACAACAAGCATTGCAAAGAATAAAAAAAAAATGGGCAGAGAAATTATATACTTACATCTCTTGAAGGCAGAGTTGTGTCTCGTGTACTCTCTGTTTCCAGACGTGCAGGCAAGTGAAACACAATGCAATCACCCTTTTTTTTATATATATATATGGGGTGGTCTTGTCACGGTCTAGACACTTCATCACTTGTTTTTTACTCAAAAGGTGCATGCGTCGAACAACGCAGGTCAACGCAGGCACTTGCGCCCTATGCGTTTTACATAGACAGTAATGTGGTTTTTTGGCGCATTTACGACACAAGTGCGTTGCATACGTTGTTTACCGGAAATTTGGCGCAGGAAAAATGCAACATGTAGCGTCGGTCGCGCCCTGTCTGGTGCGCCCAAATGACGCATGCGTCGTACAACGCTTGACAACGCATACCGGCGCATGTCCATGCGCCCCCCATGTTAAAGATAGGGGCGCATGACGCATGCGTCGGTATCCGTCGACGACGCTGTGCCCAAAGATGCTAATGTGAACGTAGCCTTACCCTTGTGAAAAAAAAATTGCGGGCTAAAAAATAATTTTTGAGGAAAGAAAAATTATTTTTTATTTTCACGTCTCTGCGTTATAAACTTCTGTGAAGCACTTGGAGGTTCAAAGTGCTCATCACACATCTAGATTAGTTCCTTGGGAGGTCTAGTTTCCAAAATGGGGTCACTTGTGGGGAAGCTCCAATATTTAGGCACACAGGGGCTCTCCAAACGCGACATGGTGTCCGCTAATGATTGGAGCTAATTTTTCATTCAAAAAGTCAAATGGTGCTCCTTTCCTTCCGAGCCCTGCCGTGTGCCCAAACAGTGGTTTACCCCCACATGTGAGGTATTGCTATACTCAGGAGAAATTGCCCAACAAATTTTAGGATCCATTTTGTCCTGTTGCCCATGTAAAAATTAAAAAATTGAGGCTAAAAGAAATTTTTTTGTGAAAAAAAAAAAGTACTTTTACATTTTTACGGATCAATTTGTGAAGCACCTGGGGGTTCAAAGTGCTCACTATGTATCTCGATAAGTTCCTTGGGGGGTTTAGTTTCCAAAATAGGGTCACTTGTGGGGGAGCTCACATAACTCTCTGGTTTAACAGAAATTCAAAATTTGAAAATTGCAAAATTTTCACCAAATTTCCGATTTCTTTTCACAAATAAACGCAAACATTATTGACCTAAATTTACTACTAAAAAGAAGCCCAATATGTCACGAAAAAGTAATCTCAGAATTGCTAGGATCCGTTGAAGCGTTCCTGAGTTATTACCTCATAAAGGGACACTGGTCAGAATTGCAAAAACTGGCCAGGTCATTAAGGTCAAAATAGGCTGGGTCATGAAGGGGTTAAAGGCACACTATGTCTCACCCTAACGAGGCCAAAAAGGTTAACAAAAAGCACAGTGTTTTTTTTACCTCATGTGCCACGTGTCATACTGCCTTGCCCAAAACTGTACACAGTACTCCATGTGCGGTCTAACCATGGATTTGTACAGAGGCAGTATAATGTGTTGTGAATTTGGATTCTGGGCTCCCCCGGTGGCTACTGGTGGAATTGAACTGGTGTCTTCATCTTCTCTGTTCACCTGTTCCCATCAAGATGTGGGAGTCGCTATATAACCTTGCTGCTCTGTTAGTTGCTTGCCGGTCAACAATGTTATCAGAAGCCTCTCTGTGCTTGTTCCTGCTCCTAGACAACTACTAGATAAGTTGGACTCTTGTCCATGTTTGTTTTTGCATTTTGTTCCAGTTCACAGCTGTAGTTTCGTTACTGTGTCTGGAAAGCTCTTGTGAACGGGAATTGCCACTCTGGTGTTATGAGTTAATGCCAGAGTTTTAAAGTAATTTCTGGATGGTGTTTTTGATAGGGTTTTCAGCTGACCATGAAAGTGTCCTTTCTGTCTTCTGCTATGTAGTAAGTGGACCTCAAATTTGCTAAACCTATTTTCATACTACGTTTGTTATTTCATCTCAACTCACCGCCAATACATGTGGGGGGCCTCTGTCTCCTTTCGGGGTATTTCTCTAGAGGTGAGCTAGGACTAATATTTTCCTCTGCTAGCTTTATTTAGTCCTCCGGCTGGGCTGGGCATCTAGAATCAACGTAGGCATGCTACCCGGCCACTGCTAGTTGTGCGTTAGGTTTAGTTCATGGTCAGCTCAGTTCCCATCTTCCAAGAGCTAGTTCCTATATATGCTTATGCTATGTTCTCTTGCCATTGAGATCATGACAGTTTGACCGGCCCGCAAAGTGTTAATTGTTTGGGCTGAAGCAGGAGAAAAAGAAGTGTTGAAGGGAAATTTTTTTTTTTTTCCCCTCAGAGTTTTGCTGCCTAGCCCTTAATTGCTGTCTAGCTGCTTCTTACCTCCTCTTAACCCTTGAATGGCTCTGTGTCCACCTGTTTGTAATGGATCTTCAGAGTGTAACTGCAGGTTTGAATAATCTCGCCACGAAGGTACAAAATTTGCAAGATTTTGTTTGTCATGCACCTGTATCTGAGCCGAGAATTCCTTTGCCGGAATTTTTCTCGGGGAATAGATCCGGGTTTCAGAATTTTCGAAATAATTGCAAATTATTTTTGTCTCTGAAATCTCGCTCTGCCGGAGACCCTGCACAGCAGGTCAGGATTGTGATTTCCTTGCTCCGGGGCGACCCTCAAGACTGGGCTTTTTCATTGACACCAGGGGATCCTGCGTTGCTCAATGTGGATGCGTTTTTTCTGGCCTTGGGGTTGCTTTATGACGAACCTCATTTGGAGCTTCAGGCAGAAAAAACTTTGATGTCCCTATCTCAGGGGCAAGATGAAGCGGAAATTTACTGCCAAAGATTCCGTAAATGGTCTGTGCTTACTCAGTGGAATGAGTGCGCCCTGGCGGCGACTTTCAGAGAGGGTCTCTCTGATGCCATTAAGGATGTTATGGTGGGGTTCCCTGTGCCTACGGGTCTGAATGAGTCCATGACAATGGCTATTCAGATCGATAGGCGTTTGCGGGAGCGCAAACCAGTGCACCATCTGGCGGTGTCCACTGAGAAGTCGCCAGAGAGTATGCAGTGTGATAGAATTCTGTCCCGAAGCGAGCGGCAGAATTTTAGACGGAAAAATGGGTTGTGTTTCTATTGTGGTGATTCTACTCATGTTATATCAGCATGCTCTAAGCGCACTAAAAAGCTTGGTAAATCTGTTTCCATTTGCACCTTACCGTCTAAATTTATTCTATCTGTGACCCTGATTTGCTCTTTGTCATCTATTACCACGGACGCCTATGTCGACTCTGGCGCCGCTTTGAGTCTTATGGATTGGTCCTTTGCCAAACGCTGTGGGTATGATTTAGAGCCTTTGGAGACTCCTATTCCTCTGAAGGGGATTGACTCCACCCCATTGGCTAATAATAAACCACAATGCTGGACACAAGTAACTATGCGTATTAATCCGGATCACCAGGAGATTATTCGCTTTCTGGTGCTGTATAATCTACATTATGATTTGGTGCTAGGATTGCCTTGGCTGCAATCTCATAACCCAGTCCTCGACTGGAGAGCTATGTCTGTGTTGAGCTGGGGATGTAAGGGGGCTCATGGGGATGTACCTGTGGTTTCCATTTCATCATCCATTCCCTCTGAAATTCCTGAGTTCCTGTCTGACTATCGTGACGTCTTTGAAGAATCCAAGCTTGGTTCGTTACCTCCGCACCGAGAGTGCGATTGTGCCATAGATTTAATCCCGGGTAGTAAATACCCAAAGGGTCGTTTATTTAATCTGTCTGTGCCTGAACATGCTGCTATGCGAGAATATATAAAGGAGTCCTTGGAAAAGGGACATATTCGTCCATCGTCATCTCCCTTAGGAGCCGGTTTTTTCTTTGTGTCAAAAAAAGACGGCTCTTTGAGACCATGTATTGATTATCGGCTTTTGAATAAAATCACTGTTAAATATCAATACCCATTGCCGTTGCTGACTGATTTGTTTGCTCGCATAAAGGGGGCCAAGTGGTTCTCTAAGATTGACCTTCGTGGGGCGTATAATTTGGTGCGAATCAGGCAGGGGGATGAGTGGAAAACCGCATTTAATACGCCCGAGGGCCACTTTGAGTATTTAGTGATGCCTTTTGGTCTTTCTAATGCTCCGTCAGTTTTCCAGTCCTTTATGCATGATATTTTTCGCGATTATTTGGATAAATTTATGATTGTGTATCTGGATGATATTCTGATTTTTTCGGATGACTGGGACTCTCATGTCCAGCAAGTCAGGAGGGTTTTTCAGGTTTTGCGGTCTAATTCTTTGTGTGTGAAGGGTTCGAAGTGTGTTTTTGGGGTACAGAGGATTTCCTTTTTGGGATATATTTTTTCCCCCTCTTACATTGAAATGGATCCTGTCAAGGTTCAAGCTATTTGTGATTGGACGCAGCCCTCTTCTCTTAAGAGTCTTCAGAAATTTTTGGGCTTTGCTAACTTTTATCGTCGATTTATTGCTGGTTTTTCGGATATTGCTAAGCCATTGACCGATTTGACTAAGAAGGGTGCTGATGTTGCTGATTGGTCCCCTGATGCTGTGGAGGCCTTTCGGGAGCTTAAGCGCCGTTTTTCCTCTGCCCCTGTGTTGCGTCAGCCTGATGTTGCTCTACCTTTTCAGGTTGAGGTCGACGCTTCTGAGATCGGAGCTGGGGCAGTGTTGTCGCAGAAAAGTTCTGACTGCTCCGTGATGAGGCCTTGTGCCTTCTTTTCCCGTAAATTTTCGCCCGCTGAGCGGAATTATGATGTTGGGAATCGGGAGCTTTTGGCCATGAAGTGGGCTTTTGAGGAGTGGCGCCATTGGCTTGAGGGGGCCAGACATCAGGTGGTGGTATTGACTGACCACAAAAATTTGATTTATCTTGAGACCGCCAGGCGCCTGAATCCTAGACAGGCGCGCTGGTCATTATTTTTCTCTCGGTTTAATTTTGTGGTGTCATACCTACCGGGTTCTAAGAATGTTAAGGCGGATGCCCTTTCTAGGAGTTTTGAGCCTGACTCGCCTGGTAACTCTGAGCCCACAGGTATCCTTAAGGATGGAGTGGTATTGTCAGCCGTTTCTCCAGACCTGCGGCGGGCCTTGCAGGAGTTTCAGGCGGAGAGACCTGATCGTTGCCCACCTGATAAACTGTTTGTTCCTGATGATTGGACCAATAGAGTCATCTCTGAGGTTCATTCTTCTGCGTTGGCAGGTCATCCTGGCATTTTTGGTACCAGGGATTTGGTGGCAAGGTCCTTCTGGTGGCCTTCCCTGTCACGAGATGTGCGAGGCTTTGTGCAGTCTTGTGACGTTTGTGCTCGGGCCAAGCCTTGTTGTTCTCGGGCTAGTGGATTATTGTTGCCCTTGCCTATTCCTAAGAGGCCTTGGACGCACATCTCGATGGATTTTATTTCAGATCTGCCTGTTTCTCAGAAGATGTCTGTCATCTGGGTGGTGTGTGACCGTTTTTCTAAGATGGTCCATTTGGTTCCTCTGCCCAAGTTACCTTCTTCTTCCGAGTTGGTTCCTCTGTTTTTTCAAAATGTTGTTCGTTTGCATGGTATTCCTGAGAATATCGTTTCTGACAGAGGGACCCAATTCGTGTCTAGATTTTGGCGGGCATTCTGTGCTAGGATGGGCATAGATTTATCTTTTTCGTCCGCTTTCCATCCTCAGACGAATGGCCAGACCGAGCGGATTAATCAGACCCTGGAGACATATCTGAGGTGTTTTGTGTCTGCTGACCAGGATGATTGGGTTGCTTTTTTGCCATTGGCGGAGTTCGCTCTCAATAATCGGGCCAGCTCTGCCACTTTGGTGTCCCCGTTTTTCTGTAATTCGGGGTTTCATCCTCGATTTTCCTCTGGTCAGGTGGAATCTTCGGATTGTCCTGGAGTGGATGCTGTGGTGGAGAGATTGCATCAGATCTGGGGGCAGGTGGTGGACAATTTGAGGTTGTCCCAGGAGAAGACTCAGCTTTTTGCCAACCGCCACCGTCGTGTTGGTCCTCGGCTTTCTGTTGGGGATTTGGTGTGGTTGTCTTCTCGTTTTGTCCCTATGAGGGTCTCTTCTCCTAAGTTTAAGCCTCGGTTTATCGGCCCGTATAAGATATTGGAGATTCTTAACCCTGTTTCCTTCCGTTTGGACCTCCCTGCATCCTTTTCTATTCATAACGTTTTTCATCGGTCATTATTGCGCAGGTATGAGGTACCGGTTGTGCCTTCCGTGGAGCCTCCTGCTCCGGTGTTGGTTGAGGGTGAGTTGGAGTACGTTGTGGAGAAAATCTTGGACTCTCGGGTTTCCAGACGGAGACTCCAGTATCTGGTCAAGTGGAAGGGATACGGCCAGGAGGATAATTCTTGGGTGAATGCATCTGATGTTCATGCCTCCGATCTGGTTCGTGCCTTTCATAGGGCCCATCCTGATCGCCCTGGTGGTTCTGGTGAGGGTTCGGTGCCCCCTCCTTGAGGGGGGGGTACTGTTGTGAATTTGGATTCTGGGCTCCCCCGGTGGCTACTGGTGGAATTGAACTGGTGTCTTCATCTTCTCTGTTCACCTGTTCCCATCAAGATGTGGGAGTCGCTATATAACCTTGCTGCTCTGTTAGTTGCTTGCCGGTCAACAATGTTATCAGAAGCCTCTCTGTGCTTGTTCCTGCTCCTAGACAACTACTAGATAAGTTGGACTCTTGTCCATGTTTGTTTTTGCATTTTGTTCCAGTTCACAGCTGTAGTTTCGTTACTGTGTCTGGAAAGCTCTTGTGAACGGGAATTGCCACTCTGGTGTTATGAGTTAATGCCAGAGTTTTAAAGTAATTTCTGGATGGTGTTTTTGATAGGGTTTTCAGCTGACCATGAAAGTGTCCTTTCTGTCTTCTGCTATGTAGTAAGTGGACCTCAAATTTGCTAAACCTATTTTCATACTACGTTTGTTATTTCATCTCAACTCACCGCCAATACATGTGGGGGGCCTCTGTCTCCTTTCGGGGTATTTCTCTAGAGGTGAGCTAGGACTAATATTTTCCTCTGCTAGCTTTATTTAGTCCTCCGGCTGGGCTGGGCATCTAGAATCAACGTAGGCATGCTACCCGGCCACTGCTAGTTGTGCGTTAGGTTTAGTTCATGGTCAGCTCAGTTCCCATCTTCCAAGAGCTAGTTCCTATATATGCTTATGCTATGTTCTCTTGCCATTGAGATCATGACAATAATGCTGTTATGAACTATACTTTTGGGCTCCCTCTTTTGGTCACTCGCGGTATGGCTCTTGGATTCTCTTTCCTCAGGTTGGTAGTCACCTGTTCGTTAGGACTCTGGGTGTTTCTATTTAAACTTCCTGGAGTCTTAGTCCATTGCCTGGCATCCATGTAATCAGTCTTTGTCTGGTTGCTCTTGTCTACTGGTCCTGATTTTTGCAACATAAGCTAAGTCTTGCTTTCTTGTTTTTTGTTTATTTGTATTGTTCTGTTTTTTGTCCAGCTTGTTCATAATGTGATTCCTGATTTTGCTGGAAGCTCTTAGGGGGCTGATATTCTCCCCCCATACCGTTAGTCGGTACGGGGGTTCTTGGATATTCAGCGTGGATATTTTAGTAGGGTTTTTCGCTGACCACATAAGTCCGCTTTCTATATTTCTGCTATTATTTAGTGGGCCTCTCTTTGCTGAATCTAGTTCATACTTACGTTTGTCCTTTCCTCTTACCTCACCGTTATTATTTGTTGGGGGCCTGTATCTACTTTGGGGTATCTTTCTCTGGAGGCAAGTGAGGTCTGTATTTTCTCTGAAAGGGTTAGTTAGATCTCCGGCTGGCGCGAGACGTCTAGAACCAACGTAGGCACGTTCCCCGGCTGCTATTATTTGTGGGCTAGGATCAGGTATGTGGTCAGCTCAGTTACCACCTCCCTAAGAGCTAGTTTTTATGTTTGCAGACTTTGCTGAAGACCCTGAGATCCTCTGCCATTAGGATCACAACAGCTCTCATCATGTGTACCAAGACCTCTTTTAATGCACCCCATGATCCTGCTTGCCTTGGCAGCCTCTGCCTGGCACTGCTGCTCCAGGTAAGTTTATCATTAACTAGGATCCCCAAGTCCTTCTCCATGTCAGATTTACCCAGTGGTTTCCCATTCAGTGTGTAATGGTGATATTGATTCCTTCTTCCCATGTGTATAACCTTACATTTATCATTGTTAAACTGCATCTGCCACCTCTCAGCCCAAGTTTCCAACTTATTCAGATCCATCTGTAGCAGAATACCATCTTCTCTTGTATTCACTGCTTTACATAGTTTTGTATCATCTGCAAATATAGATATTTTACTGTGTAAACCTTCAACTAGATCGTTAATAAATATGTTGAAGAGAATAGGTCCCAATCCCAAAACGGACCCTTGCGGTACCCCACTGGTCACAGCGACCCAGTTAGAGAATATACCATTTATAACCACCCTCTGCTTTCTATCACTGAGCCAGTTGCTTACCCATTTACACACATTTTCCCCCAGACCCAGCATTCTCATTTTGTGTACCAACCTCTTGTGTGGCACGGTATCAAACACTTTAGAAAAAATCAAGATATACCACATCCAATGACTCACCGTGGTCCAGCCTATAGCTTACCTCTTCATAAAAACTGATTAGATTGTTTTGACAGGAGCGATTCCTCATAAACCCATGCTGATATGGAGTTACACAGTTATTCTCATTGAGATAATCCAGAATAACATCCCTCAGAAACCCTTCAAATATTTTACCAACAATAGAGGTTAGACTTACTGGCCTATAATTTCCAGGTTCACTTTTAGAGCCCTTTTTGAATATTGGCACCACATTTGCTATGCGCCAGTTCTGTGGAACAGACCCTGTCTCTATAGAGTCCCTAAATTTAAGACTATGTACACACGGTGTGGATTCGGGTGCAGATTTTTCTGCACCGTTTTTCCTAAATCCGCAGGTAAAACACACTGACCATTTACCGCGGATTTCCTGCGTTTTTTGTGCGGATTCCACCTTCGATTTTACACCTGCGGATTCCTATTGAGGAGCAGGTGTAAACCGCTGCGTAATCTGCACAAAGAATTGACATGCTGCTGAAAATACAACTCAGTGTTTCTGCGCGATATTTTCCGCAGCATGTGCACTGCGAATTTGGTTTTCCATAGGTTTACATGGTACTGTAAACCGCATAGAAAACAGCTGCGAATCTGCAGCGGCCAATCCACTGTGGATCCGCAGCCAAATCTGCACCGTGTGCACATAACCTTAGAAATACTGGTTTGTCTATGACATTACTTAGTTCTCTTAGTACTCGCGGGTGTATGCTATCCGGAACCCAGAGATTTATCTATTTTAATCTTATTTAGCCGGTTTCGCACCTCTTCTTGGGTTAGATTGGTGTCTCTTAATATAGGGTTTTCTTTGTCTCTCGGCATTTCACTTAGCATATCATTTTCCACCGTGAATACAGTGGAGAAGGCATTTTAATATATTCACTTTTTACACAGCCCCAATTGGACAGACCATCAGCAGATTTGGCTTTCAGTACCATCTTTACGCTGATGACACACAACTATACACGTCAGCCCCTGACCTTACCCCCGCTGTACTACGGAATGCCACTGACTGTCTGTCTGCAGTCTCTAACATCATGTCCGCTCTCTATCTGAAGCTCAACCTCTCCAAAACTGAACTTCTTCTGCTCCCGCCTTCTACTAACCTCCCTAAATCTGACATTTCCCTCTCCGTGGGTGGCACCATAATAACACCTAGGCAGCAGGCACGCTGTCTGGGTGTCATGTTTGACTCCGATCTCTCCTTCACCTCCCACATACAATCTCTTGCCCGCTCGTGCCGCTTACACCTAAAGAACATCTCTAGAATCCGCCCTTTTCTCACCATGGAGACAACAGAAACTCTCACTGTCGCCCTAATCCACTCCCGCCTGGACTACTGTAACTCTCTTTTAATTGGCCTCCCCCTCACGCGACTTTCCCCTCTCCAGTCTATCCTTAATGCAGCAGCCAGGGTCGTCCATCTGGCTAATCGTTACTCGGACGTGTCCGCTCTTCGCCAGTCATTACACTGGCTGCCCATTCATTACAGGATACAATTCAAAGTACTTGTTCTCACCCACAAAGCTCTCCACAGTGCGGCACCCCCTTACATCTCCTCCCTCATTTCTGTCTATCGGCCTAGCCGACCGCTGCGCTCTGCAAACGACTTTCGACTAACCTCTGCACTAATCCGTACCTCCCACTCCCGACTCCAAGACTTCTCCCGTGCTGCGCCAATCCTCTGGAATGCTCTACCCCAAGATATTAGGACCATCCACAACTTGCATAGCTTTAGGCGCTCACTCAAAACTCATTTGTTCAGAGCGGCCTATCACGTTCCCTAATCAGTCATTTTATGTTTGTGTGTGTGTGTGTGTAGCCCATTCACTATCTCATCTACCCCCCACCCCCTGAAGATGGCTGGACCATCATTGTAAATACACACCTGTACTTTGTATCTCCCCACCTCATTGTAGATTGTAAGCTCTCACGAGCAGGGTCGTCTTATTTTGCTTTATTGCTGTATTGTTAACATTGTTACCTATGACTGTTGTGTTTGAAACTGTTAAACTGTAAAGCGCTGCGGAATATGTTGGCGCTATATAAATAAAGATTATTATTATTATTATTCCTCGTCATCTACAACCATTCTTTCCTCACAATTTTTAAGGGGCCGACACTTTCACTTATGATTCTTTTACTATTGACATAGTTGAAGAACAGTTTGGGATTAGTTTTACTCTCCTTAGCAATGTGCTTCTCTGTTTCCTTTTTTGGCAGCTTTAATTAGTTTTTTTAGATAAAGTATTTTTCTCCCTATAGTTTTTTAGAGCTTCAGCAGTGCCATCCTGCTTTAGTAGTGCAAATGCTTTCTTTTTACTGTTAACTGCCCCTCTTACTTTTGTTTAGCCACATTTGGTTTGTCCTATTTCTAGTCCTTTTATTCCCACAAGGTATAAACTGCTTACACTGCCTATTTAGCATATTCTTAAACATTTCCCATTTATTATCTGTATTCTTATTTCTAAGGACATTGTCCTAGTGAACTAGATTAAGGACATCTCTAAGCTGGTCAAATTTTGCCTTCCTAAAGTTCAGTGTTTTTGTGACTCTCTGATAAGTCCCCCTAGCGAAAGACAAGTGAAACTGTACAATTTTGTGGTCACTATTTCCTAGATGCCCGATTACTTGCTGATTTGTTATTTTGTCAGGGCTATTAGATAGTATTAGGTCTAAAAGTGCTGTTCCTCTGGTTGGATTCTGCATCAATTGTGAAAGATAATTGTTCTTGGTTATTAGCAGAAACCTGTTGCTTTTATGGGTTTCGCAGGTTTCTGTTTCCCAGTTAATATCCGGGTAGTTAAAGTCCCCCATAACAAGGACCTCATTATGGGTTGCAGCTTCAGCTTAAAAAAAGAGAAAGTTGATGATCCATTATGAAACCAACTTGTTCATTCCAGGCCTAGACTTGGTGCTGTCATAAAATCGTGGAAGACATACAAAATGATAGATGTAGTAGCTTTTGATGTGGGGTGTACAAATTTTTTATCAACTAATTTGTGTATACCTTAAGATTTTGTAATGAAAGTTATATTAACCTAACGTACATGTTTTGATTACAAATAAATGTTCCATGAAACTCAGTGTTGGCAACATTTTAGAAATTGTTCTTGTATTCAGTGAGATAGTAATAAAAATCTTACCGATCAAAGGGGGCATATTCATGCTGAGCAATGTTTATTAAAATTTATAAAACACAGAACATAATTACGTTTCTTTCCTGCATGCCTTCTCTCCTGTGTTACAAGATATAATTTGTGTGAAAGATTTCCACCATTCTGAACATGCTTCTATGTGTGACTTCTCTCGTGGCTCAGAAGATTTGATTTTTTTGCAAAGCATTTCTCACAGCGTGAACATGAATACGGCTTCTCTCCTGTATGAATTCGCTGATGTTCAATAAGATTCCCTTTAACCGTGAAAGATTTCCCACATTCTGAACATGAATACGGCTTTTCTCCTGTGTGGATTTTCTGATGTTTAACAAGCTGTGATTTCTCTGTAAAGCACCTTCCACATTGCAAACATGAAAAAGGTTTTTCTCCTGTGTGAATTCTTTGATGTGTAATAAGATACCCTTTTTCTGTAAAACATTTCCCACATTCTGAACATGAAAATGGCTTCTCTCCTGTATGAATTCTCTGGTGTTTAATAAGACTCTCTTTAACCGTGAAAGACTTCCAACACAGCGAACATGAAAATGTATTTTCTCCTGTGTGGATTTTCTGATGTCTAATAAGATTTCTTTTATTTATAAAGCATTTCCCACATTCAGAACATGAATATGGCTTCTCTCCTGTGTGAATTTTCTGATGTCTAATAAGACCCCCTTTATCTGTAAAACATTTCCCACATTCTGAACATGAATATGGCTTCTCTCCTGTGTGAATTTTCTGATGTCTAATAAGACTCCCTTTATCTGTAAAACATTTCCCACATTCGGAACATGAATATGGCTTCTCCCCTGTATGAATTCTCTGATGTTTAATAAGACTCCCTTTATCTGTAAAGCATTTCCCACATTCTGAACATGAATACGGCTTCTCTCCTGTATGAATTTTGTGATGTCTAATAACATTTCCTTTATCTATAAAGCATTTCCCACATTCTGAACAGGAGTATGGCTTCTCTCCTGTGTGAATTCTTTCATGTATAGTAAGACTCCCTTTATCTGTGAAGGCCTTCCCACATTCCGAACATGAAAATGGCTTTTCTCCTGTGTGAATTCTCTCATGTGTAGCAAGAAATGATTTATATAAAAAACATTTCCCACATTCCGAACATGAAAATGGCTTTTCTTCTGTGTGAATTCTCTCATGTATAACAAATTCTGATTTCTTTGTAAAACATTTCCCACATTCTGAACAGGAGTATGGCTTATCCCCTTTGTGCCTTCTTTGTGTCAAAAAAACTAAGCTTTTAGCAAATTTCTTGTCACACTGAAATCTTGTATCCACTTTGTCTCCTGGAATTGTGGTAACAATAGGAGATTGCTCAGGAGAGGATTCCTCATGATTAGGAGGATTATAAGAAAGTGAAGTGCTGTGAAGTCCAGGAGGTCCATGATGGGTAATGAGGTTTTCTCCATTAGAGTGCTTCCTGATATCTTCGTTTTCACAATTTAGTGATAAATTGTTATTCTCACAAGGATTACCTATAAGGATGGAAGATAGAAGGATTTCAATATTTTTTTTATGGAGCTCACAATGAAAACCCTCATCAGTAATAGTACCAGTAATAAGGAAGACAACTACATGCCATAACATTATCACAATAACAGGTAAAGTGAGTAACACTTATAACCCGGTGACATTGGCACAAGTCAGGGGTGGCAGAGATTAGGCATCAAATAGACAGCTCTTAAAAGAAAACCGGTCATCTGTAATTACCCCCCTAATGTAGCACTAGTGACAGTTCACTCTCGTAGCAAGCTTCCTATCATGCCCTTAGTGTAGATACCGTATTTTTCGCTTTGGAAGATGCTCCGGATTATAAGACGCACCCTAACTTTTGAGGAAAAAAATAGGAAAAAACTTTTAATAAATTGGTGGTGCTTCTTATAATCCATGCGTCTTATTGCTTACGGTGGTTGTGGCTGCGGTGGATCAGGGTCCCAGGGTCGCTGCTGGAGGAGGCAGTAGTGGAGCATTGATGCAGGCCGGGATGAGGGGGTGTGCTGGTGTCCTGCGCTGTAAGGGGGGCTCCTGTGCTGCAAGGGTGTCTCCGGTGCTGCGGGGGGATCTGTCGACATTTTGTGAAAGGCCAGAGCCCCCCGGCAGTTCGTCCATGCTTTCGTTTGCAGTGGACTTTGGGAAAATGGCCTCTGGAAGGCGGCGCATGCACAGATGGACATCTTGGGACCAAGATCTCGAGAGATGAGATCTCAGCGCTGAAATCTCATCTCCCGAGATTCCGACGGCCATTTTCCCGGAATCCGTTGTGCAGGAAAACATGGACGAACTGCCGCCGCTGCCGTAGTTGTCCACTATCGCGGTTGTCCACTGCTGCCCAGGGCGATGCTGGAGTCTCCGGTGCTGCGGGGGGGCTCTGGCAACATTTTGTGAAAGGCCAGAGCCCCCCGCAGCACCGGAGACTCCAGCATCACCCTGGGCAGCAGTGGACAACCGCGGCGGTGGACAACCACAGCAGCGGCGGTGGACACCCCCTCATCCCAGCCTGTAATGGAAAGCGGTATATCCGCTTTGTAAGACGCACCCCCATTTCCCCCCCATATTTGGGGGAAATAAAGTGCATCTTACAAAGCGAAAAATACGGTAAGTGTCCACACAATTAGAAATGGAGCTTTAATATTTCAGTACCAGGGGCGTGAAGAAGCCAGCGGTGAAACGCGTGTCGGGGTGGCGAGTTGCCACCTTTATTGATCTCCAGGTAGCTATACTTCATATATATTTTTGGCTGTAGTTTCTTTCCCTCTTCACTGTGAAACTTTCATAAGCACGTGCAAAATTAGGGGACTGACTGTGCCATGTAGTTATTTATTTTGCTAGCATCTTGATTAATATGTTCCTGTACCTGTTTTTTTTTTTTTTTAATCAGTGTTTATTGAAGATTTCCAAAACAATACAGTACAGTCAAACAGTAATAACAGTAACAGAGGTCAACTAAAAATGACCAGAAATAAGTGAGGAGAAAAACAAAACCAATCAGAAAGGGGGGGGGGGGGTAGGTACGGTAGGGGGAATAGGGGGGGCGGAAAGGAGTATAGGCAGCATTCACAAGACATTATCTAGCAGTTCAGTTATAGACAAGGGGTCCTGGCAAACTGTGGCAGAATAAGAATATTACAAACACAAAAACAGACCTGTCAATTATGCTTACTAATTCCACTCAAGTAAACGGTCAAACAAGGTGGTGCGGGTCAATAGAGGAATGACCGCTATGTAACCAAGGGTGCCAAATATTTTGTCTTTTGGTTTTGGCAGTCATGGAGTGAGCCAAGGCGAGTTTATATTGGCAGTGGACATTAAGTTTATTAATTAATTCACTAATATTGGGAGAATTAGTGTCTTTCCATCTTGAGGCGACTAATAACTTGGCAGCTATTAGAATATGTGATAGTGTACCTCGAAGTATGTGTGGAATGTCCTCCAGGCCGATGTGAAGAATGGCCTGCCTAGGTGACAGAGTCAGCTGGATCCCCAAGACCTGTGCAATTAAAAGGTCCATATCTCTCCACCAGGGTTGAAGAATTGGGCACGACCACCAGGTCTGTTCCAGAGTTCCCCTGTGACCGCACCCCCTCCAGCATTTATCCGACCCGGCAGGGTCATAGTGAGCCACCTGAACCGGATATTGATACCATCTAAGGTGTACTTTTTTCAATTGTTCGAGATGATTGACGCAGGCAGATACCCGCAATACTTCACCCAGTCCCTCCTCCCAATCCATCGGGTCAGATAGGAAGTCCAGATCCTGATCCCACTTGATCATATATGGCAGTTTAACATCTTCTGCTGGGTCATTTAAGGCTTTATATAATATTGAAATTCCCTTTGGGCCAGAGTCAGGCAACAAGAAATAACCATTAACCCTGTTATTTAAATGGGAGTTGAAGAAAGGCGAGTCTGGGGAATTATGAAGTAGATGACGTATCTGCAAATATTGATAGAAATATCTCCAGACATTCGGGAAGTTGGAGGCCAAGCGGTCAAAGGGGATAAGGCCAGTGGTATCAAATATCTGCCATAATGTTACGATTCCAGCATCAAACCAAGGCTGGAGATTAATAAATGGGATGTGTCTCTCAAGGGCTTTTAAGGATAGGGAGTCATGAGATAATTTAATCAAGGAAGGGACCAGTGTCCTCCAATAGTGGAGCGCGATTTTCATGGTTGGTAAGGTAGGGGAATAATCAGTGATTGCAATAGATTCGGCCTCAAGAATCGTGCGGGTAGATCTAGTTTTGGCATAGTAGTTTTCTATTTGGAGCCATCTATGGTCTTTGTCCGCCTGCCACCAGTCTCTAAGTCCAGTTAGTATGGCCGCTCTATGGTACAGCATGAGGTTCGGCATTCCCAGCCCTCCCCGTTTGTACGGATAGTACATCACGGTCCTAGAGATTCTAGATTTTTTGTGTGACCAAATATAATCGCATGTCATAGTTTGTAATTTCAAAATCAAACGTTTGGGGATTTGTAATGGGATACACCTAAGGAGATACAGTATTTTAGGCAGGATCATCATTTTGAAAACATTAATCCTGGCAATCCAGGTTGTCATAACTATGTGAAAATGGTCAAGTTGTGCCCTAACCTGTGTGATCAATTTAGAGAAATTCTTCTCGACAATCTGTTCAGAGCCCGTCAATATAACTCCCAAGTACGGGATACCCTCTGTCATCCATTTAAATGGAAACTCAGCCTCCATTTTCGACTCGGCCGCGCATGGAACCGCCACCGGAAACAACAAGAACTTCGTGGGATTCAACCTGTAGTATGACACATTACTGAATTCCCCGAGTTCCAAGGTAATAGCTGTCAAGGATATCTCCAAGTTGATACAGGATAGAATAACATTATCAGCATACAAGCCAATTCTGTGCTCCATCTGTCCAACCCTGATGCCGGTGATATTAATAGAGGTTCTTATGCGTTCAGCAAGCGGCTCCATGCACAGTGCGAAAATAATAGGAGAGAGTGGGCAACCTTGACGAGTGCCATTCGTGATCTGAAACGGACCAGATAAAAAACCGGACGTCAAGACCCTGGCACAAGGAGTCGAATACATAGCACAGATTGCTGAGAATATTGGGCCCGACAGTCCAAACCTTTCCAATACTGCCCGAAGGTACCCCCAGTGCACCCTGTCAAAAGCCTTCTCAGCATCAAGCGACAGGAATGCACTGGGTAGGCCAGACAGCTCGGCTATTTTAATCAGATTCAGCATGCGCCGTACCCCACCTTTCGTCTCACGTCCGGCCACAAAACCCACTTGGTCCGGTGAAATTATAGTTGGGATAATAAGCTTTAGTCTGGACGCTATAATTTTAGTGAATATTTTGACATCCGAATTGAGCAGAGCAATGGGTCTAAAGTCACCAGGGTGTGTGAGGGGTTTCCCAGGCTTGGGTATGGTAGATATGGTAGCTTCCAAACCAGGAGCCACCACAGTACCAGAGTCTCTCCACACCGAGAATAATCTCTGCAAATATGGAGTCAGCAACAGATAAAAGGATTTATAATAGTCATTCGTCAGCCCGTCTGGGCCTGGGGCCTTATGAGATTTAGTTTGTTTAATCGTCGAGTTAATTTCTACATCTGTGAAGGGAGAATTAAGGTAGTTTAGCTGCTCAGATGTAATACGGGGTAATTTTATAGAGTCTAGATATTTATAAATAGATTGGTGATCCGGTTGGGGAGTAGAAGGGTCATCTTTTAAGTTATACAATCCGGTATAATATTCTGCAAAAGCTTGGACTATGTCCTGAGGGTTCCTGAGGGCCTTCTCATTTTTATCTAAGATATGGTCCACTCTTGATTTAGCTTCCCTCTTACGTACTCTGCGCGCCAGGAGTGCACCTGCCCTATCACCTGCGGCATATAGATTAGTCTTGAATTTCTTCATGTTATGTGCATATCTGGCCAGGAGATTTTCTCTCAATTTAAACCTAATCTGATAGATCTCCTCAGAGATAGAAGGCGTGGGAGCAGACTTGTTGATATTGTCTAAATATTGCAGATGGGAAAGTAATACCTCTCTGCCACTCTCCCTCTTCCTTTTCAGGTAGGAAGCTTGTTGGAGAAGCACACCTCTAATCACTACTTTATGCGCCATCCATAAGGACTCATCAGAAACCTCTCCATTATCATTTATCTTAAAGTAATGTTCCAACTCCGAAAAGATTCTAACACCTCCCCATTCAGCAGCAATGCGTCCTTTAATCGCCACCTAAAGGCTGGGTTAGCTTGGTGTGCTAAAGTAAGAGTTAGAGTGATGGGAGCGTGATCAGACCACGTTATTAAGCCTATAGTTGCGGATCTACATCTGGACAAGGTTGCATTATCTGTTAGAAAATAATCAATACGGGAGTATGTGGAATGCCTGGAAGAGTAAAAGGTATAATCCCCCTCAGATGCATGCGAATATCTCCAATAATCATGCAGGTGGAATTCGCCTGTGAGGAGAGTCAAGTCCCCTCTAGGTCGTCTGCTACCAGAAGAGCAATCAAGGTCCACATGCATGGGGAGATTAAAGTCACCACATATTATATTGCTGCCCTTCACATTGGCAGAGACTTCATGAAGGGTTGTTCTCAGGAATTTATGTTGTCCCTCATAGCATAAAGATTTGTCAACGTGTGTAACTCACCATTCAATAGGCACGTGATAGTTAAGCACCTACCCGTGGGGTCATTATTTTGCGCTATCAATTTAAAAGCGTTTCTATTTTTCACCATGATGCACACACCAGCCTTTTTAGTTGGGCCATTAGCAAATAGAATGTGTGGGAAGAGGGGATGACGGAGCCTAAAATTATCCTCCGCCAACAAATGGGTCTCCTGCAAGCAGATAATATCTGCCCTCGACCGCTTCACCTCCCTCCACCTCGTAGATCTCTTCTCAGGGGAGTTTAAACCCCTGACATTCAAAGAAAGAATTTGTAAACTCATGGTACCATTATACTAAAGTCTATACTGCTGGTATTACCCAGTGACCCCACTGGCGGTGTACCGAAACTTATATACAAATAACTGCCAGTTCCATAATAACAATCAAAAATCAATATCGACAGAGAATGCCCAGGGATTTGGAGAGAAAAAACCTGGAGGAAAGAAAGGGGAAGGGCAAGTATGTAGTCGCATCGGAAGGAGACTCTAAATGTATGCCAGAGTAAAAGGAACCAAAAAATAAAAAGTAAAAACAAAAGGAAAAAAAACAAAAAACAAAACATAGGTCAATATACGAGGAATCCTCGTAGGAACGTCCGGAACAGTCCAGACAGTCCGCAGAACAGAATCTGCGTGGAGGGGTGGAAGTGAGAGGTTCACAATCGAAAGGCCCACTGAGGGGTGCAGTAGGAAGGCTCAGCAATCCAGACGCCGTCCGTGTGGCATTGTCAATCCGTAGACCAGTCTGAGGCTATTTTCCTTCCTGTATCCGAAGGTCTGGGAGCAAAGGGTATTTTCCAGGCCGTAAGCCTCTCCTCTGCCTGTTTAGGCGAGGAGCAGGCGACCGTGCGTCCTTCATAAGTGATAATCAAACACACAGGATTAAACCCGCATCGGTAACGTATGTTGATGTCCCTCAATGCTTTACAGACATGGGCGTATTCTCTCCTTTTGGCCAGGGTAGCAGCTGACAAATCCGGGAAGACCTGGAGATCCCGGAATTCAGGGGGTAGGTCAGGGGGGCTCCTTATCCGCCGCAGGAATGTCTCTTTAGTAGTGTACAAATGAATCCGTGCAAGGATGTCTCTAGGAAGAGATGGATCTAGATGCTTGGGCTTGGGTGTTCTATGTACCCTGTCCGCCAGTAGATCTCTCGAGGAAAGTGAGGGCAGGACAGCCTGCATAAAATTCTGGAGGAAAGCAGCTAAAACTTTATCTGCAATATTCTCAGGGATTCCTCTCACTCGAATATTGTTCCTCCTGGACCTGTCCTCTAAGTCGTGCAATTTATCAAACACCCCTGCTAACTTGTTAATTACAGAGACATATTCGGACATTTTGTTTTCCAAGTGATCTGTGCGGGCCCCTAAGGGTACTGTCACACCGTGCAATTTTCGTCGCTACGACGGCACGATCCGTGACGTCGCAGCGTCGTATGAGTATCGCTCCAGCGTCGTAGACTGCGGTCACACTTTGCAATCACGGCGCTGGAGCGATGCCGAGGTTCGCTGGTAACCAGGGTAAACATTGGGTTACTAAGCGCAGGGCCGCGCTTAGTAACCCGATGTTTACCGTGGTTACCAGCGTAAAAGTAAAAAAAAACAAACCGTACATACTCACCATCTGATGTCCGTCAGGTCCCTTGCAGTCTGCTTCCTGCTCTGACTGAGTGCAGCCGTACAGTGAGAGCAGAGCGCAGCGGTGACATCACCGCTGTGATCTGCTCTCACTTTACGGCCGGCGCTCACAGTCAGAGCGGGAAGCAGACAGCAAGGGACCTCAAGGACATCAGATGGTGAGCATGTACGTTTTTTTTTTTTTTACTTTTACGCTGGTAACCACGGTAAACATCGGGTTACTAAGCGCGGCCCTGCGCTTAGTAACCCGATGTTTACCCTGGTTACCAGCGAACGCATCGCTGGATCGCTGTCACACACAACGATCCAGCGATGACAGCGGGAGATCCAGCGACGAAAGAAAGTTTCAAACAATCTGCTACGACGTACGATTCTCAGCAGGGTCCCTGATCGCTGCTGCGTGTCAGACACTGCGATATCGTAACGATATCGCTAGAACGTCACGAATCGTACCGTCGTAGCGTTCAAAATTGCACTGTGTGACAGTACCGTTAGGAGTTAATGTCTCCTCTTATCTCCTTCAACATGTCCTGCATATCCTCTTTTAATGAGGCGAGTATAGATGTGAGGAATTCTTTCATATCCCCCCTGGTCATAGGTGCAGAGCTGCTATATTGTGCTCCCGCTGAAGTCTCACCTCTTTCTGAATCCCGGGAGCCGCGGGAGGAGTGTGATGATCTGGAGGGAGAAGCCGCCGCCATTTTCCCTGCGGCATGTGCGGTTTGAGACCTCGGAAAGAAGTCTGGCAGGCAAGGAGGAGAGGCCTTCTTTGAGATCTGCCTCGGGTCATCATGTGCCCAGTCGTGCTGCGGTGCTAGCGGTAAGCGCCTCAGAGGTCAGGAGAGTCAGTGAAAGCCGGTATGAGCCGCGTTATGTCTGGTGGTGCCAAAGCTCGTCACCTCATTTTAGGTCCAGCATGACAAGGTTAGGTGTGGGACCAGCCCAGGACAGTGTACTTGAGGGAACAACTCAGTGATGATGTTGTAGAAGCAGAGGAAAAACATACAGGAAGCACACTGTCTGATATATGTCTTATTGTTCTCCTGGGTGCTGCTGCTGGAAAAGGGGTGGGATTCCAAAGTAGTTTATCTTCTTCTTATGGAGGAGAGTGACAGTGGTAGACGATCAGCTTCTGTTGACTAGAAGGGATATTGTCAGCCTCCCTTATCTCTCACACTGGAGTCCTGTTTGCTCAGCAAAGGAGGATCTGTCCTGGCCCCCCCCCCCCCCCCACTGTGAGAACAGGGCTATTGCAAGTGTGTGCAGGCTGTAATCACCCCTCTGCTCAGGGGGAATCTCCTAATAGATCTGGCTGTGAGCAGAGAGGGATTAAGGAAACCTCTGGAAGATGATAAAAGTGCTGGTGTTTCTGCTGTTAGATGTTTGGGAAGCGAGAGGTGCAGCGAGCAAATTACAGGCCCTCCTCCACAGGGGAAGCACAGGCCTGTTACACTCACCAGGCCTCGAGGCTCAGGCTCCAGAGATCCCTCCACAGTCTGTAAGAGCTATTTTCTTGTGGTCCACCAGATGCAGCACACTCTCATGGAGGCTTAGATGATTTACAGCAGAGATGGCCGTTGGATGTTGATTTCCAGGCTGGAGATCAGGAGCTCCTGGAAGAAGCTTCCTCTCTTGATGGTGCCTTAGCCACACCTCCTCCTGTACCTGGTTTAAGGTCTTGCTATACTATGTTAATTTAACTCTGGTGGAGTCTCTCTTGAAGCAATCTAATTTTTTTATGGTTGTCTTTGTTAGTATTTTGAATTGATTATCAATAAATATTGTATATTTTTATTCTGGATCTCTTCTTGTTTCCAGTGATTATAATGACTGGAATGTTGGTTATAATACCCCATATGTGTCTTTACAGTACTGCTTAGCTACATGGCGAGACTCAGGAGGGAAGAAGCGCTATTTGACTCTTGGAGAACAAATTTTCATAGAATAGTTTGCGGACTCCATATATAGAGTACCTAAGTGGCAGAAGAGCAGAATTCCCCCTCAAGAGATCCCATTTTGGTAAGTACACCACTGAAAATGTATCTACAGGTGTACAGAAAAGATAAATATCTTTGTACCGTGTTAGCCAGTAGATAGAAAAATATTTAGAATTGAGAGTCCTCAGTGGTTGATACCGAGACTATGCCTGATGAAGATACCTGAGTAATCTTGAAAGCTTGCAATTCCATACCATCTTTTCAGTTAGCCATTGAAAGGTATCAACCACTGAGGACTCTCAATTCTAGATATTTTTTTTTACAGGTGTAGTGATGAATTTGGCTCCATGTGTGTTTTCCAGAAATGAGCAGCAATGGATGTTGCTAAGTGAACATGCAATTATGACATTATAGTTCCCGGATATATTGCAATGCCTGGTACGTTGTAGTGCGTGTACACGGCAGCGTCCAGTACATTGTAGTGCCCAGTACCATGTTGTGCCCGTACATTGTTGTGTCCCGTACATTGTAGAATCCAGTACATTGTAGTGCCTGTATACTGTAGTGCCCAGTACTTTGTTGTGCTCGTATATTGCTGTGTCCTGTACATTATGCTCAGCTCGTGCTTCTAGAGACACGCACCGCATAAATGAAGTGGGGATCCTTGGTACATTAATATTAAATATATGGACCCTAACTGCGGTTTAGGAACTCTGTGGGGCTCAGGAGGAGAAGGTATTTGGATTTGGGAGCTCATATTTTGGTGGATTTCTTTTGTTGTTAGCCACATCACTTTTCCAAAGCTTTTGTGCTATCAGTAATGTGGACACCTCCTACAATTCTGTTAACAAATGATGAACAAATGAGGAACCTTAGTGGGGACCTTTTTTCTGGGTTGACTAGAAGCTTTTATCTGAGGCATTTTGAGGTAAACAATGTTTTGGATCACATTTATCCTGTGCTCTACGCTGAGAACTTACATCAGGGTTTCCATCTAAATCTACAAAATACGTGATTCAGATGACACTTCTGATGGATCCATTCCCTATAATGAGGCAGCAGAGTTACTCTGGACTCCGTCTGGCCTTTGTTTAGTGGTATCCTTCTTTTCAAAGATACACAAAACTGTCACCCTTTTATGCACGCTTAAAAAGATGGTCACCGCCGAATCATAGGACAGAGTGCATCCACAGTGTCTCCATCTTCCTTATTATAGGGAATCTTCCAACAGAGGTTCTGTCTGAATCACAAGCTCAGATACTTATATGGCAGCACGGGACTTATGTAAGAAAAACATGAAAGTAAAGGATGGCACTAATATTAAAAAATGTATAATTAGAAAATATGTGCTTCCTAAATAATTAAAAAGAGGTGTGAAGGCAGCCCTGTTATTCATCGGTGCACCGCCAGACTCTGTACAGGAGCAGCCGCGCCATCACCGGACACTTCTGTAGTGAACAGTGAATGAAGCTTCACTGCACTGGAGACTTCACTTCGGTCATAATTGTCACACGCTGGCCATTATTACAGACTAGACATTATGACATACCTGTGGAAACATCTCCAGGAATCTCCTCCTTCCCGTCACTCACACACGGCTGATCCCCCCTCGTCATCGCTACTTCTTCTGTCTCAGCCTTCACTTTATTCTTAGTCGGATCTTCCTCCTGATATATCAGATGTAACAATCAGCACAATACAAGAAATCACCAAAATCTGTGACATCTATGACCTCGATCAGAAACGTCCCCCCATATACAGATCCGGTACAGGGCTCAGCACCGTCTACCTGATGATCCTCCGGGATGTTGTGATTCTCCTCTGGACAGTCCTGGGGATACAGAGGACGGGGACATCTCTCTGGTGGATTTCTCCTCCTGGATCCATCTGTAGGAAACACACAGTGATGGAATAGATTGTGTCATGTGATGATGAGATGATGAGAGTAGTAGGTGACCACAGAACAGACTGACAGTCTCCTCTCCTCACCCTGCTGATCGGCCCAAAAATCCATTGTTTCTTCTGCACCATCGATAACCTCAACCTTAATATCAATCAGATCTTCACCCTAAAAAGTAAAATGTAAGATGAGCTCAGGTCCCATCACTTCATGGTCAGATGTTGTGGGGGCTTCAGTGTCATCTACCTGATGATCCTCCAGGATGTTGTGATTCTCCTGTGGACAGTCCTGGGGATACAGAGGACGGGAACATCTCTCTGGTGGATTTATTTCCACAACTCCATCTGTGGGAGACACACAGTGATGGAATAGACTGTGTCATGTGATGATGAGATGATGGGAGTAGTAGTAGATGACCACAGAACAGACATCACAGTCTCCCCTCCTCACCCTGCTGACCGGCCCATATTGCGATCGCCTCTTGTGCTCCATGTATAACCTCAACCTGAATATCAACCAGATCTTCACCCTAAAAAGTAAAATGTAAGATGAGCTCAGGTCCCATCACTTCATGGTCAGATGTTGTGGGGGCTTCAGTGTCATCTACCTGATGATCCTCCGGGATGTTGTGATTCGCCGGTGGACAGTCCTGGGGATACAGAGGAAGGGGACATCTTTCTGGTGAATTTCTTTCCATGAGTTCATCTGTAGGAAACACACAGTGATGGAGTACAGTGGAATGTTAACCCCTTCATCCCGAAGCCTGTTTTCACCTTCCTGACCCGGCCAACTTTTACAATTCTGACCACTGTCGCTTTATGAAGTCATAACTCTAGGATGCTTCAACGGATCCCACTGATTCTGAGAACGTTTTCTTGTGACATATTGTACTTTATGATAGCGGTAAAATTTATTTGATATGACATGCACTTAATTGGTAAAAAAAATGGAAAGTAACATTTCCCACATGTCTACTTTACATCAGCACAATTTTGGAAACAATTTTTTTTTGTTAGGAAGTTATAAGGGTTAATGGTTGACCAGCGATTTTTCATTTTTCCAACAAAATTTACAAAACCATTGTTTTTAGGGACCACCTCACATTTAAAGTCACTTTGAGGGGCCTATATGACAGAAAATAACAAAAAATGACAGCATTCTAAAAACTGCACCCCTCAAGGTGCTCAAAACCACATTCAAGAAGTTTATTCACTCCTCAGGTGCTTCACAGAAATTGTTGGAATGTGGAAGAAAAAAAATACCGTATTTTTCGGAATATAAGACGCACTTTCCCCCCCAAAAAAGGGGGGAAAATGGGGGGTACGTCTTATATTCGCAATGCAGGCTTACCGTGGACCGTGGCGGCAGAGGTGCGGTGGCAGAGGTGCGGTGGCAGAGGTGCGGCGATGAGGAGGCGCAGTGAGCGGGGTCCCTTTCCCCGGTGAGGTGATGCAGCAGCCCGGTAATGCAGCAGAGCCGGGTGAATCCTGTTGTTATCGGTGCGCGCGGCCATCTTCCTGAGGCCGCGCGTGCGCAGATGGAGGTCTCTGCTGCCCGGGGCTTCAGGAAAATGGCCGCGGGATGCCGCGCGTGCGCAGATGGGGATCGCGGCGGCCATTTTCCTGAAGCCCCGAACAGCAGAGCTCCATTTGCGAACGCGCGGCCTCAGGAAGATGGCCGCGCGCACCGATAACAACAGGATTCACCCGGCTCTGCTGCATTACCGGGGCTGCTGCATCACCTCACCGGGGAAAGGGACCCCGCTCACTGCGCCTCCTCATCTCCACACCTCTGCCACCGCAGTAACAACAGGATTCACCCGGCTCTGCTGCATTACCGGGCTGCTGCATCACCTCACCGGGGAAAGGGACCTGTCATGATTCTCAATGGCGAGAGAACATAGCCCAGCATATATGAGAACTAGCTCTTGGAAGATGGAAACTATACTGACCATGAACTAAACCTGCCGCACAACTAGAAGTGGCCGGGTAGCATGCCTACGTTTTTTATCCCTAGATGCCCAGCGCCAGCCGGAGAACTACCTAATCCTAGCAGAGGAAAAGACAGTCCTGGCTCACCTCTAGAGAAATTTTCCCAAAAGGCAGACAGAGGCCCCCACATATATTGGCGGTGATTTTAGATGAAATGACAAACGTAGTATGAAAATAGGTTTAGCAAAATCGAGGTCCGCTTACTAGATAGCATGAAGACAGAAAGGGCACTTTCATGGTCAGCAGAAAACCCTATCAAAACACCATCCAGAAATTACTTTAAGACTCTAGCATTAACTCATAACACCAGAGTGGCAATTTCCGCTCACAAGAGCTTTCCAGACACAGTAACGAAACAGCAGCTGTGAACAGGAACAAAATGCAAAAACACACAAGGACAAAAGTCCAACTTAGCTAGGAGTTGTCTAGTAGCAGGAACATGCACAGAAGGCTTCTGATTACATTGTTGACCGGCATGAAACTGACAGAGGAGCAAGGTTATATAGCGACTCCCACATCCTGATAGGAGCAGGTGAACAGAGGGGATGATGCACACAAGTACAATTCCACAAGTGGCCACCGGGGGAGCCCAGAATCCAATTTCACAACAGTACCCCCCCCTCAAGGAGGGGGCACCGAACCCTCACCAGAACCACCAGGGCGATCAGGATGAGCCCTATGAAAGGCACGGACAAGATCGGAGGCATGAACATCAGAGGCAGTGACCCAAGAATTATCCTCCTGACCGTATCCCTTCCATTTGACCAGATACTGGAGTTTCCGTCTGGAAACACGAGAGTCTAAGATCTTTTCCACAACGTACTCCAACTCACCCTCAACCAACACCGGAGCAGGAGGCTCAACGGAAGGCACAGCCGGTACCTCATACCTGCGCAACAATGACCGATGAAAAACATTATGAATCGAAAAGGATGCAGGGAGGTCCAAACGGAAGGACACAGGGTTAAGAATCTCCAATATCTTGTACGGGCCGATGAACCGAGGCTTAAACTTAGGAGAAGAAACCCTCATAGGGACAAAACGAGAAGACAACCACACCAAGTCCCCAACACAAAGCCGAGGACCAACACGACGACGGCGGTTGGCAAAAAGCTGAGTCTTCTCCTGGGACAACTTCAAATTGTCCACCACCTGCCCCCAAATCTGATGCAACCTCTCCACCACAGCATCCACTCCAGGACAATCCGAAGATTCCACTTGACCGGAGGAAAATCGAGGATGAAACCCCGAATTACAGAAAAACGGGGACACCAAGGTGGCAGAGCTGGCCCGATTATTGAGGGCGAACTCCGCCAAAGGCAAAAAAGCAACCCAATCATCCTGATCCGCAGACACAAAACACCTCAAATATGTCTCCAAGGTCTGATTAGTCCGCTCGGTCTGGCCATTAGTCTGAGGATGGAAAGCAGACGAAAAAGACAAATCTATGCCCATCCTAGCACAGAATGCCCGCCAAAATCTAGACACGAATTGGGTCCCTCTGTCAGAAACGATATTCTCCGGAATACCATGCAAACGAACAACATTTTGAAAAAACAGAGGAACCAACTCGGAAGAAGAAGGCAACTTAGGCAAGGGAACCAGATGGACCATCTTAGAGAAACGGTCACACACCACCCAGATGACAGACATCTTCTGAGAAACAGGCAGATCCGAAATAAAATCCATCGAGATGTGCGTCCAAGGCCTCTTCGGTATAGGCAAGGGTAACAACAATCCACTAGCCCGAGAACAACAAGGCTTGGCCCGAGCACAAACGTCACAAGACTGCACAAAGCCTCGCACATCTCGTGACAGGGAAGGCCACCAGAAGGACCTTGCCACCAAATCCCTGGTACCAAAGATTCCAGGATGACCTGCCAACGCAGAAGAATGAACCTCAGAGATGACTCTACTGGTCCAATCATCAGGAACAAACAGTCTACCAGGTGGGCAACGATCAGGTCTATCCGCCTGAAACTCCTGCAAGGCCCGCCGCAGGTCTGGAGAAACGGCAGACAATATCACTCCATCTTTAAGGATACCTGTGGGCTCAGAATTACCAGGGGAGTCAGGCTCAAAACTCCTAGAAAGGGCATCCGCCTTAACATTCTTAGAACCCGGTAGGTAAGACACCACAAAATTAAACCGAGAGAAAAACAACGACCAGCGCGCCTGTCTAGGATTCAGGCGCCTGGCAGACTCAAGGTAAATTAAATTTTTGTGGTCAGTCAATACCACCACCTGATGTCTGGCCCCCTCAAGCCAGTGACGCCACTCCTCAAAAGCCCACTTCATGGCCAAAAGCTCCCGATTCCCAATATCATAATTCCGCTCGGCGGGCGAAAATTTACGGGAAAAAAAGGCACAAGGTCTCATCACGGAGCAGTCGGAACTTCTCTGCGACAACACCGCCCCAGCTCCGATTTCAGAAGCGTCGACCTCAACCTGAAAAGGAAGAGCAACATCAGGCTGACGCAACACTGGGGCGGAAGAAAAGCGGCGCTTGAGCTCCCGAAAGGCCTCCACAGCATCAGGGGACCAATCAGCAACATCAGCACCCTTCTTAGTCAAATCAGTCAATGGTTTTACAACATCAGAAAAACCAGCAATAAATCGACGATAAAAGTTAGCAAAGCCCAAAAATTTCTGAAGACTCTTAAGAGAAGAGGGTTGCGTCCAATCACCAATAGCCTGAACCTTGACAGGATCCATCTCGATGGAAGAGGGGGAAAAAATGTATCCCAAGAAGGAAATCTTTTGAACCCCAAAAACACACTTAGAACCCTTCACACACAAGGAATTAGACCGCAAAACCTGAAAAACCCTCCTGACCTGCTGGACATGAGAGTCCCAGTCATCCGAAAAAATCAGAATATCATCCAGATACACAATCATAAATTTATCCAAATAATCGCGGAAAATGTCATGCATAAAGGACTGGAAGACTGAAGGGGCATTTGAAAGACCAAAAGGCATCACCAAATACTCAAAATGGCCCTCGGGCGTATTAAATGCGGTTTTCCACTCATCCCCCTGCTTGATTCGCACCAAATTATACGCCCCACGGAGATCAATCTTAGAGAACCACTTGGCCCCCTTTATACGAGCAAACAAATCAGTAAGCAGTGGTAACGGATATTGATATTTAACCGTGATTTTATTCAAAAGTCGATAATCAATACACGGCCTCAAAGAGCCGTCTTTCTTAGACACAAAGAAAAAACCGGCTCCTAAGGGAGATGACGAAGGACGAATATGTCCCTTTTCCAAGGACTCCTTTATATATTCTCGCATAGCCGCGTGTTCAGGCACAGACAGATTAAATAAACGACCCTTAGGGTATTTACTACCCGGAATCAAGTCTATGGCACAATCGCACTCCCGGTGCGGAGGTAGTGAACCAACCTTGGGTTCTTCAAAAACGTCACGAAAGTCAGACAAGAATTCAGGAATCTCAGAGGGAATAGATGATGAAATGGAAACCAAAGGTACGTCCCCATGAGTACCTTTACATCCCCAGCTTAACACAGACATAGCTCTCCAGTCGAGGACTGGGTTATGAGATTGCAGCCATGGCAATCCCAGCACCAAAACATCATGTAGATTATACAGCACCAGAAAGCGAATAACCTCCTGGTGATCCGGATTAACACGCATAGTCACTTGTGTCCAGTATTGTGGTTTATTACTAGCCAATGGGGTGGAGTCAATCCCTTTCAGAGGTATCGGAGCCTCCAATGGCTCCAAATCATACCCACAGCGTTTGGCAAAGGACCAATCCATAAGACTCAAAGCAGCGCCAGAGTCGACATAGGCGTCCGCGGTAATAGATGACAAAGAACAAATCAGGGTCACAGATAGAATAAACTTAGACTGTAAAGTGCTAATTGAAACAGACTTGTCAGGCTTCTTAGTACGCTTAAAGCATGCTGATATAACATGAGTTGAATCACCACAATAGAAGCACAACCCATTTTTTCGTCTAAAATTCTGCCGCTCGCTTCTGGACAGAATTCTATCACATTGCATATTTTCTGGCGTTTTCTCAGTAGACACCGCCAAATGGTGCACAGGTTTGCGCTCCCGCAGACGCCTATCGATCTGAATAGCCATCGTCATGGACTCATTCAGACTCGCAGGCACAGGGAACCCCACCATAACATCCTTAATGGCATCAGAGAGACCTTCTCTGAAAATCGCCGCCAGGGCGCACTCATTCCACTGAGTAAGCACAGACCATTTGCGGAATTTTTGGCAGTATATTTCAGCTTCATCTTGCCCCTGAGACAAGGACATCAAGGCCTTTTCCGCCTGAAGCTCTAAATGAGGTTCCTCATAAAGCAACCCCAAGGCCAGAAAAAACGCATCCACATTGAGCAACGCAGGATCCCCTGGTGCCAATGCAAAAGCCCAGTCCTGAGGGTCGCCCCGGAGCAAGGAAATTACAATCCTGACCTGCTGTGCAGGGTCTCCGGCAGAGCGAGACTTCAGGGACAAAAACAATTTGCAATTATTTTTAAAATTTTGAAAGTGAGATCTATTCCCCGAGAAGAATTCAGGCAAAGGAATTCTAGGCTCAGACATAGGTGCATGAACAACAAAATCTTGCAAATTTTGTACCTTTGTGGCGAGATTATTCAAACCTGTAGCTACACTCTGAAGATCCATTTGAAACAGGTGAACACAGAGCCATTCAAGGATTAGAAGGAGAGAAAGAGAGGAAGGCTGCAGTATAGGCAGACTAGCAAGTGATTCAATTAAGAGCACACTCAGAACTAGAGGGAAAAAAAAAAAAAAAAAATGTAGCAGACTTCTTTTTTCTCTCCTTTCTCAGCCAGTAATTTAACCCTTTTTTGGGCCGGTCAAACTGTCATGATTCTCAATGGCGAGAGAACATAGCCCAGCATATATGAGAACTAGCTCTTGGAAGATGGAAACTATACTGACCATGAACTAAACCTGCCGCACAACTAGAAGTGGCCGGGTAGCATGCCTACGTTTTTTATCCCTAGATGCCCAGCGCCAGCCGGAGAACTACCTAATCCTAGCAGAGGAAAAGACAGTCCTGGCTCACCTCTAGAGAAATTTTCCCAAAAGGCAGACAGAGGCCCCCACATATATTGGCGGTGATTTTAGATGAAATGACAAACGTAGTATGAAAATAGGTTTAGCAAAATCGAGGTCCGCTTACTAGATAGCATGAAGACAGAAAGGGCACTTTCATGGTCAGCAGAAAACCCTATCAAAACACCATCCAGAAATTACTTTAAGACTCTAGCATTAACTCATAACACCAGAGTGGCAATTTCCGCTCACAAGAGCTTTCCAGACACAGTAACGAAACAGCAGCTGTGAACAGGAACAAAATGCAAAAACACACAAGGACAAAAGTCCAACTTAGCTAGGAGTTGTCTAGTAGCAGGAACATGCACAGAAGGCTTCTGATTACATTGTTGACCGGCATGAAACTGACAGAGGAGCAAGGTTATATAGCGACTCCCACATCCTGAAAGGAGCAGGTGAACAGAGGGGATGATGCACACAAGTACAATTCCACAAGTGGCCACCGGGGGAGCCCAGAATCCAATTTCACAACAGGGACCCCTCTCACGCCATACCTCTCACTGTGCCTCCTCATCCCAGCACCTCTGTCGGTAACCACTGCTGCCACCCTCCCATGGACACCAGGCCGTGGCGTCGCCCACCTAAGCAGGAAGGGACCCTGCTCAGGTGCACGCTGTACCGCCTCACCCCACCTCTGCCGACACCATGCCTCCTGTGACCCTGCTCTTCCACCACCAGCCCTCAGGTAAGATACTGTAAATTCGGACAATAAGACGGACCCCCATCTTATAAAAAATCTTTTTTTCTGCAATTTTCACCCCAAATTTGGGGTGCGTCTTATGGTCCGGTGCGTCTTATAGTCCGAAAAATACGGTAAACATTTACTTTTACTTCACAAAAATTTTCATGTAGAACTAATTTTTTATTTACTTTCGCAAGGAGGCAAGGCAAGGAAAAAATGGACCATACATTTTGTTTTGCAATTTCTCCTGAGCATGCAGATAACCCCATATGTGGGGGAAGTCTACTGTTTGGGCACACGGCAGAGCTCGAAAGGGAAGGAGCGCCATTTCACTTTTTCAATGTAAAATTTGCTGGAATAATTAGCAGTCGCCATGTCGCATTTGGAGAGCCCCTGCCATGTGCCTAAACAGTGGAAACCCCCCACAAGAGACACCATTTTGCAAACTAGACTCCTTAGGGAACTCATCTAGATGTCTATTGAGCACCTTAATCCCCAGGTGCTTCCCAGTTTATAACGTTAAAATGTGTATAGAAAAAGAACAAATTTTTCCAAGATAAATCATTTCTAGCTCCAAATTTAGCATTTTCATAAGGGTAACAGATGAAAATTGATCCATACAATTTGTTGTGCAATTTCTCCCGAGTACACCGATACCCCATACGTGGGGGAATACTACTGTTTGGATGCATGGGAGGACTTGGAATGGAAGGAGCATCATTTGACTTTTTGGCCGGCGTCACACTGGCGTGTTTTATGGATGTATGAGAGGCGCAGAAAATACAGATTGCATAAGGTACCATGATTCTCTATGGCCCTGCTCCTATCTGCCGTATTTTACTGATCCGTATTATACGGACTTGTAAGGCCATAGAAAATCGCAGCATGAAAGTCTATGGGGTCGAGAAAATGACGGATTACACACGGACCATGCGTGTGACTTGCGAGAAATATGCAGCGGTGTTCTCTAGAAAAGCCGGCAATTCAGTGCGGTGTACAGTAAAATCACACTGATAGGTTAGAATAGACAGAGAAATATATATATATATATATATATATATATATATATATATATATATATATTGTAAAGCTGCAGTAGCTTCGTATGCAGTGAAGAAGCAGTGACCCACAAATTCAAACACAAAAGTCTCTTTTAATGTGTTTCTTCACAGCATTAAAGTCCAGTTCACATAAATGCATATAACTTCAGTGATCAGTTTACACCAGTTCAATGCAATAGATTTCACATGGCTTTAGATTTGCGGTCCCTAAACAGGCCAGACTTCCCTTGTCCAGTTTCCCTGGGCGACCGCACGCCATCCCAGACCCTATACGTCTCCATACACACAGCCTCATATGTTGCAGACACCACTCACGCCAGCCCTCCTCTGACTAGTTCCTGTGGGTGTCCTGCATCGCTGTATCACAGTCTCTGTACTCACTCAGCTCACTGCACTCTGTTATGATCCCAGTGGCTGGGGATCACAGAACTACTAACTAAGTTACTAAGCATAGAACAAGCTCTAGGGAGGTGGTAACTGGACTGACTGCAATCCTGATCCTAACCAAACACACTAAAGGTAGCCGGTGAACGTGCCTAAAATCCTGGACATCTCGACGCAGCCTGAGGAACTAACTACCCCTAAAGAGAAAGCAAGACCTCACTTGCCTCAAGAGAAATAACCCCAAAGATATAGAAAACCCTACAAAATATCCACGCTGAGAATTCAAGAACCCCCACACCAACTAACGGTGTGGGGGGAGAAACTCAGCCCCCTAGAGCTACCAGCAAGCAAGGAATCACATATTAGCAAGCTGGACAAGAAACATATAGAACACTGATGATCAAAAAATGCACAAACGGAAACTTAGCTTCTCTTGAAGAGACTGGGAGCAAGGTAGTCAGAAGGAATCAGAATAGCACTGAATACATTGACAGCAGGCATTGAACTGAGAGTTCCAGTGAGCTAAATAGGAAACCAACCCACATATAACGAGACAGCTGATGCCAGCCACAAACCTGCAGAAAGACAGCACTCACACAGTACCACTTGTGACCACAAGAGGGAGCCCAGAAATGGAGTTCACAACAGTACCCCCCCTTGAGGAGGGGGCACCGAACCCTCACCAAGACCCCCAGGGCGATCAGGATGAGCAGTATGGAAGGCATGAACCAAGTCAGCCGCATGAACATCAGAGGCGACAACCCAGGAATTATCCCCCTGACCATAGCCCTTCCACTTAACCAAATACTGAAGCCTCCGTCTAGAAATACGAGAATCCAAGATCTTCTCCACCACGTACTCCAATTCGCCCTCAACCAGCACAGGAGCAGGAGGCTTAACAGAAGGAACCACAGGCACCACATACCTCCGCAACAAAGACCTATGGAACACATTATGAATGGCAAACGATGCTGGGAGGTCCAAACGAAAAGACACTGGATTAAGGATTTCCAAAATCTTATAAGGACCGATGAAGCGAGGCTTGAATTTAGGAGAGGAGACCTTCATAGGAACAAACCGAGAAGACAGCCATACCAAATCCCCAACACGAAGTCGGGGACCCACACCGCGACGGCGGTTGGCAAAGCGCTGAGCCTTCTCCTGTGACAACTTCAAATTGTCCACCACATGGTTCCAAATCTGCTGCAACCTATCCACCACAGAATCCACCCCCGGACAGTCAGAAGGCTCAACCTGACCCGAGGAAAAACGAGGATGAAAACCAGAATTGCAGAAAAAAAGGCGAAACCAAAGTAGCAGAACTAGCCCGATTATTAAGGGCAAACTCGGCCAATGGCAAAAAAGTCACCCAATCATCCTGATCAGCAGAAACAAAACATCTTAAATAAGTTTCCAACGTCTGATTAGTTCGCTCGGTTTGGCCATTCGTCTGAGGATGGAAGGCCGACGAAAAAGACAAATCAATGCCCATCTTAGCACAAAAAATCCGCCAAAATCTGGACACAAACTGGGATCCTCTGTCAGACACAATATTTTCAGGGATGCCGTGCAAGCGAACCACATTCTGAAAAAATAAGGGAACCAAATCGGAGGAGGAAGGCAATTTAGGCAAGGGCACCAAATGGACCATTTTGGAAAAACGATCACACACCACCCAGATGACAGACATTCTCTGAGATACTGGAAGATCCGAAATAAAATCCATGGAAATGTGCGTCCAAGGCCTCTTCGGGACAGGCAAAGGCAAAAGCAAACCACTGGCACGAGAACAGCAAGGCTTAGCCCGAGCACAAATCCCACAGGACTGCACAAAGAAACGCACATCCCGCGACAAGGAAGGCCACCAGAAGGACCTAGCCACCAAATCTCTAGTACCAAAAATCCCAGGATGACCCGCCAACACCGAAGAATGAACCTCGGAAATAACTCTGCTGGTCCATCTATCTGGGACAAACAGTCTCTCTGGTGGGCAACGGTCAGGTCTATCCGCCTGAAATTTCTGCAACACACGTCGCAAATCTGGGGAAATGGCAGACAAAATCACTCCCTCTCTGAGAATACCAGCCGGCTCTGAAACTCCCGGAGAGTCAGGCACAAAACTCCTAGAAAGAGCATCGGCCTTCACGTTCTTCGAACCAGGCAGGTATGAGACCACGAAATCGAAACGGGAGAAAAACAACGACCAACGAGCCTGTCTAGGATTCAGGCGCTTGGCAGACTCGAGATAAATCAGATTTTTGTGATCAGTCAAGACCACCACACGATGCTTAGCTCCCTCGAGCCAATGTCGCCACTCCTCAAATGCCCACTTCATAGCCAACAACTCCCGATTACCAACATCATAATTCCGCTCGGCAGGCGAAAACTTTCTTGAAAAGAAGGCACAAGGCTTCATCACAGAGCACTCAGAGCCTCTCTGCGACAAAACAGCCCCTACTCCAATCTCAGAAGCATCCACCTCGACCTGAAAAGGAAGAGAGATATCAGGCTGACATAAGACTGGAGCTGAAGAAAACCGGCGCTTTAGCTCCCGAAAGGCTTCCACGGCCGCAGGAGACCAATTAGTCACATCAGAACCCTTCTTGGTCAAATCCGTCAAGGGCTTAACCACGCCAGAAAAATTAGCGATGAAGCGACGGTAAAAATTAGCAAAACCCAAGAACTTCTGAAGACTCTTAACAGATGAAGGCTGAGTCCAGTCATGAATAGCCTGGACCTTGACTGTGTCCATCTCAATAGTAGAAGGAGAAAAAATAAAACCCAAAAAGGAAACCTTCTGTACTCCGAAGAGACACTTTGAGCCCTTCACAAATAAAGCATTAGCACGCAGGACCTGAAACACCATCCTGACCTGCTTCACATGGGACTCCCAATCATCCGAAAAGACCAAAATGTCATCCAGATACACAATCATAAATTTATCCAGATATTCTCGGAATATGTCATGCATGAAGGACTGAAACACAGAAGGAGCATTAGAGAGTCCAAAAGGCATCACCAAGTACTCAAAATGGCCTTCGGGCGTATTAAATGCTGTTTTCCATTCATCCCCCTGCTTAATACGCACAAGGTTATACGCACCACGAAGATCTATCTTGGTGAACCAACTGGAACCCTTAATCCGAGCAAACAAATCAGACAATAATGGCAAAGGATACTGAAACTTGACCGTGATTTTATTTAGAAGACGATAATCTATACAAGGTCTCAGAGAACCATCCTTCTTGGCCACAAAGAAAAAACCTGCACCAAGAGGGGAGGAGGATGGGCGAATATGTCCCTTCTCCAAAGACTCCTTTATATAACTCCGCGTCGCGGCATGTTCTGGTATAGACAAATTAAAAAGTCGTCCCTTAGGGAACTTACTACCAGGAATCAAATTTATAGCACAATCACAATCCCTATGAGGAGGCAGGGCACTGGATCTGGGCTCATCAAATACATCCTGGTAGTCCGACAAAAACTCAGGGACCTCAGAAGGAGTAGAAGAAGCAATGGACACCAAAGGAGTATCGCCATGAATCCCCTGACAACCCCAACTTGACACAGACATAGCTTTCCAATCCAAAACTGGATTATGGGCCTGCAGCCATGGCAGACCCAAAACAACAACATCATGCAGATTATGCAGCACGAGAAAGCGAATCACCTCCTGATGTACAGGAGTCATGCACATGGTCACTTGAGTCCAATACTGAGGCTTATTCTCAGCCAATGGTGTAGCATCAATTCCCCTCAGTGGAATAGGAAATTCCAAAGGCTCCAGGACAAAACCACAGCGCTCAGCAAACGACAAATCCATCAGACTCAGGGCAGCACCTGAATCCACAAAAGCCATAACCGAGTAGGATGACAAAGAACAAATTAAAGTAACAGACAAAATGAACTTAGGCTGTATAGTACCAATGGTGACAGGTTTAGCGATTTTTTTTTTAAGCGCTTAGAGCATGCTGAGATAACATGAGTAGAATCACCACAGTAAAAGCACAACCCATTTTGACGTCTATGACTTTGCCGCTCATTTCTAGTCAGAATTCTGTCACATTGCATTGACTCAGGTCTCTGTTCAGAAAACACCGCCAGAGGATGCACAGATTTGCGCTCCCGCAAACGCCGATCAATCTGAATGGCCAAAGCCATTGAATCACTCAGACCTGTAGGCGTGGGGAACCCCACCATAACATTCTTAATGGCTTCAGAAAGACCTTCTCTGAAATTTGCAGCTAGGGCACACTCATTCCATTGAGTAAGCACCGACCATTTCCTAAATTTTTGACAATAAATCTCTACTTCATCCTGACCTTGAGAGAGGGTCAGCAAAGCTTTTTCTGCCTGACTCTCAAGATTAGGTTCCTCATAAAGCAATCCAAGTGCCAGAAAAAACGCATCCACATTCAGCAATGCAGGATCTCCTGGCGCCAGAGAGAAAGCCCAATCTTGAGGGTCGCCGCGTAACAAGGAGATAACAATTTTAACTTGCTGAGCGGAATCACCAGAGGAACGAGGTCTCAAGGATAGAAATAATTTACAATTATTCTTAAAATTCAGAAACCTAGATCTATCTCCAGAAAACAACTCAGAAATAGGTATCTTTGGCTCAGACATAGGGCTATGAACAACAAAATCCTGAATGTTTTGCACCCTTGCAGCAAGATGATCCACACTAGAAGTCAGACTCTGAATATCCATGTCTGCAGCTGAGCTCAGAACCACCCAGAGATTAAGGGGATGAGAGAAGCTGGACAGACTGCAGCAAAGGAAGAGAAAAAAAAATTGTACTCAGGACTTCTTTTATCCCACTTCTGCGAAGCATTAAACACTTTTAGGCCTGCTGTACTGTTATGATCCCAGTGGCTGGGGATCACAGAACTACTAACTAAGTTACTAAGCATAGAACAAGCTCTAGGGAGGTGGTAACTGGACTGACCGCAAACCTGATCCTAACCAAACACACTAAAGGTAGCCGGTGAACGTGCCTAAAATCCTGGACGTCTCGACGCAGCCTGAGGAACTAACTACCTCTAAAGAGAAAGCAAGACCTCACTTGCCTCAAGAGAAATAACCCCAAAGATATAGAAAACCCTACAAAATATCCACGCTGAGAATTCAAGAATCCCCACACCAACTAACGGTGTGGGGGGAGAAACTCAGCCCCCTAGAGCTACCAGCAAGCAAGGAATCACATATTAGCAAGCTGGACAAGAAACATATAGAACACTGATGATCAAAAAATGCACAAACGGAAACTTAGCTTCTCTTGAAGAGACTGGGAGCAAGGTAGTCAGAAGGAATCAGAATAGCACTGAATACATTGACAGCAGGCATTGAACTGAGAGTTCCAGTGAGCTAAATAGGAAACCAACCCACATATAACGAGACAGCTGATGCCAGCCACAAACCTGCAGAAAGACAGCACTCACACAGTACCACTTGTGACCACAAGAGGGAGCCCAGAAATAGAGTTCACAACAGCATTCTTTATCCTCTGGAGTGCAGCCGGGTACAAATAAGACAGTCTCTTACAGACTCTTTACTCACACAGTCGTACACAGTTCAGGATATCCTCCGGATAGCAGCCGGGCACCATATCCACCTGTTTGCAATCGTTGCACATGCTAGTCCTCTTTCGGGCAAAGGACATCCACCTCTGGGCACAGAACATCCACCTCCGGGCACAGGTCTGTCCACATCCGACTCGTACGGGCACAGGACAACCACCTCCGGGCACAGGACTGTCCACCTCCGAGACCAGTACCATGGACGACTTGCATCTCTGTGTACGCTGCAGGTGCCAGGCTATTCAGCTGCCCTGGTTGTTGGCTCTGCTGGCCTCCATGCACTCTGCAGACCAGCACACACCAGACTGACACTGACGTGCACCTCACACACCTGGCCTGACCTGGCCAGACACCAGACACGGCCTGACACGCCCATACCCCTTACTGCAGGGCTTTTAAACACACACAAACCTGTGGTCTTCAGCCACCTGGAAAACCCGGACCGGAAATCCATGACTCTCATGCACACCTATGGACTTCATCCGTCTGCATGCACATTCTGGGGAGAACAAACAGCGCCCCCTAGCTGCATCAGAGGCCACAGCCTCACAATATATATATATATATATATATATATATATATATATATATATATATATATATATATATATATATATTTATATATATATATATATATATATATATATATATACACACACACACACACACTTCACAAAAAAACAGGCAGCACTCCATATTTGGAGTGCTGCCTGTTTTTTTGTGAAGTATATGGACTAAAAGCAACCAGTGGACAGGTTGTCTTGGGCTCTGCACCCAAAGATAAGTAGAGATTTTGTGCTGTTCCCTTATATATCTATATGTATATATATATATATATATATATTATATACACACACACACACACATATATATATATATTTTATTTATTTAATTCAGCGTGTCTGTGTGTAAAATTTTGAAGCTCTAGCTATTAAAGTAAAGGGTTAAATCCCAGAAAAAATTGGATTGGGCTCTCGCGCAATTTTCCCCACCAGAGTGGGAAAGCCAGTGACTAGGGGCAGATATTAATAGCCTAGAGAGGGTCCATGGTTATAGGACCCCCCCTGGCTAAAAACATCTGCCCCAGCCACCCCAGAAAAGGCACATCTGTAAGATGCGCCTATTCTGGCACTTAGCCCCTCTCTTCCCACTCCCGTGTAGCGTTGGGATATGGGGTAATGAATGGTTAATGTCACCTTGCTATTGTAAGGTGACATTAAGTCAGGTTAATAATGGAGAGGCGTCAATTACACATTTATTCTACCTATTCTATTCTGTCAGTGTGATTTTACTGTACACCGCACTGAATTGCCGACTTTTCTAGAGAACACTGCTGCGTATTTCTCGCAAGTAATCCGTAATTTTCTCGCCCCCATAGACTTTCATTGGCGGATTTTTTGTGCAATACGCTGACAAACGCAGCATGCTGCGATTTTCTACGGCCGTACAAGACCGTATAATACTGATCAGTAAAATACGGCAGATAAGAGCAGGGCCATAGAGAATCATGGTACCGTATGCAATCCGTATTTTCTGCGCCTCTCATACGTCCGTAAAACACGCCAGTGTGACGCCGGCCTTAAAGAGAGCAGTGTGCAGTGATCCGACCTTCTCTTCCAATACGGAGAGTTCTGTGCTTCTCCGCCTGCAGAGCGAGTGGTGAACAGACGCAGAGGCCGGAGAACGGCTGGAAAGCCTCCATGTCAGACTGACGGGTGATCGGCTCCACCACGTCCCATCTTTATGTCAGGACAGCGACTCGTGTTTGGAGGTCTGAGGGACGGTCCGGTGCCTATATTTATCCAGGAATTTGTGCGCAGAACGGAGAAAGTGATTTGTCACAAAGAAAAAGAGAGAGAATGAAAGAGAAGACCAAGGAAGGAGACACAAGTGTCAGCCAAGAGGGAGGAGCCGGACACCGACCACGACTGATGACGACATTGAGCCTGCACCGATTCTGAGGGACGGACGAGCGACAGCGGATTAGGGGGAAAATGATCAGTAAATTAACCCCGACTCTGCTGAGTAACAATCCACAACAGACTTTGGGACCGAAAGAACTCACAGGAGAGAATGGACAGAAGGATGGGACATCTGCAGAGAAAATGTGACCGATGCTCTAAGGAAGGAGAAAGATTCTGAAAGAAGCCGCCGAGGACGAAGACTCAAGACTGATGAAGACGTGACGACAGCGGAGAAACCGCGACTCACAGATCAGAAGGAAATAATCAGGGAAATGAAAGCTGTTGTCAGACGGAGAAAACGTAGAGAAAACCAGAGCAAGTCTGGAGAAAACTCATCTATTATAGGACGACGCCGGAGAGACATCATCACATCCACCGGAGCCAACAAGGAGCCTCGCTTCTCACCTCGTGGTGTAAGAGGCCGGAGCTCCTCCATCATCACGTCCTGGTACCGATCCTGGTGTCCTTCTAGATACTCCCACTCCTCCATGGAGAGATAGACAGCGACGTCCTGACACCTTATAGGAACCTGACAACAACCACACCGTCATCACCCAGAATCCTCCAGTGCTGTATAATGTCCAAGCAGTCACCTCTCCGCTCATCACCCAGAATCCTCCAGTGCTGTATAATGTCCCAGCAGTCACCTCTCTGCTCATCACCCAGAATCCTCCAGTGCTGTATAATGTCCCAGCAGTCACCTCTCCGCTCATCACCCAGAATCCTCCAGTGCTGTATAATGTCCCAGCAGTCACCTCTCCACTCATCACCCAGAATCCTCCAGTGCTGTATAATGTCCAAGCAGTCACCTCTCCGCTCATCACCCAGAATCCTCCAGTGCTGTATAATGTCCCAGCAGTCACCTCTCTGCTCATCACCCAGAATCCTCCAGTGCTGTATAATGTCCCAGCAGTCACCTCTCCGCTCATCACCCAGAATCCTCCAGTGCTGTATAATGTCCCAGCAGTCACCTCTCCACTCATCACCCAGAATCCTCCAGTGCTGTATAATGTCCCAGCAGTCACCTCTCCGCTCATCACCCAGAATCCTCCAGTGCTGTATAATGTCCCAGCAGTCACCTCTCTGCTCATCACCCAGAATCCTCCAGTGCTGTATAATGTCCCAGCAGTCACCTCTCCACTCATCACCCAGAATCCTCCAGTGCTGTATAATGTCCCAGCAGTCACCTCTCCACTCATCACCCAGAATCCTCCAGTGCTGTATAATGTCCCAGCAGTCACCTCTCCGCTCATCACCCAGAATCCTCCAGTGCTGTATAATGTCCCAGCAGTCACCTCTCCACTCATCACCCAGAATCCTCCAGTGCTGTATAATGTCCCAGCAGTCACCTCTCCGCTCATCACCCAGAATCCTCCAGTGCTGTATAATGTCCCAGCAGTCACCTCTCTGCTCATCACCCAGAATCCTCCAGTGCTGTATAATGTCCCAGCAGTCACCTCTCCGCTCATCACCCAGAATCCTCCAGTGCTGTATAATGTCCCAGCAGTCACCTCTCCGCTCATCACCCAGAATCCTCCAGTGCTGTATAATGTCCCAGCAGTCACCTCTCTGCTCATCACCCAGAATCCTCCAGTGCTGTATAATGTCCCAGCAGTCACCTCTCTGCTCATCACCCAGAATCCTCCAGTGCTGTATAATGTCCCAGCAGTCACCTCTCCGGACATCACCCAGAATCCTCCAGTGCTGTATAATGTCCCAGCAGTCACCTCTCCGCTCATCACCCAGAATCCTCCAGTGCTGTATAATGTCCCAGCAGTCACCTCTCCGCACATCACCCAGAATCCTCCAGTGCTGTATAATGTCCCAGCAGTCACCTCTCTGCTCATCACCCAGAATCCTCCAGTGCTGTATAATGTCCCAGCAGTCACCTCTCCGCTCATCACCCAGAATCCTCCAGTGCTGTATAATGTCCCAATAGTCACCTCTTCGGACATCACCCAGAATCCTCCAGTGCTGTATAATGTCCCAGCAGTCACCTCTCCGCTCATCACCCAGAATCCTCCAGTGCTGTATAATGTCCCAACAGTCACCTCTTCGGACATCACCCAGAATCCTCCAGTGCTGTATAATGTCCCAGCAGTCACCTCTCCGCTCATCACCCAGAATCCTCCAGTGCTGTATAATGTCCCAGCAGTCACCTCTCTGCTCATCACCCAGAATCCTCCAGTGCTGTATAATGTCCCAGCAGTCACCTGTCCGCTCATCACCCAGAATCCTCCAGTCCTGTATAATGTCCCAGCAGTCACCTCTCCGCTCATCACCCAGAATCCTCCAGTGCTGTATAATGTCCCAGCAGTCACCTCTCTGGTCATCACCCAGAATCCTCCAGTGCCGTCCTGTATAATGTCCCGTGAGATGAGGAGCAGACGCTGCACATCCCCCATACAATGCTGCCCGTCCCCAACACTGAGGAGCCGCAGTCACATGGAGCAGGAGCCTCCACAGGAACAGCTCTGATCTCACCCCACACTCTCCTCTCACAGATTTACCACAAGCACCAAAACTCCACCAAACCCTCCTGTAATCTCACCGGAATGGCGGGAAATCTGCTGCTGGCTGACACCAGAGAACACGAGCTGCACACAACCAGGACGGAGCTGCTGCACTGAGAGCTGAAGGCCCTGTGGTGACGTCACCGTCATGTGATCAGGGGGCGGGGCTCAGGAGAGAAATGATGAAGAACTCCTGATTCCGTCAGCTCCAGTGTAGACGGCTGAGAATTCATGATGTCTGTGCACACAGTACTGTCTGTATGGACGTCCTCTGTACTGCAACGCTGTACTAATGCTGAGAATGAATGTGAACTTAAAGGGAACCTGTCACCCCCAAAATCGAAGGTGAGCTAAACCCACCGGCATCAGGGGCTTATCTACAGCATTCTGTAATGCTATAGATCAGGCATGTCAATCTCAGGGTACCCCAAGGGCCACATGAGTAACAAGAGGTTGTTGCGAGGGCCGCACACAGCAGCTAATGTCACACACGTATTTTAACAGCAGTCATGAAAACAAGATATGAAGTAGTAATATGTAACAGCAACTAATATATTTAACAAAAATACAGCAATTAAAAACTAAACATTTATTTGCTCTCATTTTTTTCAATCATTAGTGTTTTGTCCTGAGGCTTGACTCCTCTTTGTGCTAACAATTGTTGGTATATCAGGCTGAAATGACAACGCAGTGCCTACTTTGATCAAAGATGGTAAGTGGTGATCAGTCAGCCTTGTTCTCTGAGAAGAAAATAACTGTTCGCAAACATTGGTTGAACCAAACATTGCCATAATCTTTGTGGCAAACTTTTTAAAGTTGTTAAACTTTTCAGGAAGGTATGAAAAGAAACCAGGTATTCCCACTTCAAGATACTTTGCTCTGAGTGTAGAATCACATTGTAGTTCTATAAGTTCCATCTGCGGCTTTCTTCTGCCTGTGCAACATCAAAGGTGAATGGTGCTGAGAATAATGCAAACTGATGTTCAAAAGATGAGAAATCACAAAATCTTTCCTGGAATTCCTTTGACACTAGCTTCAGATGACTGTCATACTTAGCAAAGATAAGTACAGGCTCAGTATTAGCTGTGTTTTTTAACTCTTTGCACGTAGGAAAATGAACTACATTTTCACTTGACAACTGCGACTTCCATAAGCTTGGTTTTGCAAGGAAGCACTTGATATCATCATACAGATTAGTGAGGAGTTTGTTTTTACCTTGTAATTTCAGATTAAGATCAGTTAAATGTGCAGTTATACCCACAGCAAAAGCCAGGTCTTGTAGTAAACCAGACGGAAAACTGCTGTGAATCCGCAGCGGCTAATCCGCACCGTGTGCACACAGCCTGACAGTGAGAGAGAGGCCAGAACGAGGCTCCCACAGACTCACATTGATTAGTGACCTCTGCGCTGCTCCATGGAACACTGGAGCCTCGGACCGGCCACAAACTGCAGGAGACGGAGCCGAGCGGAGACTAAAACAGATGAAGACGCCAGAAGGTGAGTATCAGACAGGGGGCAGGGGACGGGGATTGTCAGCACCACTCCAGCAGTGAAATAAAAAATAATGCTGGAGTGGTGCTGTAAATGTGAGGCAGCTCTTGGTTACTGTATGGGCGCTCCTTATACTAATACTCATAAAAGACCCAGGTGGTACGTATCAAAAGCCCCCCATCTGCAGCCTCCCCAGACAGCAAATATTATGTGATGGAGCACATATAATATCATAACTAAACATTATAATATTCAGCCCCCAGTGACCTGTCCCCCCTCCCCCACTTCAGTCCCAATACCCCCATCAGCTCACATCCACCCACTCAGTGCCCTGTCCCACCTCACCCACCTTCTGCCCTCACAACCACCAAATGGTCTCACATTCACCCCTCAGTACCCTGTCCCCCGTCACTCACTTTCAGCCCCCACAATACCCCAACGGTCTCAGTGACATACCTGAATTTAACCCCTTACCGACATCGGACGTACTATACCGTCCGATGTCGGCTCCCCCGCTTTAATGCAGGGCTCCGCGGTGAGCCCTCATCAAAGCCGGGACATCTCAGCTGTTTTGAACAGCTGACATGTGCCCGCAATAGGCGCGGGAAGAATCGCGATCTGCCCGCGGCTATTAACTAGTTAAATGCCGCTGTCAAACGCAGACAGCGGCATTTAACTACCGCATCCGGCCGGGCGGCCGGAAATGACATCATCGCCGACCCCCGTCACATGATCGGGGGTCGGCGATGTGTCAGGAAGGTAACCATAGAGGTCCTTGAGACCTCTATGGTTACTGATCGCCGGTGGCTGTGAGCGCCCCCCTGTGGTCGGCGCTCACAGCACACCTGCAGTTCTTCTGTATAGCAGCGATCTTATGATCGCTGCTGCATAGCAGAGCCGATCGGGTTGTGCCTGCTTCTAGCCTCCCATGGAGGCTATAGAAGCATGGCAAAAGTAAAAAATAAAAGTAAAAAAAATAAAAAAAAACATAAAAGTTTAAATCACCCCCCTTTCGCCCCAATCAAAATAAATCAATAACAAACAAATCAAACCTATACATATTTGGTATCGCCGCGTTCAGAATCGCCCGATCTATCAATAAAAAAAAAGCATTAACCTGATCGCTAAATGGCGTAATGAGAAAAAAATCGAAACGCCAGAATTACGTTTTTTTTGTCCCCGCGATATTGCATTAAAATGCAATAGCGGGCGATCAAAAGAACGTATCTGCACCAAAATGCTATCATTAAAAACGTCAGCTCGGCACGCAAAAAATAAGCCCTCACCTGACCCCAGATCACGAAAAATGTAGACGCTACGAGTATTGGAAAATGGCGCAATTTTTTTTTTTTGCAAAGTTTGGTGAAAAATAACCTAGTCATGCTAGGTGTCTACGAACTCGTACTGACCTGGAGAATCATAATGGCAGGTCAGTTTTAGCATTTAGTGAACCTAGCAAAAAAGCCAAACAAAAAACAAGTGTGGGATTGCACTTTTTTTGCAATTTCACCGCACTTGGAATTTTTTTCCTGTTTTCTAGTACAAGACATAGAAAAAACCAATGATGTCGTTCAAAAGTACAACTTGTCCCGCAAAAAATAAGCCCTCACATGGCCAAATTGACGGAAAAATAAAGAAGTTATAGCTCTGGGAAGGAGCGAAAAACGAAAAAATGAAAAATCCCACGGTCATGAAGGGTTGATAAACCTAATAAGTTCCATCCCCGGCACTTACTGATATAGTTTGCACTGCAGGACCAGGAAGTGTAGTGTAATGCAGGTGGGCACTAGGACCCAGCGTGCCTGAGCCAATCCCAGCGTGCACAGAGTGAAGAAAGCTGCAGCCGGGAAAAGCTTCATGATCAGGTCAGAGGGGCGAAACCATTCACTGCAGGGGGGAGACTGCAGCCGGCCACTGTGCTAGCAGCGTGCAGAGTCTCCGTCAGACGGGATCAGACATTATACTGCTCTGCTCCTATGCGGTGTTCTGCCCTGGCTCCCAGTGGGCCCCTTCATGTGACAGGGCCCGGGGCGATGGCCCCCTCTGCCCCCCCAGTAGCTACGCTAACAGCACCAATGGCAGGTTACATACAGATGGTGTTCCACCAGTTCATAGAGTAACAGCTCTCCATTTGCATCACAATTATTTATAATCTGAGTGCTCACCCCTCTCTTTAGTTTTTAATGGTTACATACAGGAGGGCCACTCACTGGCTTGGACTTTGCCTGTGCGGCAGTGGGTCCCTTCTTCCTCAGCACGGTCACAGTATCCCAGTCACTCTAAGCCACGACTCTTCCTCCGCTCACAACAAAACTGACTTAGGTGATCAGCAGCCACGCGAGCCGCAGATGTACAAAACTCACGATCAGCACTTCCGGGTCGTCATTCATTGGCCCATGTCCCTGCATATGACCTGCTTACGTGATCAGCAGCCGACCAAAGTACACGCGTCATGGATTGACACGGAGCTAGTTGGTCGGCTGCTGATCACGTAAGCAGGTCATATGCAGGGATATGGGCCAATGAATGAAGAGCCGGAAGTGCTGATCGTGAAGTTTTGAGCATCCGCGGCTCGCACAAAAGTCTCAAACTTTGTGTTTAGAGACAAAGTTTGAGACTTTTGTGAGGGCCGCAGATATGCCTGTGAAGGGCCGCATGCGGCCCTCGGGACGCGTGTTTGACACGCCTGCTATACATAAGCCCCTGATGTATCCTGAAAAATGAGAAAAAGGGGTCAGATTATACTCCCCCAGGGGTGGTCCCAGTTCTGTTCCGGTCCGATGGGCGTCGCGGTCCGGCGCCTCCCATCTTCTTACGATGACGTCCTCTTCTTGTCTTCATGCTGCGGCTCTGGCATACATTATGTCTCTGTTGAGGGCAGAGCAAAGTACTGCAGTGCGCAGGTGCAGTATTTTGCTCTGCCCTCAACAGGGATACAAAGTACGGACAAGAAGAGGACAACATCGTAAGAAGATGGGAGGCCCCGGACCGAATCGCGACGCCCATCGTACCGGGACCGCCCCTGGGTGAGTATAATGTAACCTCTTTTCCTCATCTTTCAGGATACATTGGGGGCTTATCTACAGCATTACAGAATGCTGTAGATAAGCCCCTGATGCCGGTGGGCTTAGCTCACCTTCCATTTTGGGGTGACAAGTTCCCTTTAATTTACTATGTCACTTGAAGGGAACTGGTGACTCAGCCTTTTATTGAGGGTGTGACAAAGTCACTTTTAATGTAATCTAGATTTCTGAAACTTAACATGGACAAAACAGAATTCACGCAACCCCCCCAACGAACCTAACCATTACAGTAAATGGCTGCCCACTCTCCCCAGTCCCACAAGCTCGCTGCCTCGGGGTAATCCTTGACGCTGATCTCTCCTTCAAACCACATATCCAAGCCCGTTCCACTTCCTGTCAACTTCAACTCAAAAATATTTCACGAATCCGTTCATTCCTCAACCAAGAATCTGCAAAAACCCTAGTCCATGCCCTCATCATCTCTCGCCGTGACTACTTTAACCTCTTGCTCTGTGGCCTCCCCTCTAACACTCTCGCACCCCTCCAATCTATTCTAAACTCTGCTGCCCGACTAATCCACCTGTCCCCCCGCTATTCTCCGGCCTCTCCCCTCTGTCAATCCCTTTACTGGCTCCTCATTACACAGAGACTCCAGTACAAAACCCCAACCATGACATACAAAGCCATCCACAACCTATGTCCTCCATACATCTGTGACCTCGTCTCCCGGTACTTACCTACACGCAACCTCCGATCCTCACAAGATCTCCTCTACTCCCCTCTTATCTCCTCTTCCCACAATCGCATACAAGATTTCTCTCGCGTATCACCCCTACTCTGGAACCCTCTACCACAACACATCAGACTCTCGCCTACCATCGAAACCTTCAAAAAGAACCTGAAGACCCACCTCTTCTGGCAAGCCTACAACCTGCAGTAACCACCGATCGACCAAACCACTGCACGACCAGCTCTATCCTCACCTACTGTATCCTCACCCATCCCTTGTAGATTGTGAGGCCTACGGGCAGGGTCCTCTCTCCTCCTGTACCAGTTATGACTTGTATTGTTCAAGATTATTGTACTTGTTTTTATTATGTATACCCCTCCTCACATGTAAAGCGCCATGGAATAAATGGTACTATAATAATAAATAATAATAATAAGTAACATGAAACAGGGCATTTTTCCCCCAGCACACTGTGTTGTGAAGGTTAAGTTAAATTTGCTTAATGGGCTGGTTTCACGTGGACCTTCATAGAGAGGGTGGGAGGAAGTCTACTTTTTCTTCACCTGCAGAGCTGCCAGGACCTGTGTGATGTCATGACCATGTGGTCAGTCACATGATGGAAAGAGTCACATGGTTTGAGATTTCAATAAATAAGCTGTACAGGTAGTCTGGTTTCCAGCAAGACTGGAGAGAGGAGTCTCCAGCAGTTGTAGAAAGACTGAACCTGCATTGCTCCAGAGCGGGGTGTCAGCTGCATAAGTGTGGACTGTGTGTGCAGCGTGTTTGCCTATTTCAGCTGGAAAGGCCAAGTTTATTTTACCCCGTGTTGGTTTATGTCTCATAATAATAAACCCATACCTCCCAACTTTTGAAGATGGGAAAGAGGGATAAAGTCTGGCGCGCAACGCGCGCCGCAGATTTTAGGCCACGCCTCTGACCACACCCATTCATAACTAGTCACACCCATATCCACGTCCCAACCACACCCATTTAGCACTGCTGATCACACTGTTTCATCAAGAATAATTATAAACAAAAAAATATGGCCACACAGTGCTCCATACTGTATAATGGCCACACATGATGCTCCATACTGTATAATGGCCCCACATGATGCTCCATACTGTATAATGGCCCCACAATGCTCCATACTGTATAATAGCCCCAGATGATGCTCCATACTGTATAATGACCACACATGTTGCTCCATACTGTATAATGGCCACACATGATGCTCCATACTGTATAATGGCCCCACAATGCTCCATACTGTATAATGACTGCACATGATGCTCCATACTGTATAATAGCCCCACATGATGCTCCATACTGTATAATGACGACACATGTTGCTCCATACTGTATAATGGCCCCACATGATGCTCCATACTGTATAATGACCACACATGATGCTCCCTACTGTATAATGGCCACACATGATGCTCCATACTGTATAATGGCCCCACAATGCTCCATACTGTATAATGACTGCACATGATGCTCCATACTGTATAATAGCCCCACATGATGCTCCATACTGTATAATGACGACACATGTTGCTCCATACTGTATAATGACCACACATGATGCTCCATACTGTATAATGACTGCACATGATGCTCCATACTGTATAATGACTGCACATGATGCTCCATACTGTATAATGGCCACACATAATGCTCCATACTGTATAATGACTGCACATGATGCTCCATACTGTATAATAGCCCCACATGATGCTCCATACTGTATAATGATGACTGTTGTGAATTCTGCTTTTGGGCTCCCTCCGGTGGTTGTAGGTGGTAATGCAGTTGTCCCTGGATTGCAGTCCTGGTCGGGTGTATCTGCTGATTGCAGTTCTGACTGGGGTGTTTAGGCGTGCAGGATTCATTGGTCCTTGCCAGTTGTCCATGGTTTTGGGAGGTGTTGTCCTTGCTTGGTTCCTTCTGCCTTGCTGCCAAGTCTGCAAAGATAAGTGTCTGGTCTTGTTTTTGTGGCACACATGCTGTGTGCTTAATAATTCAGTGCTGTTCATTGTTTTTTTGTCCAGCTTAGATTGTATCAGTATTTTCTCAGTCTTGCTGGATTCTCAGGAGTTGCAGATATACATTCTATGTCTTTAGTTAGATTGTGGAATTTTTTGTATTATCTGCTGTGGATATTTTTGGAAGGATTTTAATACTGACCGCTTCGTATTCTGTCCTATCTTTCACTGTTTAGCTAGAGTGGCCTCTTTTGCTGAAATCTGTTTTCTGCCTGATGTGTGTCTTTCCTCTCCTACTCACAGTCAATATTCGTGGGGGGCTGCCTATCCTTTGGGATTCTGCTCTGAGGCAAGTTAGTATTCCTATTTCCATCTATAGGGGTATTTAGTCCTCCGGCTGTGTCGAGGTGTCTAGGGTTTGTTAGGCACACCCCACGGCTACTTCTAGTTGCTGTGTTAGTTCAGGGTTTGCGGTCAGTACAGTTTCCACCTACTTCAGAGAAAGTTTCATGCTGCTCCAAAGTCACTGGATCATAACAGGTCTCTTCAATTTTGTCCCTTTCAACACTTTCCCTATACAGGGACCTTCTCCCAGCAAGACCGCCCACCCAATGGGAGATGCGTAAGCCATAGTTTAAGCCCTAAATGACGTCCCAGGGGTTGGCCCTCAAAGTCCTCAGGGTCCCGATCCACTAGATTCTTTTCAGATGATGGGTCATCCCCAGGAAAATAATTTGTTGTGCTGGAATCAGGGATGACTTTGGCTTGTTGGCTATCCATCTGAGCCGAGCCAGAGTGTCCAGGGTAATCTGAAGACTCTGACAGCAGTCTCAGAAGGATGTATTCTTGACTAAGAGGTTGTCCAGGTAAGTGATGATGACAATTCCCCTGGGTGCAGAAACAAGTCTGAAAGGCAGGGCTGTGAACTGATAATGACTTCCATGAACCGCATATATGAGAAATCTCTGATGCAGAGCACAAATCAGAATTTTGAGATCCGCGTCCTGAATGCCAACCAAGCAGAGACCCCTCTGGTTCCATCTAAGCGATTACCGAGTGGAGGGACTCCATTTGGAAGTAGTGGAGGCGTTTTTAATTGCAGCAGGATCCTACCCCTCCATAGAGATATAGACTTCAGTCTAAGAGAGCACAAACATTAGGTTCCCATAGAGATTTAGATTTCAGTCCAAGAGCGGATTAGCATTAGGTTCTGGCAGCGAGAATCGCCTTATCGTGGCTGCCGGGTACACATAAATTCGCCAACTTATGCGCTAAGCATTCTAAATTTTTCATAATTCTGGTGCAGTATTGCAATTCAGTTTTCACATTTCATGGTTTAGCGTTACAGTGTGCTGCTTTTTGTTTAAATGGATATGAGTTAGTGACTCTAGGTATAAGCACCTGTTCAGACCTAATTTATGTTTGGATGTGACAGTCAGTCTTTTGTTATCAGGATTGGACGGAGACAGCTGTCCTTCTTTGGGACAACAAAAAGATTGGAATAGAAACCGAAAAAAAAAGTTCTTGGGAAAGAATGGGGACAATGACTCCTGCTTGAAGGAGAGAGGGAATTGCTTGGAAGAAACCTGGGACCTGAGCTGAAAGTCTTGGCATACAAGACATGAAGAAACTGATCCCAGGGAGAGATGAGAACTTTAATTTGTGGCCGTGAGTCACTATTTCTCTGATCCGGGTGTCGTCGACTACCGACATCCATGCGTCTCGGAAGAGAAGACGATGGTCACCCACCTTGGGAGGAGTGCCAGGTGGGGATGTTATTCGACATTGCCCGTGTCAAAGTTATTCTCCTGGAAGAGAAGATCATCTATCCACCTCGGAATCCATTCTCTGAAATGGCCATAATCTCACCCCCTTCGCCTCTGCATGAGTGTGCTGGAGAAGATGATTGTGGCCATGGAGGATGTGCTCTTTGACACTTACACGTCGTTCCACTTCAGCTAGCCCTCTTGTCAGCATGGGACAAGAAGGTGTTCTCCTTGCACCATCCCATTATTCTTCTTACTCATGTACATCAGTCATTAACATGGTAGACTTCACTCATCTGTTCATCTCGGGAGATCCTTTCTCTTGCTCCATTGCATGGTCATCATAACCTTCGCAAGTCTTCTCGGCTGAGCAGTTTTTCTGCATTACACAGCTTAAGAGAAGCTGGAGCCCTCGGGAAATTACCCTACCAATAAACCTACTATAGATCATGGCTATCTACCTCTCCCTCCTGCACTGGCAGGACCTCCTCGCAGGACATCCAGTTTGCATTCAGTCAGACGCCATGGCCGTGGCATACTTAAACCACTAGGGTGGAACATGCAGCAGATCTATTCTGGAGGTCTCCAGTATCCTAGGTGGGGCAGAAAATCATGTAACAGCAATCTCAGCTGTTCACATTCTGCGAGAAAACTGGGCAGCTGACTTTCTTAGTCAGCAGGGTCTTGACTCTCCTTGTCCTCCCTCATTCCTACCTTGGTGTTTCATATTGTGGGAATTTATTTCCATACCTTTTAGCATAACACACCAGTGATCTGGGGGTTGGGATGCATTATTATGTTTTCCCAATGTGCCATATTTGTGATAGCAATCGCGTGCATATATGCTATGTAAGGTGTACTATATTCAATATACACACTTTAGTGGTCACATTTTTGGGATATTGTATGGCTTGCCACTAATATTTGTTTGTGCCTACTGATTAGACCTATTTGATGGTGCAGATGGGCCATTATTGAGCTCTTTATAAATATAAGCATTGATGATCTCATCCATTCCACTATGACTAATTGGCCTAGTTCTTTGGGGGGGGTGGTTTATTGGTCATGCTATATGTGTTTTACATGTTTCTAAATGCTGTTTTGTCTTGAGGTGCAATAAAAGTTTTTTCTTACATTTTACCATGTGGATGTGCACACCCTTATTAGTCTAGTCTTTTTTTTCTCTTCTTTCACATAGGGTCTTGACTCATGCGAGTGGTCAATCAACACCACAGTGTTCACCCCGATGTGTCAGAAATGGGGCACCCCGATGTAGATTTGATTGCATCTCGGATGAACACCAAAGTGTCCCACTTCATATCCAGGTCACAGGATCCTCTTGCAATTGGTCAGGATGCCCTGGTCCCTTTTTGGTCTTTCTTTCGCCTTCTAAATCTCTTACCGCCTCTTCCCTTAATTCTGAGGGTTGTCAAGAAAATCAAGCCAGAGGGAGTACCTGTAATTATGGTGCCTCCAGACTGGCCCAGACATGCTTGGTATGCAACATGCCCGCAGACACCCCTGGAAACTTCCAGACTGTCTGGATCTTCTTCCACAGGGTCCCCTCTTCCACCAGAATTCTCATTCGCCGAGGCCACTGTTCTGAAGGAAAGCAGGGTTTTCACCTCAGGTCATACAGACCATGATCAGTGCAAGAAAGCCCCCATCTTCTCGCATTTATCATAGAACTTGGAGGGCCTAGTTTTGCTGATATTAAGACAATCTGTTCTCTCACATGTCTTTCTTACTTCCAGCCATCCTGGCTTTTCTTTAGTCTGGTCTTGATTCCAAACTTTACCTCAGCACTAGCAAGGGTCAAGTCTCTGCCCTCTCGATCCTGTTTTGGAAGGATTTTGCATCTCAACCCCAGGTCAAGACCTTCCTCAGGGTCCTTCTTCACCTGGCCCCACCTTATCAGCCTCCTGTAGATCCATGGGACTTTATCTTGGTCCTATATGCTCTTCAGCATTCTCCGTTCTAGTCCATCCGGACATTACAACTTTTTTCCAAGAAAGTTGCCTTCTTGGTGGCTATCACGTATATCAGACGAGATTCGGAACTGGCTGCTCTTTCCTGTTGTTCTCCTTTTCTCGTTATCCATCAGGACAAAGTAGTCCTCAGACCGGTTCCTTTCAAAACCCTTTAAACATCAATGTGGCTATCGTTCTATATTCCTTTTTTCCCTTCCCCAGTTAATCCCTTGGAAAGGTCTCTCCACAAGTTGGATCTGGTCAGAGCTCTTCGACTAACTCTCTAGGGCAGCTTCTTTGCGGCGCTCTTACTCTTTCTTATTAATGAGAGTCATCATAAGGGTCTTCCGGCCTCAAAATCTAAAATCACATGCCTGATTTGTTCGGCTATCTTGGAGGCACATCGAGTTAATAGCAGACCACCCCATCCAGGGGTAAAGGCACACTTCATCTGGATGGTGGGGGCCTCCTGGGCCATTCGTCACCAGGCCTCTGCATCTCAAATTTGTAAGGCAGCTACCTGATCTTTCCTTCACACTTTTGTAAGGTTTTACCGATTACATACTTATGCTTCGGCAGATGCCAGCTTTGGAAGAAAGGTTGTGCAGAAAGCGGTCATCCACTGTCTGACCAGAGTTTTCCAAAGTTATTTTATTCCCTCCCTTGGGACTGCTTTAGGGTGTCCCATGTTTACCTGTGTCCCACAATGAAGCGATAAAGATGGATTTTTGGTACTCACCATGAAATCTCTTTGTTGGAGCCTTCATTGGGGGACACAGCACCCTCCCTGTTTGTGCCTATGTGCCTTCGGTTGGGACTTTTTTATTGTTTTGCTTTCTATGGTTCCTTCCCCTACTGCTTTTTCATATTCATATAGAAATGCCCTAACTAGAAATTTTATTATTAAAAACCGAGGCGGACTCGAAAGTGAAAACAAAAAAAGACACAAAAGGTGCTCAAAACCAAAACCAAATGCCCTTAACCTAAAAGGGGATTACTAGAAGACCCTAGCAAGAGGCTATGTATAGACCCCTACCTGACTGCGGAGGTTGGCGCCCTATGGGGAAACGTTGTGGCGCCCCCGCTCAACGATGGCTGACCCTGCACGCCCTAATGTGACCTGCAGCCACTAGTGAGACCCCTACCCACAGGCTAAAGGGTCCTCTATCACTATACAAAGAACATCTAAGCTAGGGAAAAACTAGGTCCCCAGTGAGTATAAAAACATAGTATGAACACATGGCAGGTATAAATGGTGCAGTACCGTTCCGTTGATGAACACGTCTATTCCAGCCAGAGTGATATACACAAATAAAACGTTTGTTGAATATTCCACCTATTAACCCCACAAGGGGAACCAAAAACTCAGATACTAAGGAGACCCCTCTTATATTTAATCTTGATAATTAATAAGACAGTATAGGTCTCCTGCAGGTACCACCAGTACTAATGCCAGGCATGTACTGCATGAAAAGGATAATAATCAGTGGAATAGGTGAGAAACAATACTCATCTCTGGTCGTGTTGACGGTAACTCTTTACCCGCCATGGGCGAAACGCGTTGAGGCGTCTTTAAGTTATGGCGGGTAAAGATGTTCTTTGTATAGTGATAGAGGACCCTTTTTTGTTTTCACGGTCGAGTTCGCCTCGGTTTTTAATAATAAAATTTCTAGTTAGGGCATTTCTATATGAATATAAATTATTCCCCCGTGCTACAATATTTTTTTCTTTTTGAGCACCCTACTGCTTTTTCACTAACTGACAAGCTTTGTGTCTGTCGGTGTGTGTATACTGCTGAGGAGGTGCCAATTTTTTTTGCCTAGTTACAGCAGCATACATCCGTGGTTACCAGTGTCCCTCAATGAAGGCTCCAAGAAAGATTTTACGGTGAGTACCAATACTCCATCTTTTCTCTTTAGGACTTCTCTCATGTCTAACAAGATTTAATTTATTTACAAAAGATTTCAAACATTCTGGACATGAACACGGCTTCTCTCCTGTGTGACTTCACTCGTGTCTCACAAGACCAGATTTATCTGTAAAGCATTTCTAACAGAGTGAACATGAATACAGATTATATTTTTTATTATTATAGCGCCATTTATTCCATGGCGCTTTACATGTGAGGAGGGGTATACATAATAAAAAAAGTACAATAATCTTAAACAATACAAGTCACGACTGGTGCAGGAGGAGAGAGGACCCTGCCCGCGAGGGCTCACAATCTACAAGGGATGGGCGAGAATACAGTACATGAGATTCTCTCAATAGTGAGTTCTTTGATGTTTAACAAGTTGTGATTTCTCTGTAAAGCATTTTCTACATTGTAAACACGAAAAAGGTTTTACCCCGCTGTGAATTCTTTGATGTTTAATAAGATTTGATTTATCACGAAACAATTTCCCACATTCTGAACATGAATATGGAGTCTCTCCTGTATGAATTCTCTGATGTCTAGTAAGACTTGATTTATCTGTGAAGGACTTCACACATTCTGAACATGAAAATGGCTTTTCTCCAGTGTGAATTTTCTGATGTATAGTAACACTCCCTTTACCTGTAAAGCATTTCCCACATTCAGAACAAGAATATGGCTTCTCGCCTGTGTGAATTCTCTGATGTGCAATAAGACTCCCTTTGTCTGTAAAGCATTTCCCGCATTCTGAACATGAATATGGAGCCTCTCCTGTATGAATTCTCTGATGCCTAGTAAAACTTGATTTATCTGTGAAGGACTTCCCACATTCCGAACATGAATATGGCTTTTCTCCAGTGTGAATTTTCTGATGTATAATAAGACTCCCTTTATCTGTAAAGCATTTACCACATTCTGAACATGAATATGGCTTCTCCCCTGTGTGAATTCGCTGATGTTTAATAAGACTTCCTTTTTCTGTGAAGGCCTTCCCACAGTTTGAACATGAAAATGGCTTTTCTCCTGTGTGAATTCTCTGATGTATAACAAATTTTGTTTTATTTGTAAAGCATTTCCCACATTCTGAGCAGCAGTATGTCTTTTCTCCTTTTTGCTTTCTTTGTGTTAAAATATCTGAGCTTTTAGTAATTTGCTTGTCACCCTGAAATCTTGTATTCACTTTATCACCCGGAATTGTGGTAACAATGCAAGATTGCTCAAGAGAGGGTTCCCCATGATTAGGAGGATTATAAGAAAGTGAAGTACTGTGAAGTCCAGGAGGTCCATGAAGGGTAATGAGGTTTTCTCCATTAGAGTGCTTCCTCATATCTTCTTTTTTACAATTTGGTGATAATCTGTTAGTCTCATAAGGATTTCCTATAAGGATGAAAGAGATTACATGTGATTTTTTTTCTACAACACAAAGGGATTTTTAAATTTATTTTATGGAGCTCACAATGAAGACCCTCATCAGTGAAAGTACAAATAATAAGGAAGACAGCTAAATGCCATAACATTAACACAAAGACGGGTAAAGAGAATAACACTTATAAATTGGTAAAAATGGCACAAGTCTGGGGTGGCGGAAATTAGCACCTAAACAATTCTTAAAGGGAACCTGCCATCAGGATTTAACCCTTAATGTACCACCAGTGTCATTTCAATCTCTCAAGCTTCCCGTCATGCCCTTAGTGTAGAAAGTGTCCACACAATTAAAAATAGGGCTTTAATCTCTTCATACCGTTTTCACCTTCATGACTCAGTCAAATTTTAGAATTCTATAGACTATCACTTTATGTGTTTATAGCTCTGGAACGCTTCAATGAATCCCACTGATTTTGAGACAGATTTTTCGTGACATGTTGTGTTATGATCCGGTGGCCTTGGAGCAGGATGAGACGTACTCTGGAGAAGGTGGTACCTGTACCGACCGCAAACCCTGAACTTAACACCACAACTAGCAGTAGCCGTGGGATGTACCTAACAATCCTAGACACCTCAACACAGCCGGAGGACTAAATACCCCTATAGATAGAAAAGGGAAAACTATCTTGCCTCAGAGAAAATCCCCAAAGGATAGACAGCCCCCCACAAATATTGACTGTGAGAGGAGAGGAAAAAACATACGCAGACTGAAAACAGGATTTAGCAAAGGAGGCCACTCTGGCTAAATAGCAAGGATAGGACAGAATACTATGCGGTCAGTATTAAAACACTAGAAAATATCCACCACAGAAAATACAAAAACTCCACATCTAACTAAAGATATGGAGGGTATATCTGCATCTCCAGAGATTCCAGCTTGCTGAATAAATCCTTACACAGACTAAGCTGGACAAGAAAAAAACATTGGAAAGCACTGAACTGTAAGGCCCACAGCATGTGGAATGCAGAAACAAAAGCCAGAACTTATCTTTGCTGGTTTGGGCAGCAGAGCAGGAGAAACCAGACAGAGATGTGAATCCTCCAAGAACAATGGACAACTGGCAAGGATTAATGGATCCTGCAAACCTAAATACCCAGCAAGCCAGCAATAAGCAGGGACACCTGAGCAGAATTACAATCCATGGACAACTGCATTACCAGCAGCAACCACCGCAGGGAACCCAAGAGCAGAATTCCCAACAATGTTGTACTTCACGATGCTTGTAACATTTCTTTAATATGACTTGCGTTTATTTGTGGAGAAAAAAAATGGACTTTTGGGGAAAATTTTGGAACTTTTGCAATTTTAAAACTTTTAATTTTTATGCCCTTAAATCAGAGTGTTAGGTCACACATCTATATATATAATTGTCTAAGGGGTACTTCCGTCTTTCTGTCTGCAACTTCCGTCACGGAAAAAACCCGCGTCGCTGATTGGTCTCGGCAGCTGCCTGTCATGGCTGCCGCGACCAATCAGCGACGGGCACAGTCCGATTAGTCCCTCCCCTACTCCCCTGCAGTCACTGCCCGGCACCCACTCCATAATCCCCTTCCCCTCCAGTCACCGCTCACACAGGGTTAATGGCAGCAGTAACGGGCCGTGGAGTAACGCACTCCGTTACCGCTGCTATTAACCCTGTGTGCCCCCAACTATTTACTATTGACGCTGCCTATGCAGCGTCAATAGTAAAAATATGTCATGTTAAAAATAATAATAAAAAAAAAACCTGCTATACTCACCATCCGCCGCCTTTCCCTCTCCTCGCGACGCTCCGGTGACCGCTCCATGCAAGCGGCAGGTTCCGGTCCCAAGGATGGTATGCCAGAAGGACCTTCCATGACGTCAAAGTCATGTGACCGCGACGTGATCACAGGCCCTGCGAGAAGGACCTTCCATGACGTCACGGTCATGTGACCGCGACGTCATCGCAGGTCCTGCGCTCATACCAACCCTGGGACCGGAAGCTGACGCGTGCACCGCACACAGGGCCAGGACTTCAACGGGCCTTCGGAGGGTGAGTATATGTTTATTTTTTATTTTAACTCTGTATACTACGTGGCTCTGTGCTGTATACTCCGTCGCTGTGCAATATACTACGTGGCTGGGCATTATACTACGTACGTAGCTGGGCAATATACTACGTACGTGGCTGGGCAATATACTACGCGACTGGGCAATATACTACGTGACTGGGCAATATACTACGTGGCTGGGCAATAGCTGGGCAATATACTACGTGACTGGGCAATATACTACGTGACTGGGCAATATACTACGTGGCTGGGCAATATACTACGTCGACATGCATATTCTAGAATACCCGATGCGTTAGAATCGGGCCACCATCTAGTAGTTAATAAATAACATTTCCCATATTTCTACTTTACATTAACACAATATTTGAAACATAACTAAATGGTTAGGAAGGTGGAAGGGTTAAAAGTTGATCAGTGATTTCTCATTATTACCACAAAGTTTACAAAACCATTTTTATTTTAGAGACCACATCACATTTGAAGTGACTTTGAGGGGTCTGTATGACAGAATATACTCAAAAGTGCCACGAGTCTAAAAACTGCACCCCTCAAGTTGCTTAAAATCACATTCAATAAGTTTATTAACCCTTCGGATGCTTTGCAGAACCTAAAGCAATGTAGAAGGAAAAAAATTAACATTTTACTTTAACAAAAATGTTACTTTAGACCCATTTTTTATTTTCACAAGGGTAACAGAAGAAAATTGATCCCAAAATATGTTGTGCAATTTCTCCCATACATGGGGAAAACTACTGTTTGGGTGCATGGCATGGCTCAGAAGGGAAGGATCGTCATTTGACTTTTGGAGAACAAAATTGGCTGGGACCATTAGCAGATGCCATGTCGCATTTGGAGTGCCCAAACAGTGGAAACCCCCCCACAAGTTACCTCATTTTCCAAATTAGAACACTCAAGGAATTTATCTAGAATTGTGGTGAGCACCTTGAACCCACAAGTGCTTCACATCATTTTATAACGTTAAATTGTGAAAATGGAAAAAAAAAATTCCTACAAAAATGTTGTTTTAACTATAATTTTTTTTTCATTTTCATCAGTATTGCAGGAGAAAGTGGGCCCCAAAATTTGTTTTGCAATTTCTCCTAAGTATACTGATATGGCATATGTGGGGGAAAACTACTCTTGAGACAGAATGCAAACCTCAGAAGGGAAGAATCATCATATTGGAGTTCAGATTTTGCTGCAATGGTTTGAGGGTGCCTTGTCACACTGGCAGAGCCACTTAGATGCCAGAACAGCAGAATCACCCCATATGTGACCCTATGTTACAAACTACAACTCTCAATGTATTAATCTAGGGGAGCAGTGATCATATTGACACATGTGCCTCACAGAACTTTATACCATTGGGCTGTGAAGAAAAAATAATTACATTTTTGCAACAAAAATGTTGTTATAGACCCAAATTTTACATTTTCATAAGGGGAAATGGGTAAAAAAAGGGCACCAAAATTTGTCACGCAATTTCTGCTGAACGTGGAAATAACCCATATGTAGCTTTACATTACTGCTTAGTCATACGGCGAGACTCAGGAGGGATGGGGTATGGATATAACTAGGGATCACCTTCACAAAATAATTTTATTTCTCTGGACACAAAAAAAAGACATATGTAAACACCATAATATAAAAACATTTAAAATACCAGAAAGGCTCACTAGAAACACCTGACCAAATAAGGTCCTCCCCAGGACATAGATAAAGGGACAGCATCAAACACAATAGTCAATTTCAATGTTATTTGTCAATATTAATATAGGTATTGTAAGGATTGTACTCACTCAGGTGCGTAGGAGGAAACAGGAGGCACATTCTTTTCAACGTCCATGTGGGTTTATTTGCTTCATAAACCATCAAGTCAGCAACAAAAAGGTAAACAGTCTTTACATCAGGCCGACACAGTATCAATGTCTATAGCAGAGCTCTGCTCTGGCCTGTAGGTACACAGGCTGTGCAATGTCCAGCACTCTCAAGACACAGACCACTCTGTAGTGTCCAGCCAGGACACATGGAAGTCTGTCCACACTAGCAGACTCCCAAACACTCACTCACATATGCCAAACACACCTCTATTACATAGTTGTAACCACACCCAGGTACCTATCACATGGCTAGTCAGGTGATCGTGACATCACCGCAGGTCCTCAAACACACAACCATCTTAGGTGTTCAGACACACCCCTTTGGGTGGGTATGTAGGTGACTGGACCCAACCATCTCTCCAAGTCACCTGGAAGCCCTCCCAATGTATAGTAAAACCCTCAGCAGTAGATCTGCTGAGCAAAACACACCCAGGCTTCCATCACAGGGCCACCCACCTCTGTGATACATACCGGCTATTAATCACTTCACCATTCGCCATACCACATATCCCCCCTCTGCCTCAAATCCCAAGCCAGTTCGCGGCGAACAATCAGTGAAGCCAGGGCCAGCTCCAGGTTTTTGAGGGCCCCGGGCGAAAGTCTCACAGCCCACGTAGCATATAACACAGCCCACGTAGTATATAGCACAGCCATGTAGTATATAGCACAGCCCACGCTGTATATAGCACAGCCCACGTAATATATAGCACAGCCCACGTAGTAAATAGCACAGCCCATAGTATATAGCACAGCCCATGTAGCATATAACACAGCCCACGTAGTATATAGCACAGCCATGTAGTATATAGCACAGCCCACGCAGTATATAGCACAGCCCACGTAATATATAGCACAGCCCACGTAATATATAGCACAGCCCACGTAGTAAATAGCACAGCCCATAGTATATAGCACAGCCCATGTAGTATATAACACAGCCACATAGTATATTGCACAGCCACGTAGTATATAGCACACCCATTGTGTGTGTGCGTTTACATGACAGTGAGGCACCCTAAGGTAATGCTCTAATAGTATCTTCCCCTGATATATTTATTTCCTGAGTCACTTTTTCAGCACATTGCACTTTGTGATTCTGCAGCTTTGCACAGCTCTCAGGGATTTCCCTATGCACATGTGAGGATTCCTCCCTGAATCTATTTCCACACTTAAGCACTTTATATTACTTGCTGCAATTTTGCAAGATTTTTTGTGTGACCTCCACCCATTGCTATATACATTGTTTATTTATTGTTTTTGTATATTTTTATTTTTTATATTTGTTATATATATTTTTTTTAACTTTTTTCTGGCACAATGACAAGAATTTCAGGGAATTGCCTATATTCCTTAAGGGGAATCATTACCTTGCACATGCCATTGGTGGCACTTATATGAAATGTGTTTATGGGTTTATTATACATACTGTCCTGATTCGCAGGATCAAAAGAAAAATTATTTTTTCTGTATTGCTACTATTAGTTAATAAAGATATTATTTTATAATCCAGCTTGGTCTCCCTGGTGCATCCATAATACTAGTGTTTGGGTTTGTTCCACGTAGTATATAGCACAGCTGACACAATATATAACACAGCCCACGTAGTATATAGCATAGCCCACGTAGTATATAGCACAGCCCATGTAGTATATAACACAGCCACAAAGTATATAGCACAGCCACATAGTATATTGCACAGCCACGTAGTATATTGCACAGCCACGTAGTACATAGCACAGCCCATGTAGTATATAGCACAGCCCACGTAGTATATAGCACAGCCCACGTAGCATATAGCACAGCCCACGCAGTATATAGCACAGTCCACGTAGTATATAGCACAGCCGATGCAATATATAACAGCCCACTTAGTATATAGCACAGCCCACGTAGTATATAGCACAGCCCACGTAGTATATAGCACAGCCCACGCAGTATATAGCACAGTCCACGCAGTATATAGCACAGCCGATGCAATATATAACAGCCCACTTAGTATATAGCACAGCCCACGTAGTATATAGCACAGCCCACGTAGTATATAGCACAGCCCACGCAGTATATAACACAACCGATGTAGTATGTAACACAGCCACGTAGTATATAGCAAAGCCACGTAGTATATTGCACAGCTCACGTAGTATATAGCACAGCCCACAGAGTATATAACACAGCCCACATAGTATATAGCAATGTGGGCACCATATCCCTGTTAAAAAAAAAAAAAAAGAATTAAAATAAAAAATAGTTATATACTCACCTTCCGGCGGCCCCCGGATCTAGCTCAGGCCTTTAGCGATGCTCCTCACGACGCTCCGTTCCCAGTAATGCCTTGCGGCAATAGCCCGTGATGATGTAGCGGTCTCGCAAGACCACTACATCATCTGCCGCAATGTATTCTTGGGACCGGAGCGTCGCGAGGAGCGGGAAAGACTGCCATGGACGCCGGAAGGTGAGAATATAATGATTTTTTTTTTATTATTATTTTTTTAACATTATATGTTTTTACTATTGATACTGCATAGGAAGCATCAATAGTAAAATGTTAGTCACACTTACAGGGTTAACAGACTGCGTTACACCATCGTTATGCCGCGGTGTAACGCTGTCCGTTTAACGGAGTGCTAAAACGCTATGTGGGCGCTGACTGGAGGGGAGTAGGGAGGGGCCAATTCACAGCCAATCAGCGACGCGGGATTTCCGTGACAGACAAACAGAGAGACGGAAGTGGACCTTAGACAATTATATATATAGATTTATATTGACAAATAATATAGAAATTGACTATTGTGTTTGATGCTGTCCCTTTATCTATGTCCTGGGGAGGACTTTATTTGGTCAGGTGTTTCTAGTGAGCCTTTCTGGCATCTATAACGCTGGGAGCGTCACTCTGTCCGAAGCCTTTATAGACTGCGCAAGCGCCGGCACAGTCTAGACCCCACAGAGTGACGCTCCCAGGAGATCGCGGTATGCGTAAGCACTGAACGCACACCGCGATCTCCAACGGAGAAGCAGGGACGAGCCACAGGAGGGTGAGTATATGCTATATTTACCTGTCCCGTTCCACCGATGCGCGCTGCTCCTCCACATCCTCTGCCTGTGACGTTCAGTTCAGAGGGCGCGATAACGCGCTTAATGCGCGCCGCCCTCTGACTGAACAGTCACAGCCAGAGGACCCGGAAGACAGAGCGGCGCGCAGCGCTGGATCAGGGCCAGGTAACTATAGCAAGTGCGGGGGCCTGACTCCGGCACCAGACCCCCACAGCTCGCCGGTGTTCCCGCCTGCTCAGGCCCCCAGCACCGCCGCGCACAGCCGCCCACAGCCACCGCACCCAGCACAGCCACGCACAGCCGCCGCACTCAGCACAGCCACGCACAGCCGCCCACAGCCACGCACAGCCGCCGCACCCACCACAGCCACCGCAGCCAGCACAGCCACCGCACAGCTGCCCACAGCCACGCACAGCCGCACCCACCGCACCCAGCCACGCAGAGCCACCGCACCCAGCACAGCCGCCCACAGCCGCCGCACCCAGCACAGCCACGCACAGCCGCCGCACCCAGCACAGCCACGCACAGCTGCCCGCACTCAGCACAGCCACGCACAGCCGCCCGACCCCAGCACAGCCACGCACAGCCGCCCGACCCCAGCACAGCCACGCACAGCTGCCCGAACCCAGCACAGCCACGCACAGCCGCCCGCACCCAGCACAGCCACCCATAGCCTCCTGCACCCAGCACAGCTGCCCACAGCCACGCACAGCCGCCCGCACTCAGCACCGCCAGGCACAGCCGCCCACACCCAGCTCAGCCACGCACAGCCACCGCACCCAGCACAGCCGCCCACAGCCACGCACAGCCGCTGCACCCAGCACAGCCACCCACAGCCGCCGCACCCAGCACAGCCACGCACAGCTGCCCGAACCCAGCACAGCCACGCACAGCCGCACGCACCCAGCACAGCCACGCACAGCTGCCCAAACCCAGCACAGCCACACACAGCTGCCCAAACCCAGCACAGCCGCCCGCACCCAGCACAGCCACCCACAGCCGCCTGCACCCAGCACAGCTGCCCACAGCCACGCACAGCCGCCCGCACTCAGCACCGCCACGCAAAGCCGCCCGCACCCAGCTCAGCCACCGCACCCAGCACAGCCGCCCAAAGCCATGCACAGCCGCTGCACCCAGCACAGCCACGCACAGCCACCCACAGCGGCCGCACCCAGCACAGCCACCGCACCCAGCACAGCCACGCACAACCACGCACAGCCGCCGCACCCAGCACAGCCGCCGCACCCAGCACAGCCACGCACAGCCGCCCGAACCCAGGACAGCCACGCACAGCCGCCCGAACCCAGCACAGCCGCCCAAAGCCACGCACAGCCGCCCGCACTCAGCACCGCCACGCACAGCCGCCCGCACCCAGCACAGACACGCACAGCCGCCCGCACCCAGCACAGCCATACAATACGGAGCGTCATGTGGGGCCATTATACAGTATGGAGCATAATTTGTGGCCATTATACAGTATTGAGTATCATATGTGGCCATTATACAGTATGGAGCATCATGTGGGACCATTATACAGTATGGAGCATCATGTGGGGCCATTATACAGTAGGGAGCATCATGTGTGGCCATTATACAGTATGGAGCATCATGTGTGGTTATTACAGTATGGAGCATCATATGGGGCCATTATACAGTACCCACCATCATGTGGGGTCATTATACAATATGGAGCATCATGTGGGGCCATTATACAGTACCCAGCATCATGTTGAGCCATTATACTGTTAGGAGCACTGACTTTTTTATTGGTGCTATTTTCAGACACATGACATTTTTTGATCACTTTCTATTCTGATTTTTGGGAGTCAGAATGAACAATAACCAGCAATTCAGAAATTGTTTTTTTTATACCTTTCTGCATGTAGTAAAATTGATAAGGCAGTTCTATTCTTCAGGTCAGTATGACTACAGCGATGCCACATTTATATCTTTTTTTATGTTTTGGTTCTTTTACAAAACAAACTTTTTATAAAAAAAAAAATTTTTGCATCGCTATATATTGAGAGCTATAACTTATTTTACCGCTGATGGAGCTGTTTAGCGGCTTATTTTTTGCAGGACAAGATGACGTTTTCAGAGACGCTATTTTTTTTTTTTTTTCGGACGGTATGATGAAAAAGCATTGGTTTTTTGGTTCTTTTTTACAGTGTTCACTGAAGGGGTTAACAAGTGTGAGTATTTACAGGTCGGATCGTTCCGGATGCGCTGATGCCAAATATGTGTGCTTTATTTGTATGGGTTTTTTTTGTTTTTTTTTAACATAAAAATACTATTTCTGGCTCCAATATTTATAAAATTATTTATTATTTTGTGATTTTTTTTTAAGTTGCGCGGCGCCGATCGGAGGAGAGAGGAATTCTCTCCCTGCCTTCTAAATTCTACGATTGATATTGATTGCAGCATTTAGTGGGTTAAACTGCGGCACCGCTCCTGGCAGTGAGAGGCGGGCGTCAGCTGTGATGCTAGCGGAACACCTGGAGGGAATCGTGCGCACAGCTCCTGTATCCCAACCATGACGTCTGTATACTGCAAATGTCGTGAAGGGGTTAAGGATATGAAAATTAGAAGTATAAAAATTGTGATTTTTTTCAACTTTTTTGCCAAAATTCTGATATTTTCACAAATAAAAAAAAAATATCAACCTAAATTTACCACTGACATAAAGTGCAATGTGTCATGGAAACAATCTCAGAATCAGTGGGATCAGATGAAGCTCCAGAGTTATTACCTCATAAAGTGACGCTGGTCAGAACTGTAAAATGTGGCCGGGTCAATAAGGTGAAAATCTGCTCGGCCACTGAGGGGTTAAGGTTGGTTTACGCTTTTTCTTCTTGCTTTATTTTTCTCTTATTCTAAGGGCTCGTTCACACTAGTGTATAACTTGGACCAGTGTTCTACAATCTGCGGATTTATTCTCAGCTTATTTCTCCCCGAAATCTGATGCCGATCAATATAAAATCTGATGGTTACGGACATGAGGAGGAAACTATAAATGGTCGTGTGAATGGTTAACAACTGCTGAGGAAAACAACCGATTGCACACAGATGGCACATGACGGGACACGGCCCAATGTCACCCGCTTGGACTGATCAGATGAGTAGTTTGGATTTATGGATCTAATCTAAATCACAATGTGGCCTTATAACAAAGTACACAAAAATGTTTTGTGGTTTTTAGTTTTTTTGTTTTACATTTTTTGACAGTATAATGCATTTTTCCATCTGTCCAGTTTTGTACATATGAGCCTAATTATGCCCCTCCAGGCTCTATTTACCCTCCAAAGAAAAACAGAAAAATTGAGCTCGGTTTAAGTTGGTACACATGCGGCACATAAACGCATGTTCACATTGGCCATACGGCATGCAGAACCTACCAGAAACAAAATGGACATAAACCTTGCTGGAACTAAATAAGTAAAAAACAACAGTGCATGTAAGTAACACAGGATTATTAGTAATACTGTTTTTGATTAAAAAATAAAAAATAGCACAAAAGCCATCCTGTTGTCGACAAGGTTGTAGGACCATCCCGATCAGGGTCACCTTGCCGACGGTGGGATGGCTTTTATGCTATTTTTTATCAAAAACTAAGAACTCTGTGTTCTTTAAATGCACTTTTGCTTTTTACTTATTTAGTTACAGCAGGGTTTATGCCCATTTTGCTTCTTGTAGGTTTTGTCCATTTACCCACCAGTTACCGTGTGAACTGATATGTGATTAGATGGGCTGCGGGCTACAGGGCCGGATGTATCACACCTGTCTGTAGATACAAGCTCGTAATCCCTTTTATAATAAAGCAATTCTCCACCCCGGCACAGAGGAGGGACTAAACATTTCTTATGTGCTGTCACCTACCTGGTGTCCTCCACTTGCCTCCGACTAAGACCGGTGTTCTGGTCCTACTACATCCAAGATGGCCTCCATAGTGGCCGAGGGATGACAGCCGTATGTCTGACCCACACCTCCATAGCATGGCACATCCTGACTTACCACAGGGCTCTTCATCCCACCGGGTGGCCGGACTGGATGTAGAGGGACCAGAACGCCGTCCTCAGTGTAGGCGGCAGTGGGAGGCAAACAGAGGGGACAGGTAGGACGACTCTACATGTGACATGTGTCATCACTCGTCAGCACCAGGCAGAAGCTGCTACATCACCGACATCCATAGGACGAGGAGATTCATAACCTGTAACACAAGCTCAGTCATTTATGTGGGAGCACGGGACTTGTGGAAGAAAAATACAGACAGAAAGGATGGAAGAAATATTCACAAAGGTAAAAGAAAACTAAATCTGTGCTTCCTAAATCATTAAGAGGTGTTAAGGCAGCCCCGTTATTCATCGGTGCACCACCGGACTCTACAGGAGCAGCCGCGCCATCACCGGACGCTTCTGCTGTGATGACGACAGCAGATAAAGCTTCACTGCACCGGAGACTCCACACAATATCACACGCTCATTGTCGTATTACGCCGGTCATTATCACATACCTGTGGAAACATCTCCCGGAATCTTCTCCTTCCCGTCACTCACACACGGCTGATCCCCCCTCGTTATCGCTTCTTCAGTCTCCTCCTTCACTTTATTCTTAGTCGGATCTTCCTCCTGATACATCAGATGTAACAATCAGCACAATACAAGAAACCACCAAAATCTGTGACACCTATGACCTCGATCAGAAATGTCCCCCCATATACAGATCCGGTACAGGGCTCAGCACCGTCTACCTGATGATCCTCCGGGATGTTGTGATTCTCCTCCGGACCGTCCTGGAGATACAGAGGACGGGGACATCTCTCTGGTGGATTTCTACTCATGAATCCATCTGTAGGAGACACACAGTGATGGAATAGATTGTGTCATGTGATGATGAGATGATGAGAGTAGTAGTAGGTGACCACAGAAGACATGAAAGTCTCCCCTCCTCACCCTGCTGATCGGCCCATATTGCAATCGCCTCTTGTCCTCCATGTATAACCTCAACCTTAATAGCAATCAGTTGTTCACCCTAAAAAGAAAAATGTAAGATGAGCTCAGGTCCCATCACTTCATGGTCAGATGTTGTGGAGGCTTCAGTGTCATCTACCTGATGATCCTCTGGGATGTTGTGATTCTCCTCTGGACAGTCCTGGGGATACAAAGGACGGGGACATCTCTCTGGTGGATCTCTCCTCCTGGATCTATCTGTGGAGACACAGACTGAATATATGACGAGCCGTGTATCTGTCTATATATGAGTCACGTCTATCGGAACCGGTAATTCTAGGTTTATGTATCAGGGATCAAATTACATTGTTGTGGTCCTCACCACCGGTACCGAGGTCCCAGCACATTGTGGACCCCAAGTATGAAGTGTGTTATGGTCCTGGTGGTTAGGACACATGAACTGACCTGATAAGTAAACCAGAAATAAAGGACAAGCTCTGGGAACTTTACTGACCGCAACCCTGATCCTATCAACACACACTATAGGCAGCCGTGGAGCGTTCCTGACAGGCCTAGACGCCTCTTCACAGCCTGAGAAACTAGCTACCCCTAGAGAGAAACAAAGCCTCACTTGCCTCAGAGAAATTTACCCCCAAAGTATAGACAGCCCCCCACAAATAATAACGGTGAGTTAAGGGGAAAGCACAAACGTAGAAATGAAAACAGGTTTTAGCAAATGAGGCCCGCTAACACTAAATAGTCAGAAGATAGCAAGGAATCTGTGCGGTCAGTATAAAATACTACCAAAATTATCCACGCAGAGAATACAAAAAAACCCCACACTGACTCACGATGTGAGGGGCGCAACTCTGCACCCCAGAGCTTCCAGCAAGCGAGAAAATAGCATATAAGCAGGCTGGACTGAACTCATCATATACTGAGAAACATTTTCAAAAAGCAATGAGCAAAAATGAACTAGCAAGACTTAGCTTCTCCAGGAGGAGACAGGTCACAAGGGAAGTCCAAGAGAGATCTGAACCAGTACTGAATACAACGACAGCAGGCAACAAGTAAAGGTCCAGGTGGAGTTAAATAGGGGCCAGAATAGCAGAAAACGAGGCAGCTGGAGCCCAGCTACAGACCAGCCGTATCGCTCAAAGCCACCAGAGGGAGCCCAAGAACAGAACTCACAAAGTACCACTCATGACCACAGGAGGGAGCCCGAGAACGGAATTCACAACAGTACCCCCCCCTTGAGGAGGGGTCACCGAACCCTCACCGGAGCCCCCAGGCCGATCAGGACGAGCCAAATAAAAGGCACGAACCAAATCGGCCGCATGGACATCAGAGGCGACAACCCAAGAATTATCCTCCTGACCATAGCCCTTCCATTTAACTAAGTACTGAAGCTTCCGTCTCGAAATACGAGAATCCAAGATCTTCTCCACCACTCCAATTCTCCCTCGACCAACACCGGAGCAGGAGGATCAACAGAAGGAACCACAGGCACCACATACCTCCGCAACAATGACCTATGGAACACATTATGAATGGCAAACGATGCTGGGAGGTCCAAACGAAAAGACACAGGGTTGAGGATTTCTGAAATCTTATAAGGACCGATGAAACGAGGCTTGAACTTAGGAGAGGAAACCTTCATAGGAACATAACGAGAAGACAACCATACCAAATCCCCCACACGAAGTTGGGGACCCACACAGCGACGGCGGTTAGCAAAGCGCTGAGCCTTCTCTTGTGACAACGTCAAATTGTCCACTACGTGGTTCCACATTTCTATCCAGCGGTTTCTTTTCTCTTAATTCACCGTTATGGAGATTGGGGGAAGGACGGTTACCATTTACCAGTGATTGCTTTTTTGAGAGCTCATGACGTCACCATGAGGACACGGCCTCCCTCCTGGACAGAATCCTCTGAGATCACTCTAAGAGGAGAAAACCTGCCGTCCTCCTATTAATAGATGAGTTTCTGCGTTTTTACTGTTTTTTAACCCTTTCACTACCTTTAACGTATAGGTACATTCTGCCAATCGTGACAGCACAGGAGCTATATCCTCGCAATCGCCGCAGGGAGCTCGGCGTACACGATAGCAGAGACCGTACTATAAATGCCAGGAGCGGCGCCTATACTGCTACATTCAGGAGGCTGGGAGAGGGTGTTCCTTCTCTCTCTTCCGATCGGTGCCACCGCAACGTCAATGCAAGAGCCTGATGGTCGTCATGACAACCTCAGGGTCTGCCAGCGACGGTAGCCTGTTAGACTATGCCAGGAGCACGGCCCAAGAGGCTTCTGTCAGTGCAGCACTGACAGCACTGACAGGTATAGAGCATTGCGGTGCATTATACCAGCGAACAGAGTAATAAAAGTTAAACTCCCATAGAGGGACGAAGTAAAAAAGAAAAAAAAATAAAGAAAAGTTTAAAACATTCTGACAATTAAAAAAAAAAAATCACAAAAATAAATACCATTAAGTAGGTATATTTATGTAAAAAGAAAGAACACAAATTTGGTATCTCTGTACTCAGAATGTACTGACCTACAAAACTGTCGCACCAGTGAACAGCATAAAAATAGATTTTTAAAAATTGACAAAAAACTACGCTCTCATCATCTTGCTTAAGAAAATGTAGGATAAAACAGGATAAAAAAAATTGAACGTAAATAAAAATGGTACCGCTGAAAACGTAATCTTGTCCCACAAAAAAACGAGCCGCCATACAGTTCCATTAGCGGAAAAATAAGAAAGTTATAGTCCTCAGAATAAAGCGATGCAAAATAATTATTTTGTCTACAAAATAGTTTTTATTGTGTAAAAGCGCCAAAACATAAAAAAACACATAAATGTGGTATCGCTGTAATCGTATTGACCCGAAGAATAAACCTGCCTTATCAATTTTACCACACGGTTAATGGCATAAAAAACAAACAAAAAAACAATTCCTGAATTGCTATTTTTCGATCATTCTGCCTCCCAAAAATCAGAATAGAAAGAGATCAAAAAATGTCACGTGACCGAAAATGGAACCAATAAAAATGTAAACTCATTCTGCAAAAAACAAGCCCTCACATGACTCTGTCAGCAGAAATATGGAAAAATTATAGCACTTAAAATATGGCAATGCAATTTTTTTTTTTTTCTAAATCAAAATAATTTTTTTAGTGTGTGACAGCAGCCAAACATAAAAACCTGATATAAATCTGGTATTGCTGTAATCATACCGACCCGAAGGATAAAGTTCTTTAACTCCTTTCTGTCATTGGACGTACTATTCCGTCCATGTGGGGTGGGCTCTACTTCCCAAGGACGGAATAGTACGTCCAGCACGATCGGCCGAGCTCACGGGGGGAGCGTGGCCGATCGCGGCCGGGTGTCAGCTGACTATCGCAGCTGACATCCGGCACTATGTGCCAGGAGCGGTCACGGACCGCCCCCGGCACATTAACCCCCGGCACACCGCGATCAAACATGATCGCGGTGTACCGGCGGTATAGGGAAGCATCCCTGAGACCCCCGGAGCAACGCGATGTGATCGCGTTGCTCCAAGGGTCTCCTACCTCCTTCCTCGCTGCAGGTCCCGGATCCACATGGCTGCGGCATCCGGGTCCTGCAGGGAGGGAGGTGGCTTACCGAGTGCCTGCTCAGAGCAGACGCTGGTAAGCCTGCTGCACTCTAAGTGAGATCGGTGATCTGACAGAGTGCTGTGCACACTGTCAAATCACCGATCTGTGATGTCCCCCCCTGGGACAAAGTAAAAAAAAAATGTCCACATGTGTAAAAAAAAAAAATTAAAAAAAAAATCCTAAATAAATAAAAAAAAAATTATTCCCATAAATACATTTCTTTATCTAAATAAAAAAAAAATCAAACAATAAAAGTACACATATTTAGTATCGCCGCATCCGTAACGACCCCACCTATAACACTACATAACTAGTTAACCCCTTCAGTGAACACCGTAAAAAAAAAAAAATGAGGCAAAAAACAACGCTTTATTCTCATACCGCCAATCAAAAAGTGGAATAACACGCGATCAAAAAGACGGATATAAATAACCATGGTACCGCTGAAAACGTCATCTTGTCCCGCAAAAAACGAGCCGCCATACACCATCATCAGCGAAAAAATAAAAAAGTTATAGTCCTCAGAATAAAGCGATGCCAAAATAATTATTTTTTCTATAAAATAGCTTTTATCGTATAAAAGCGCCAAAACATAAAAAAATGATGTAAATGAGATATCGCTGTAATCGTACTGACCCGAAGAATAAACGCCTCCCCCAAAAGAAATTAATGAATAGCTGGTTTTTGGTCATTCTGCCTCACAAAAATCGGAATAAAAAGCGATCAAAAAATCTCCCGTGCCCGAACATGTTACCAATAAAAACGTCAACTTGTCCCGCAAAAAACAAGACCTCACATGACTCTGTGGACTCAAATATGGAAAAATTATAGCTCTCAAAATGTGGTAACGCGAAAAATATTTTTTGCAATAAAAAGCGTCTTTCAGTGTGTGACGGCTGCCAATCATAAAAAGCCGGTAAATAACCCGCTATAAAAGTAAATCAAACGCCCCTTCATCACCCGCTTAGGCTACGTTCACATTTGCGTTGTGCACCGCAGCGTCGGCGACGCAACGCACAACGCAGGAACAACGCATGCACAACGCTGCGTTTTGCGACGCATGCGTCCTTTTTTTGCTTGATTTTGGACGCACAAAAAATGCAACTTGCTGCGTCCTCTGCGCCATGATGCGTGCGCCGCAGTGACGCATGCGTCGCAAAACGCAAGTGTAACGCATGTCCATGCGCCCCCATGTTAAATATAGGGGCGCATGACGCATGCGGCGACGCTGCGGTGCAGAACGCTAATGTGAACGTAGCCTTAGTTAGGGAAAAATTAAAAAAAATTAAAAAAATGTATTTATTTCCATTTTCCCGCTAGGGTTAGGGTTAGGGTTGGGGCTAGGGTTAGGGCTACATTTAGGGTTGGGGCTAAAGTTAGGGTTAGGATTACATTTACGGTTGGGAATAGGGTTGGGATTAGGGTTAGGGTTGTGTCTGGGTTAGAGGTGTGGTTAGGGTTACCGTTGGGATTAGGGTTAGGGGTGTGTGTGGATTAGGGTTTCAGTTATAATTGGGGGGTTTCCACTGTTTAGGCACATCAGGGGCTCTCCAAACGTGACATGGCGTCCCATTTCAATTCCAGCCAATTCTGCGTTGAAAAAGTAAAACAGTGCTCCTTCCCTTCCAAGCTCTCCCGTGCGCCCAAACAGGGGTTTACCCCAACATATGGGGTATCAGCGTACTCGGAACACATTGGAGAACAACTTTTGGGGTCCAATTTCTCCTGTTACCCTTGGGAAAATACAAAACTAGGGGCTAAAAAATAATTTTTGTGGAAAAAAAAAATATTTTTTATTTGCATGGCTCTGCGTTATAAACTGTAGTGAAACACTTGGGGGTTCAAAGCTCTCACAACACATCTAGATGAGTTCCTTAGGGGGTCTACTTTCCAAAATGGTGTCACTTGTGGGGGGTTTCTGTTGTGAACTCTGTTTTTGGGCTCCCTCTTGTGGTCACAAGTGGTACTGTGTGAGTGCTATCTTTGGGCTCCCTCTGGTGGCTCTTTTTGTCATTCTGCGGGTCTGTGGCTGGGATCAGCTGTCTCGTTATCTGCTAGTTGGTTTCCTATTTAGCTCACCTGGACTTTCAGTTGTTGCCTGCTGTCGATGTATTCAGTGCTATTTTGATCTCTCCTGACTACCTTCGTTATCAGTCTCTCCAAGAGAAGCTAAGTTTCTGTTTGTTCATTTTTTGCTCATCAGTGTTCAATATGTTTCTTGGTTTATTATTAGTCTTTGTCCAGCTTGCTAGTATGTGATTTCCTCGCTTGCTGGTAGCTCTAGGGGGCTGAGTTTCTCCCCTCACACCGTTAGTTGGTGTGGGGGTTCTTGAATTCTCAGCGTGGATATTTTGTATAGGGTTTTCTACTGACCGCACAGTTTCCTATCTATCTTCTGCTATCTAGTATTAGCGGGCCTCATTTGCTGAATCTGTTTCATTTCTATGTTTGTATTTTCCCCTTATCTCACCGTTATTATTTGTTGGGGGCTTTCTATATCTTTGGGGTTATTTCTCTGAGGCAAGTGAGGTCTTATTTTCCCTCTAGGGGTAGCTAGTTTCTCAGGTTGCGTCGAGACGTCTAGGAATTTAGGCACGTTCACCGGCTACCTTTAGTGTGTGCGGTTAGGATCAGGATTGCGGTCAGTCCAGTTACCACCTCCCTAGAGCTCGTCCTATGTTCAGTTACTTAGCTAGTCAGTTCTGTGATCCTCAGCCACTAAGGATCATAACAGTACAGCAGGCCCATAATCCAGTCCTGGATTGGAAAGCTATGTGTGTCAAGTTGGGGTTGCCAGGGGATTCATGGCGATGCTCCTTTGGTGTCAATTGCTTCTTCCACTCCTTCTGAGGTCCCTGAGTTTTTGTCGTACCAGGATGTATTTGATGAGCCCAGATCCGGTGCCCTGCCTCCTCATAGGGATTGTGATTGTGCTATAAATTTGATTCCTGGTAGTAAGTTCCCTAAGGGACGACTTTTTAATTTGTCTATACCAGAACATGCCGCTGTGCGGAGTTATATAAAGGAGTCTTTGGAGAAGGGGCATATTCGCCCCGTCCTCCTCCCCTCTTGGTGCAGGATTCTTTTTTGTGGCCAAGAAGGATGGTTCTTTGAGACCTTGTATAGATTATCGTCTTCTAAATAAAATCACGGTCAAATTTCAGTTTCCTTTGCCATTATTGTCTGATTTGTTTGCTCGGATTAAGGGCTCCAGTTGGTTCACCAAGATAGATCTTCGTGGTGCGTATAACCTTGTGCGTATTAAGCAGGGTGATGAATGGAAAACAGCATTTAATACGCCCGAAGGCCATTTTGAGTACTTGGTGATGCCTTTTGGACTTTCTAATGCTCCTTCTGTGTTTCAGTCCTTCATGCATGACATCTTCCGAGAATATCTGGATAAATTTATGATTGTGTATCTGGATGACATTTTGGTCTTTTCTGATGATTGGGAGTCCCATGTGAAGCAGGTCAGGATGGTATTTCAGGTCTTGCGTGCCAATGCCTTATTTGTGAAGGGCTCAAAATGTCTCTTCGGAGTACAGAAGGTTTCCTTTTTGGGTTTTATTTTTTCTCCTTCTACTATTGAGATGGACCCAGTCAAGGTCCAGGCTATTCATGACTGGACTCAGCCTACATCCATTAAGAGTCTTCAGAAGTTCTTGGGTTTTGCTAATTTTTACCGTCGCTTCATCGCTAATTTTTCTAGCGTGGTTAAGCCCTTGACGGATTTGACCAAGAAGGGTTCTGATGTGACTAATTGGTCTCCTGCGGCCGTGGAAGCCTTTCGGGAGCTGAAGCGCCAGTTTTCTTCAGCTCCAGTCTTATGTCAGCCTGATATCTCTCTTCCTTTTCAGGTCGAGGTTGATGCTTCTGAGATTGGAGCAGGGGCTGTTTTGTCGCAGAGAAGCTCTGATGGCTCTGTGATGAAGCCTTGTGCTTTCTTTTCAAGAAAGTTTTCGCCTGCCGAGCGGAATTATGATGTTGGTAATCGGGAGTTGTTGGCGATGAAGTGGGCATTTGAGGAGTGGCGACATTGGCTCGAGGGAGGTAAGCATCGTGTGGTGGTTTTGACTGATCACAAAAATCTGATTTATCTCGAGTCTGCCAGGCGGTTGAATCCTAGACAGGCTCGTTGGTCGTTGTTTTTCTCCCGTTTCGATTTCGTGGTCTCGTACCTGCCTGGTTCGAAGAACGTGAAGGCTGATGCTCTTTCTAGGAGTTTTGTGCCTGACTCTCCGGGAGTTTCAGAGCCGGCTGGTATCCTCAGAGAGGGAGTGATTTTGTCTGCCATTTCCCCAGATTTGCGACGAGTGCTGCAGGAATTTCAGGCGGATAGACCTGACCGTTGTCCACCAGAGACTGTTTGTCCCAGATAGATGGACCAGCAGTGTTATTTCCGAGGTTCATTCTTCGGTGTTGGCAGGTCATCCTGGGATTTTTGGTACCAGAGGTTTGGTGGCTAGGTCCTTCTGGTGGCCTTCCTTGTCCCGGGATGTGCGTTCCTTTGTGCAGTCCTGTGGGATTTGTGCTCGGGCTAAGCCTTGCTGTTCTCGTGCCAGCGGTTTGCTTTTGCCTTTGCCTGTCCCAAAGAGGCCTTGGACGCACATTTCCATGGATTTTATTTCGGATCTTCCAGTCTCTCAGAGAATGTCTGTCATCTGGGTGGTGTGTGATCGTTTTTCGAAAATGGTCCATTTGGTGCCCTTGCCTAAGTTGCCTTCCTCCTCCGATTTGGTTGCTCTATTTTTTCAGAATGTGGTTCGTTTGCACGGCATCCCTGAAAATATTGTGTCTGACAGAGGATCCCAGTTTGTGTTCAGATTTTGGCGGATCTTTTGTGCTAAGATGGGCATTGATTTGTCTTTTTCGTCGGCCTTCCATCCTCAGACGAATGGACAAACCGAGCGAACTAATCAGACCTTGGAAACTTATTTAAGATGTTTTGTTTCTGCTGATCAGGATGATTGGGTTACTTTCTTACCATTGGCCGAGTTTGCCCTTAATAATCGGTCTAGTTCTGCTACTTTGGTTTCGCCTTTTTTTTGTAATTCTGGTTTTCATCCTCGTTTTTCCTCGGGTCAGGTGGAGCCTTCTGACTGTCCTGGGGTGGATTCTGTGGTGGATAGGTTGCACCAGATTTGGAACCATGTGGTGGACAATTTGAAGTTGTCACAGGAGAAGGCTCAGCGCTTTGCCAACCGCCGTCGCGGTGTGGGTCCCCGACTTCGTGTTGGGGATTTGGTATGGTTGTCTTCTCGTTATGTTCCTATGAAGGTCTCCTCTCCTAAGTTCAAGCCTCGCTTCATCGGTCCTTATAAGATTTTGGAAATCCTTAACCCTGTGTCATTTCGTTTGGACCTCACAGCGTCGTTTGCCATTCATAATGTGTTCCATAGGTCTTTGTTGCGGAGGTATGTGGTGCCTGTGGTTCCTTCTGTTGAGCCTCCTGCTCCGGTGCTGGTTGAGGGCGAATTGGAGTACGTGGTGGAGAAGATCTTGGATTCTCGTATTTCTAGACGGAGGCTTCAGTATTTGGTTAAGTGGAAGGGCTATGGTCAGGAGGATAATTCCTGGGTTGTCGCCTCTGATGTTCATGCGGCCGATTTGGTTCATGCCTTCCATGTGGCTCATCCTGATCGCCCTGGGGGTTTTGATGAGGGTTTGGTGACCCCTCCTCAAGGGGGGGGTACTGTTGTGAACTCTGTTTTTGGGCTCCCTCTTGTGGTCACAAGTGGTACTGTGTGAGTGCTATCTTTGGGCTCCCTCTGGTGGCTCTTTTTGTCATTCTGCGGGTCTGTGGCTGGGATCAGCTGTCTCGTTATCTGCTAGTTGGTTTCCTATTTAGCTCACCTGGACTTTCAGTTGTTGCCTGCTGTCGATGTATTCAGTGCTATTTTGATCTCTCCTGACTACCTTCGTTATCAGTCTCTCCAAGAGAAGCTAAGTTTCTGTTTGTTCATTTTTTGCTCATCAGTGTTCAATATGTTTCTTGGTTTATTATTAGTCTTTGTCCAGCTTGCTAGTATGTGATTTCCTCGCTTGCTGGTAGCTCTAGGGGGCTGAGTTTCTCCCCTCACACCGTTAGTTGGTGTGGGGGTTCTTGAATTCTCAGCGTGGATATTTTGTATAGGGTTTTCTACTGACCGCACAGTTTCCTATCTATCTTCTGCTATCTAGTATTAGCGGGCCTCATTTGCTGAATCTGTTTCATTTCTACGTTTGTAATTTCCCCTTACCTCACCGTTATTATTTGTTGGGGGCTTTCTATATCTTTGGGGTTATTTCTCTGAGGCAAGTGAGGTCTTTGCTTTCTCTCTAGGGGTAGCTAGTTTCTCAGGCTGCGTCGAGACGTCTAGGAATTTAGGCACGTTCACCGGCTACCTTTAGTGTGTGCGGTTAGGATCAGGATTGCGGTCAGTCCAGTTACCACCTCCCTAGAGCTCGTCCTATGTACAGTTACTTAGCTAGTCAGTTCTGTGATCCTCAGCCACTAAGGATCATAACAGGTTTCTACTGTTTAGGTACATTAGGGGCTCTGCAAACGCAATGTGACGCCTGCAGACCATTCCATCTAAGTCTGCATTCCAAATGGCGCTCCTTCCCTTCCGAGCCCTCCCATGCGCCCAAACGGTGGTTCCCCCCCACATATGGGGTATCAGCGTACTCAAGACAAATTGGACAACAACTTTTGGGGTCCAATTTCTCCTGTTACCACTGGGAAAATACAAAACTGGGGGCTAAAAAATAATTTTGGGGGGAAATTTTTTATTTTTTATTTTCACGGCTCTGCGTTATAAACTGTAGTGAAACACTTGGGGGTTCAAAGTTCTCACAACACAACTAGATAAGTTCCTTGGGGGGTCTAGTTTCCAATATTGGGTCACTTGTGGGGGGTTTCTACTGTTTAGGTACATTAGGGGCTCTGCAAACACAATGTGACGCCTGCAGACCAATCCATCTAAGTCTGCATTGCAAATGATGCTCCTTCCCTTCCGAGCTCTGCCATGCGCTCAAACGGTGGTTCCCCCCCAGATATCAGCTATCAGCGTACTCAGGACAAATTGGACAACAATATATAGGGTCTAATTTCTCCTGTTACCCTTGGAAAAATACAAAACTGGGGGCTAAAAAATAATTTTTGTGGAAAAAAAAATATTTTTTATTTGCACGTCTCTGCATTATAAACTGTAGTGAAACACTTAGGGGTTCAAATCTCTCACAACACATCTAGATGAGTTCCTTAGGGGGTCTACTTTCCAAAATGGTGTCACTTGTGTTTTTTTTTTTACTGTTTAGGTACATTAGGGGCTCTGCAAACGCAATGTGACGCCTGCAGACCATTCCATCTAAGTCTGCATTCCAAATGGCGCTCCATCCCTTCCGAGCCCTCCCATGCGCCCAAACGGTGGTTCCCCCCCACATATGGGGTATCAGCGTACTCAGAACAAATTGGACAACAACTTTTGGGGTCCAATTTCTCCTGTTACCCTCGGGAAAATACAAAACTGGGGGCTAAAATATAATTTTTGTGGGACAAAATTTTTGTTTTATTTTTACGGCTCTGCATTATAAACTTCTGTGAAGCACTTGGTGGGTCAAAGTGCTCACCACACCTCTAGATAAGTTCCTTAGGAGGTCTACTTTCCGAAATGGTGTCACTTGTGGGGGGGTTTCAATGTTTAGGCACATCAGTGGCTCTCCAAACGCAACATGGCGTCCCATCTCAATTCCTGTCAATTTTGCAGTGAAAAGTCAAACGGCTCTCCTTCCCTTCCGAGCTCTCCCATGCGCCCAAACAGTGGTTTACCCAAACATATGGTGTATCAGCGTACTCAGGACAAATTGCACAACAACTTTTGTGGTCCAATTTCTTCTCTTACCCTTGGGAAAATAAAAAATTGGGGGCGAAAAGATCATTTTTGTGAAAAAATATGATTTTTTATTTTTACGGTCCTGCATTATAAACTTCTGTGAAGCACTTGGTGGGTCAAAGTGCTCACCACACATCTAGATAAGTTCCTTAGGGGGCCTACTTTCCAAAATGGTGTCACTTGTGGGGGGTTTCAATGTTTAGGCACATCAGTGGCTCTCCAAACGCAACATGGCGTCCCATCTCAATTCCAGTCAATTTTGCATTGAAAAGTCAAATGGCGCTCCTTCGCTTCTGAGCTCTGTCATGCGTCCAAACAGTGGTTTACCCCCACATATGGGGTATCAGCGTACTCAGGACAAATTGTATAACATCTTTTGGGGTCCATTTTCTTCTGTTACCCTTGGTAAAATAAAACAAATTGGAGCTGAAGTAAATTTTGTGTGAAAAAAAGTTAAATGTTCATTTTTATTTAAACATTCCAAAAATTCCTGTGAAACACCTGAAGGGTTAATAAACTTTTTGAATGTGGTTTTGAGCACCTTGAGGGGTGCAGTTTTTAGAATGGTGTCACACTTGGGTATTTTCTATCATATAGACCCCTCAAAATGACTTCAAATGAGATGTGGTCCCTAAAAAAAAATGGTGTTGTAAAAATGAGAAATTGCTGGTCAACTTTTAACCCTTATAACTCCCTAACAAAAAAAAATTTTGGTTCCAAAATGATGCTGATGTAAAGTAGACATGTGGGAAATATTACTTATTAAGTATTTTGTGTGACATATCACTGTGATTTAATTGCATAAAAATTCAAATTTGGAAAATTGCGAAATTTTCAAAATTTTCACCAAATTTCCATTTTTTTCACAAATAAACGCAGGTAATATCAAAGAAATGTTACCACTATCATGAAGTACAATATGTCACGAGAAAACAATGTCAGAATCACCAGGATCCGTTGAAGCGTTCCAGAGTTATAACCTCATAAAGGGACAGTGGTCAGAATTGTAAAAATTGGCCCAGTCCATAACGTGCAAACCACCCTTGGGGGTGAAGGGGTTAATCACTTATAATGCACAAGGAAAGTCATAAAAATTAAATAAAACCAATTCTTCACATGCTGTTGATTTGTTCATCCTGCCTCGAGGCAGTAAGGCTCAGCTCACATTTATCCTGTGCTCTATGTGGAGCGCTTACACCAGAGTTTCCGTGTAAATCTCTGAATACGAGATTCAGACTAAACCTCAGGCAGAAGATTCCATTTAATGAGGCAGATGGAGGCACTGTAAACACCATAGGACCTGTGATCCGGTGGTGTCCGTCTTTTTAGGATTGCATAAAAGTGCTGTCTGTCACAGTTTTGTATATGTCTCAAAAGAAAGACATTGCTGAACAGAGACCAGATGGAGTCCAGAGTAACACAGCTGCCTCATTATAGTGAATGGATCCCTCGGGGGTTTCATCGGAATCACACCACTCAGAGATTTACCGTATATACTCGAGTATAAGCTGAGAATTTCAGCCCATTTTTTTAGGCAGGGGAGGGGGAGCAGCAGCTGTCTAATCATACTCACCTGCTCCTGGCACGGTCTCTGGCTCTCCAGACGCCGGCAGCTTCTTCCTGTGTCGAGCGGTCACATGGTACCGCTCATTACAGTAATGAATATGGACCGACTCCACTCCCATAGGGGCGGAGCCGCATATTCATTACTGTAATGAGCGGTACCATGTGACCGCTCGACACAGGAAGAAGCGGCCGGCGCCCAGAGAACCAGGGATGTGCAGGGACCGCGCCAGGAGCAGGTGAGTATAACGGGGGCATTGCGCGATATTAACCTGTCCGCGTTCCATCGACGCTCCGTCTTCCGCGTCCTCTGCAGTGACGCTCAGGTCAGAGGGCGCGATTAATGTGCGCACCGCCCTCTGCCTGAACAGTCAGGACAGAAGACGCAGCAGCGCCCGGCTGTGGAACGGGGAAAGGTGACTATAGCAAGTGCCGGGGGCCTGAGCGACGAGAGGTATGTGATTTTTTTTTTTTAAATCGCAGCAACAGCATATGGGGAAAATGTGTCTATGGAGCATCTTATGGGGCCATAATCAGCATTTGTGGAGCATTATATGGGGCAAATGTGTCTATGGAGCATCTTATGGGGCCATAATCAGCATTTGTGGAGCATTATATGGGCCAAATATCTCTATGGAGCATGTTATGGGGCCATAATCAGCATTTGCGGAGCATTATATGGGGCAAATGTCTGTATGGAGCATCTTATGGGGCCATAGTCAGCATTTGTGCAGCATTATATGGGGCAAATGTCTGTATGGAGCATCTTATGGGATCATAATCCACATTTGTGCAGCATTATATGGGGCATATTTTAATATGGAGCATCTTATGGGGCCCATCATGAACTGTATGGAGCATTATATGGGGCTCCTGATTCAATATGGATATTCAAAACACAACCTACTGAGGTCTCAATAAATTTAACTTTTATTGGCATCTGGTTTTATTTTTGAAATTTTCCAGTAGCTGCTGCATTTTCCACCCTAGGCTTATACTCGAGTCATTAAGTTTTCCCAGTTTTTTGTGGCAAAATTAGGGCTCTCGGCCTATACTCGGGTCGGCTTACACTCTAGTATACAGTTAGGTCCATATATATTTGGACAGAGACAACATTTTTCTAATTTTGGTTATAGACATTACCACAATGAATTTTAAACAAAACAATTCAGATGCAGTTGAAGTTCAGACTTTCAGCTTTCATTTGAGGGTATCCACATTAAAATTGGATGAAGGGTTTAGGAGTTCCAGCTCCTTAACATGTGCCACCCTGTTTTTAAAGGGACCAAAAGTAATTGGACAATTGACTCCAAGGCTATTTCATGGACCGGTGTGGGTAATACCTTCGTTATGTCATTCTCAATTAAGCAGATAAAAGGCCTGGAGTTGATTTGAAGTGTGGTACTTGCATTTGGAAGGTTTTGCTGTGAAGTAAACATGCGGTCAACGGAGCTCTCCATGCAGGTGAAACAAGCCATCCTTAAGCTGCGAAAACAGAAAAAACCCATCCGAGAAATTGCTACAATATTAGGAGTGGCAAAATCTACAGTTTGGTACATCCTGAGAAAGAAAGCACTGGTGAACTCATCAATGCAAAAAGACCTGGGCGCCCACAGAAGACAACAGTGGTGGATGATCGCAGAATAATCTCCATGGTGAAGAGAAACCCCTTCACAACAGCCAAACCAAGTGAACAACACTCTCCAGGAGGTCGGTGTATCAATATCCAAATCTACCATAAAGAGAAGACTGCATGAAAGTAACTACAGAGGGTTCACTGCACGGTGCAGCCACTCATAAGCATCAAGAATAAAAAGGCTAGACTGGACTTTGCTAAAAAACATCTAAAAAAGCCAGCACAGTTCTGGAAGAACATTCTTTGGACAGATGAAACCAAGATCAACCTCTACCAGAATGATGGAAAGAGAAAAGTATGGCGAAGGCGTGGTACAGCTCATGATCCAAAGCATACCACATCATCTGTAAAACACGGCGGAGGCAGTGGATGGCTTGGGCATGCATGGCTGCCAGTGGCACTGGGTCACTAGTGTTTATTGATGATGTGACACAGGACAGAAGCAGCCGAATGAATTCTGAGGTATTGAGAGCCATTCTGTGTGCTCAGATCCGGCCAAATGCAGCAAAACTGATTGGTCGTCGTTTCATACTACAGATGGACAATGACCCAAAACATAAAGCCAAAGCAACCCAGGAGTTTATTAAAGCAAAGAAGTGGAATATTCTTGAATGGCCAAGTCAGTCACCTGATCTCAACCCAATTGAGCATGCATTTCACTTGTTAACCCCTTCCTGACATCCGACGTACTATCCCGTCGAGGTGGGGTGGGCCCGTATGACCGCCGACGGGATAGTACGTCATAGCCGATCGGCCGCGCTCACGGGGGGAGCGCGGCCGATCGCGGCCGGGTGTCGGCTGCATATCGCAGCTGACATCCGGCACTATGTGCCAGGAGCGGTCACGGACCGCTCCCGGCACATTAACCCCCGGCACACCGCGATCAAACATGATCGCGATGTGCCGGCGGTGCAGGGAAGCATCGCGCAGGGAGGGGGCTCCCTGCGGGCTTCCCTGAGCCCCCCGCAGCAACGCGATGTGATCGCGTTGCTGCGAGGGTCTTACCTCCCTCCCTGCCTGCTCCAGACCCGGATCCAAGATGGCCGCGGATCCGGGTCCTGCAGGGAGGGAGGTGGCTTCACAGAAGCCTGCTCAGAGCAGGCACTGTGAAGCAGCCTGTACTTCTCGCAGATCGGTGATCTGTCAGAGTGCTATGCAAACTGGCAGATCACTGATCTGTATTGTCCCCCCTGGGGCAAAGTAAAAAAGTAAAAAAAAAAATTTCCAAATGTGTAAAAAAAAATAAAAAAAAATATTCCAAAATAATGAAAAAAAAAAAAAATATATTATTCCCATAAATACATTTCTTTATCTAAATTAAAAAAAAAAAACAATAAAAGTACACATATTTAGTATCGCCACGTCCGTAACGACCCAACCTATAAAACTGCCACACTAGTTAACCCCTTCAGTAAACACCGTAAGAAAAAAAAAAAAAAAACGAGGCAAAAAACAACGCTTTATTACCATACCGCCGAACAAAAAGTTGAATAACACGCGATCAAAAAGACTGATATAAATATCCATGGTACCGCTGAAAACGTCATCTTGTCCCGCAAAAAACAAGCCGCCATACAGCATCATCAGCAAAAAAATAAAAAAGTTATAGTCCTGAGAATAAAGCGATACCAAAATAATTATTTTTTCTATAAAATAGTTTTTATCGTATAAAAGCGCCAAAACATAAAAAAAATGATATAAATGAGATATCGCTGTAATCATACTGACCCGACGAATAAAACTGCTTTATCAATTTTACCAAACCCGGAACGGTATAAACGCCTCTCCCAAAAGAAATTCATGAATAGCAGGTTTTTGGTCATTCTGCCTCACAAAAATCGGAATAAAAAGCGATCAAAAACGGTCACGTGTCCGAAAATGTTACCAATAAAAACGTCAACTCGTCCCGCAAAAAACAAGACCTCACATGACTCTGTGGAGCAAAATGTGGAAAAATTATAGGTCTCAAAATGTGGAGACGCAAAAACTTTTTTGCTATAAAAAGCATCGCTGGTTTCACACTTGCGTTTTTGTCTGCAGCGTTTTTTGCACAAAAAAACGCATGCGTTTTTTCCCTATATTTAACATTGAAAACGCATGCGGTTTTTTTGTACGCGTTTGGTCGCGTTTTCAAACGCATGCGGTTTTTTTCTGCATGCGTTCATTTTCAGAAATACAACCTGCAGTATTTTCTTGCGTTTTTAAGCACATGCGTTTGTTTGCGTTAAAAACGCATGCATTTTTATCGAAAAAAACAGAAAACACACTGAAAAGCCACCCACCACCATCAAGGTGATAAAGGGATCCAAACCCTTACCCTAACTCTACCCCTAACCGTTTAATGAACATTTTCTGACAGTCATAGTGCCACGTATTTCAGTGCCACGTATTTCAGTGCCACGTATTTCAGTGCCACGTATTTCAGTGCCACGTATTTCAGTGCCATGTATTTCAGTGCCACGTATCACGTATTTCAGTGCCACGTGTTTCAGTGCCACGTATTTCAGTGCCACGTATTTCAGTGCCATGTATTTCAGTGCCACGTATCACATATTTCAGTGCCACGTATTTAAGTGCCACGTATTTAAGTGCCACGTATTTAAGTGCCACGTATTTAAGTGCCACGTATTTAAGTGCCACGTATTTAAGTGCCACGTATTTCAGTGCCACGTATTTCAGTGCCACGTATTTAAGTGCCACGTATCACATATTTCAGTGCCACGTATTTCAGTGCCACGTATTTAAGTGCCACGTATTTCAGTGCCACGTATTTCAGTGCCACGTGTTTCAGTGCCACGTATCACGTATTTCAGTGCCACGTATTTCAGTGCCACGTATTTCAGTGCCACGTATTTCAGTGCCACGTATTTCAGTGCCACGTATTTCAGTGCCACGCATTTCAGTGCCACGCATTTCAGTGCCACGTGTTTCAGTGCCACGTATTTAAGTGCCACGTATCACGTATTTCAGTGCCACGTATTTCAGTGCCACGTATTTCAGTGCCACGTATTTCAGTGCCACGTATTTCAGTCACGTTTAGGGTTAGGGTTAGGGGTAGGGTTAGGGTTAGGGCTAGGGTTGGAGGTAAAGTTAGGGTTGGGGCTAAAGTTAGGGTTGGGGCTAAAGTTAGGGTTAGGGTTTGGATTACATTTACGTTTGGATTAGGGTTGGGATTAGAATTATGGGTGTGTCAGGGCTAGGGGTGTGGTTAGGGTTACCGTTGGGATTAGGGTTAGGGGTGTGTTTGGGTTAGGGTTTCAGGTAGAATTGGGGGGTTTCCACTGTCCAGGCACATCAGGGGCTCTCCAAGCGCGACATGGCGTCCAATCTCAATTCCAGCCAATTCTGCGTTGAAAAAGTAAAACAGTGCTCCTTCCCTTCCGAGCTCTCCCGTGCGCCCAAAAAGGGGTTTACCCCAACATATGTGTTATCAGCGTACTCAGGACAAATTGAACAACAACTTCTGGGGTCCAAGTTCTCTTGTTATCCTTAGGAAAATAAAAATTTGGGGGGCTAAAAATCATTTTTGTGGGAAAAAAAAGATGTTTTATTTTCACGGCTCTGCATTATAAACTGTAGTGAAACACTTGGGGGTTCAAAGTTCTCACAACACATCTAGATAAGTTCCTTGGGAGGTCTAGTTTCCAATATGGGGTCACTTGTGGGGGGTTTGTACTGTTTGGGTACATCAGGGGCTCTGCAAATGCAACGTGACGCCTGCAGACCAATCCATTTAAGGCTGCATTCCAAATGGCGCTCCTTCCCTTCCGAGCTCTGTCATGCGCCCAAACAGTGGTTCCCCCCAACATATGGGGTATCAGCGTACTCAGGACAAATTGGACAACAACTTTTGGGGTCTAATTTATCCTGTTACCCTTGTGAAAATACAAAACTGGGGGCTAAAAAATCATTTTTGAGAAAAAAAAAAAAATTATTTTCACGGCTCTGCGTTATAATCTGTAGTGAAACACTTGGGGGTTCAAAGCTCTCAAAACACATCTAGATAAGTTCCTTAGGGGGTCTACTTTCCAAAATGGTGTCACTTGTAGGGAGTTTCAATGTTTAGGCACATCAGGGGCTCTCCAAACGCAACATGGCGTCCCATCTCAATTCCAGTCAATTTTGCATTGAAAAGTCAAATGGCGCTCCTTCTCTTCCAAGCTCTGCCATGCGCCCAAACAATGGTTTACACCCACATATGGGGTATCAGTGTACTCAGGACAAATTGCACAACATTTTTTGGGGTCCAATTTCTTCTCTTACCCTTGGGAAAATAAAAAATTGGGGGCAAAAAGATCATTTTTGTGAAAAAATATGATTTTTTATTTTTACGGCTCTGCATTATAAACTTCTGTGAAGCACTTGGTGGGTCAAAGTGCTCACCACACATCTAGATAAGTTCCTTAGGGGGTCTACTTTCCAAAATGGTGTCACTTGTAGGGAGTTTCAATGTTTAGGCACATCAGGGGCTCTCCAAACGCAACATGGCGTCCCATCTCAATTCCAGTCAATTTTGCATTGAAAAGTCAAATGGCGCTCCTTCCCTTCCAAGCTCTGCCATGCGCCCAAACAATGGTTTACACCCACATATGGGGTATCAGCGTACTCAGGACAAATTGCACAACATTTTTTGGGGTCCAATTTCTTCTCTTACCCTTGGGAAAATAAAAAATTGGGGGCGAAAAGATCATTTTTGTGAAAAAATATGATTTTTTATTTTTACGGCTCTGCATTATAAACTTCTGTGAAGCACTTGGTGGGTCAAAGTGCTCACCACACATCTAGATAAGTTCCTTAGGGGGTCTACTTTCCAAAATGGTGTCACTTGTAGGGAGTTTCAATGTTTAGGCACATCAGGGGCTCTCCAAACGCAACATGGCGTCCCATCTCAATTCCAGTCAATTTTGCATTGAAAAGTCAAATGGCGCTCCTTCCCTTCCAAGCTCTGCCATGCGCCTAAACAATGGTTTACACCCACATATGGGGTATCATCGTACTCAGGACAAATTGTACAACAACTTTGGGGGTCCATTTTCTCCTGTTACCCTTGGTAAAATAAAACAAATTGGAGCTGAAATAAATTTTGTGTGAAAAAAAGTTAAATGTTCATTTTTATTTAAACATTCCAAAAATTCCTGTGAAACACCTGAAGGGTTAATAAACTTCTTGAATGTGGTTTTGAGCACCTTGAGGGGTGCAGTTTTTAGAATGGTGTCACACTTGAGTATTTTCTATCATATAGACCCCTCAAAATGACTTCAAATGAGATGTGGTCCCTAAAAAAAAATGGTGTTGTAAAAATGAGAAATTGCTGGTCAACTTTTAACCCTTATAACTCCGTCACAAAAAAAAATTTTGGTTCCAAAATTGTACTGATGTAAAGTAGACATGTGGGAAATGTTACTTATTAAGTATTTTGCGTGACATATGTCTGTGATTTAAGGGCACAAAAATTCAAAGTTGGAAAATTGCAAAATTTTCAAAATTTTCGCCAAATTTCCATGTTTTTCACAAATAAACGCAAGTTATATCGAATAAATTTTACCTTTAACATGAAGTACAATATGTCACGAGAAAACAATGTCAGAATCGCCAAGATCCGTCAAAGCGTTCCAGAGTTATAGCCTCATAAAGGGACAGTGGTCAGAATTGTAAAAATTGGCCCGGTCATTAACGTGCAAACCACCCTTGGGGGTGAAGGGGTTAAAGACTAAACTTCAGACAGAAAGGGCCACAAACAAACAGCAACTGAAAACCACCGCAGTGAAGCCCTGGCAGAGCATCAAAAAGGAGGAAACACAGCATCTGGTGATGTCCATGAGTTCAAGACTTCAGGCTGTCATTGCCAACAAAGGGTTTTCAACCAAGTACTAAAAATGAACATTTTATTTAAAATTATTGAATCTGTCCAATTACTTTTGGTCCCTTTAAAAACAGGGTGGCACATGTTAAGGAGCTGGAACTCCTAAACCCTTCATCCAATTTTAATGTGGATACCCTCAAATGAAAGCTGAATGTCTGAACTTCAACTGCATCTGAATTGTTTTGTTTAAAATTCATTGTGGTAATGTCTATAACCAAAATTAGAAAAATGTTGTCTATGTCCAAATATATATGGACCTAACTGTATATGGTAGATGGAAATCCCAAAGTAAGTGCTCAGAGTAGAGTGACGGATAAATGTGATCATACATGTTATGTAAAATGTTCTCAATCCACAAAAAAAAGCAAGTCCCCACTGAGGTTTGTCATCTGTTAACAGAAATATAGGGGGCTTCCATGTTACTGGTGGTACAAAGGCTCTGGAAAAGCGAAATGCCCCCCCCCCCCCCCCCCCCAAAAAAAAAACAATAATCCACCCAACTCGAATCCTAATGCCCCCTCTCTTCTGAGCCCCTGTGTACCTAAATCACATTTAACTTCCACGTTTGACATTTCTGTGGCGATGAGAGCCTGCCTAATTCACAGGGTCCACATCTCCAGAAGGAGGAGCTGGGCGCAATGAACAGGCACTACAAGGGCAAATTTGTAATTCTCACTCAGCAACATCCTTTGTTGCTTGTTTCTGGAAAACACCCGTGGAGTCAAAATCATCACTACACCTGTAGATAAATTCCCAGAGGGCTACAACTTACAAAATGGAACACTTGAAGGGGGATTCTGCTCTTCTGACTCTTAAGGGCTCTGTATATGGAGTCAGCAAACTATACTACGATAATTTGTTCTCCAAGAGTCAAATAGTGCTCTGTCCCCCCCCCTGCGTCACACCCATGGTGTCAATATGGCCACTGCATGGGGGGGGGGGGTCTGCTGTTCTGACACCTTAGAGCTCTGCCACTGTGATATTGCACCCTCAAACCAGTGCAGCAAATTCTGAGCCCCAATATGGCGCCTCTTTCCTTCTGAGCTTTGCACTGAGCCTCAAAAGCATCAAGAACCCTGCTGTAGACTTACAGCAGGAGTCTGTGCATGAGATACAGAAGGACAGGGGGGTGAGAGGGGAGCACTGCGGTGAGCTTACCTGCCAGAGCGCAGGGCCTGAAACACGTGACCACCGGGGGAGGGGGCAGGGGCGGAGCCTGACGCCAAGTAGCGGCGGTGACCGGCGAAACCAGAGAGTAGTCTGAAAGTGCCAAAGTCAAGCCAGGAGGTCGATGAAGTACCGAAGAGTGAGACACAGAGTGGTCAGGACGTGGCAAAAGGTCAGGTAGCCGGAGATAGCGGTGCAGTACAAATGGGGCAGACAGAAGAGTACCAAGCCGAAGGGTCAGAGCCAGAAACAGACAGTAAGCACGGAATCACAAAGCAATGCACAGAACGATAACACAGACCGGATCATACACGAGAAGGCAAAGGGACTACACAATATGCAAGCACACCAGGGAGTCAGACACACAGCCAGAACAGATGTATCACTGACAGGGATCCCCAAAAGAAGGCGGGTAAATATAGCCCTCCCCAAACCAAAAGGAGGCCATACAAAATTAACCCTGAGAGGACAGAGAAGGAACACTGTCCACAACCATGACAAAAAAAGAAGTTATTGACCACATATAGGGCATTGGCGTACTCAGGAGGAATTGTGTTATGATCCCAATGGCAGAGGGTCTCAGAAATAACTAATAAGTCTGCAAACACAAAAACCAGCTCATAGGGCAGTGGTAACTGGGCTGACCATATATCTAATCCTAGCACCACAAATAACAGCAGCCGGGGAACCTACGTTGATTCTAGACGTCTCGCGCCAGCCGGAGAACTAACTAACCCTAGAAGGGAAAAGAAAGACCTTTCTTGCCTCCAGAGAAAAGACCCCAAAAGTTGGATACAAGCCCCCAACAAATAATAACGGTGAGGTAAGAGGAAAAGACAAACGTAAGAATGAGCTAGGTATTTAGCAAAGAGAGGCCCACTAGCTAATAGCAGAATATAGTAAGATAACTTATATGGTCAGCAAAAACCCTATCAAAAAATATCCACGCTGGAAATTCAAGAACCCCCGAACCGTCTGACGGCCCGGGGGGAGAACACCAGCCCCCTAGAGCTTCCAGCAAGGTCAGGAATCACATTTAGTACAAGCTGGACAAAAATGAGAGCAAGCAAATAACCCAAAAAACAAAGAAGCAGGACTTAGCTTAATTTTGCACGAACCAGGACCAGCAGATAGGAGCAAACAGAAAGGATCTGATTACAATGATGCCAGGCACTGGACTAAGGATCCAGGAGGTTTATATAGCAACGCCCCTGGACTAACGACCCAGATGGGTGCAAACTGAGGGAAGAAAATCCCAGAGTCATATCACTACTAACCACAAGAGGGAGCCAAAAAGTCTAATTCACAACAGAATTGTATAAGAAATTGTACCATAAATGTTCTCCTATTTTCCCTTTTGAAAATTGAAAACTTGGGGCCAAAACAACATTTTTTGACTCAGCCTGCTATACAATACTTTGAATTAACAGAGGGTTAAGAATACTGACAACATCCCTAGATGAATTCCTCAAGAGGTGTAAAGCTCCATAATTGAGAAGCTTGAAGACATACAAAGAGCACAGCGAGGTCAAAAATACTCTGTTGTAAAAAAGTCACAGTAAATAAGCAAGTGCTAGTCAAAAAATGGAAAAAATGAAAAAAAAAAACACTAAATGTTAATACGTTTTTTTGCAAAAAAAATGTATATCAAGCTGCTCCACCAATCGTCAAGGTATAACCATAATAGAGCAGTCCTATCTGATGTATTTAAAAACCTGATCATCTGTATAGTACCAGTATAATCGTCAAGTTTTTTGGTGGTGTGTGAACAGGTTCCTACAGACTAGTTCACTGTGCAAGTGGCCCATGTGTTTTTTGGTTCTATAATTGTTCTCTTGTGTCTACAAGACTGGGAAGTCCATCACTCATCTGTGGGTCATTTGCATGTAAGTTGTTCCATCCTCAAGTCCACATGGATATTTTCTCTCTGAACCCTGCTTATACAGGTACTATACAGATGATCAGGTTTTTAAATACATCAGATAGGGATTATATACATTAGATAGGACTGCTCTATTATTGGTATACTATACCTTGACGATTGGTGGAGCAGCTTGATATACATTTTTTTTGCAAAAAAACGTATTAATTAAATACCCTGTTTTTTTCATTTTTTGACTAGCACTTGCTTATTTACTATGACTTTTTTACAACAGAGTATTTTTGACCTCGCTGTGCTCTGTGTGTCTTCAGGTTTCTTGGTGGTGTGTGAACAGGTTCCTACAGACTTATTTTTTGGTTCTATAATTGAGAAGCTTGTGGGGGTTACTGCTATCTTGGCATGTCAGGGGCTCTTCAAATGTGACATGGCATCTGAAATACAGTGGGTAAAGAAATTTTTCAGACACCTTTAAATTTTTCAGTCTTTGTTTCATTGCAGCCATTTGGTAAATTTAAAAAAGTTCATATTTTTTCTCATTAATGTACACTCTGCCCCCTATCTTGACTGGGAAAAAAAACAGAAATGTAGTAATTTTTTGCAAATTAATTAAAAAAGAAAAACTGAAATATCACATTCAGACTAGTGATGAGCAAGTGTACTCGTTGCTCGGGTTTTCCCGAGCAAGCTCGGGTGACCTCCGAGTATTTATGACTGCTCGGAGATTTAGTTTTCATCGCGGCAGCTGAATGATTTACAGCTACTAGCCAGGCTGAGTACATGTGGGGGTTGCCTGGTTGCTAGGGAATACCCACATGTAATCAAGCAGGCTAGTAGCTGTAAATCATTCAGCTGTGGCGATGAAAACTAAATCTACGAACACTAAAAAATACTCAGAGGTCACCCGAGCACGCTCGGGAAAACCCAAGCACCGAGTACACTTGCTCATCACTAATTCAGCCCCTTTGCTCAGACACTCATACTTAAGTCACATGCTGTTCATTTCCTTGTGATCCTCCTTCAGATGGTTCTACTCCTTCATTGGAGTGCAGCTGTGTGTAATTAAACTGATAGCACTTGATTTGGAAAGGCGCACACCTGTCTATATAAGAATATATATAAGAATCACGAGGCCAAAGGAACTGGCCAAGGAGCTCAGAGACAGAATTGTGGCAAGGCACAGATCTGGCCAAGGTTACAAAAGAATTTCTGCAGTACTCAAGGTGCTAAGAGCACAGTGGCCTCCATAATCCTTAAATGGAAGAAGTTTGGCACGTCCAGCCAAACTGAGCAATCGTGGGAGAAGAGCCTTGGTGAGAGAGGTAAAGAAGAGAACCCCAAGATCACTGTGGCTGAGCTCCAGAGATGCAGTAGGGAGATGGGAGAAAGTTCCACAAAGTCAACTATCACTGCAGCCCTCCACCAGTTGGGCCTTTATGGCAGAGTGGCCCGACGGAAGCCTCTCCTCAGTGCAAGTCATATGAAAGCCACATAGAGTTTATTAAAATACACATGAAAGACTCCCAGACTATGAGAAATAAGATTCTCTGGTCTGATGAGACGAAGATAGACCTTTTTGGTAATAATTCTGAGCGGTATGTGTGGAGAAAACCAGGCACTGCTCATCACCTGCCCAATACAATCCCAACAGTGAAGCATGGTGGTGGCAGCATCATGCTATGGGGGCGTTTTTCAGCTGCAGGGACAGGACGACTGGTTGCCATTGAAGAAAACATGAATGCGGCCAAGTACAGAGAGATCCTGGATGAAAACCTCTTCCAGAGTGCTCTGGACCTCAGACTTGGCTTAAGGTTCACCTTCCAACAAGACAATGACCCTAAGCACACAGCTAATATAACAAAGGAGCGGCTTCAGAATGACTCTGTGACCATTCTTGACTGACCCAGCAAGAGCCCTGACCTAAACCCAATGGAGCATCTCTGGAGAGACCTGAAAATGGCGTCCAACGTTCACCATCCAACCTGAGGGAACTGGAGAGGATCTGCCAGGAAGAATAGCAGAGGATCCCCATATCCCCAAATCCAGGTGCGAAAAACTTGTTGCATCATTCCCAAGAAGACTCATGGCTGTACTAGCTCAAAAGGTGCTTCTACTCAATACTGAGCAAAGGGTCTGAAGACTTATGGCCATGTGATAGTTCATGTATTTTTTTTAATAAATTTGCTAAACATTTCTACATTTCTGTTTTTTCAGTCAAGATGCAGAGTGTACAGTAATGAGAAAAAAATGAACTTTATTGAATTTACCAATTGAATGGTGGAGTGCAATTTTGGCGAGTATGGAAAGTATTCATACCCCTTTACATTTTTACCTCCTGCACTGTTACGCGGTCATCGCTGGGACACTTGCAAGTGTGGCTTCTCAGTGAGCAAGGAGTTTGTATGTTCTCCCCGTGTTTACGTGGGTTATCTCCGGGTTCTCCGGTTTCCTCCCACATCCCAAAAATATACTGAAAGAGAATTTAGATTGTGAGCCCCATCAGGGACAGCGCTGATAATCTGTGCAAACTGTAAAGCGCTGCAGAATATGTTAGTGCTATATAAAAATAAAGATTATTATTATCTGCTGTTGTGCAGCTGCACCTGCTCCTGCTGCTCTGGTGACTCCATTATACCTTGTGGGGATTATGGGTATGGAAGCACTTGGTCTTGTCCTAACCTGCTTTTACACCTTAGGCCACTCCCCCAATTCGGTACCACAGAACATCTGGGTCAGCAGGACCTTCACGTGGTCTGCCAGGTGCTTCCTCCACTGGGGTCTGCAGGCCATGCACCATGCCCCCACAACCCGTGCTCCCCAGCCAAGCCCACCGCTGGTGACTCCGCTGTCATGCCTGTCACGCAGGCCCGAATGCCACACCCCACCCGCCAGGAACGTGCCCACCCACAGCCCCAGGAATCAGAAGCCGCACACCACCATCAACCCCAGGGCATACTTACCCGCACCTGCCGACCACGACCGAGCAGTTAAGGCTATGTGCACACGTTGCAGATTTTGCTGTGGATCCGCAGCGGATCTGCAGCTGCGGGTCCGCAGCAGTTTCCCATGAGTTTACAGTACAATGTAAGCCTATGGAAAATAGAAAACGCTGTGCCCATGCACGGAAACGCAGCGGTTTACATTCCGCAGCATGTCAATTCTTTGTGCGGATTCCGCTGCGGTTTACACCTGCTCCATAATAGCAATCTGCAGGTGTAAAACCGCAGTGGAATCCGCACAAAATCGGCGGTAAATCCGAGGGTAAAACGCAGTGCCTTTTACCTGCAGATTTCGAAAATCCACTGCGGAAAAATCCGCAGAGGTCGATTCTACGTGTTCACATACCCTAATCCTACCCGGATACCGCTCTCCTGCTCCGCTCACTACCGTGCAGTCCCCCTGGGCATTCTGATGCGGGAGAGAGGTGCCGACCTTTTATGTCTGTAGGTTTCATGTCCTTGAAGGGCGGATCCTCTCTCTCGTGGTGCGGTCATGGGAGAAGGAATAAAGTAAAGTTCTCATTTTTTTCCCTCCACATTGCTTTCATTCATGTGAAGCTCCTAAAAGGTTAATAAACTGTGGTTTTGAGCACATTGAGGGGTGCATTTTTTTTTTTATAATTATGTCACTTTTTGGATATTTTCTGTCACTTAGGCCCCACAAATTCACTTCAAATGGGATGTGGCCCCTAAAAATATTGGTTTTGTAAATTTTATTGGAAAAATGAGGAATTGCTGATAGAAAAATATTTAGAATTAGAATAGCCATTAAAAGGTATCAACTACTGAGGACTCTCAATTCTAAATATTTTTCTATCTACTGGCTAACACGGTACCAAGATATTTATCTTTCCTGTATCGAATTGCTGATAAACTTTTAACCCTTCTTACTTACTAACAAAAAAAAATTACGTTTCAAAAATGATCAACACCCCCATAAACTTACATTGACAACCAAAGCGGTAACAATGTTTTGAACTTTTGACTTTCAGGCTCCATTTCTCATCATCCATTACTGCTGAACGTGAGACTGCCATCAATGCAGCGATATGACCAGAATCTGCATAACTAATCATATGCTAAATAGCTGCAAGCCATATTCATGTATGAGAAAGCCAAGAGTATTGTCTATAACATGACGGCAGTGTCACATTCGAAGCTGTAACGGATGCTGAGATATGGAGCCCGACAGTCAGAAGGTCAGAACATTGTTTCCCTTTTGCTCGTCAGTATAAGTTCATGGCACGTGTAGATCATTTTTTAAACGTAATTGTTTTTTTGTTAAAAGTAAGAAGGTTTAAAAGTTTATCTGCAATTTCTCATTGTTACAAGAAAATGAATACACTCTGATCAGCAAAACTGACCGGAACACTGCGGCCATGGGAAACGCAAGTGTAGAAAAGAAAAAGAGCGGCGAAAACTAAGCATGAATGCTCAGAACACAATACAATTGGGGGGCATGGGATGCGCACATGTAGAAGGCGCTAAAAAAATCCAAGGGCGCCAAAAATGCAATTGGGGAAAGGAGGATATGGACTGGTGGGATTGGGGGAAATGGTAGTGATGGGATTGGGGGATTTGGTAGTGATGGGATTGGGGGAATAAGCAGAGATGGGATTGGGGGAATTGGTAGTGATGGGATTGGGGGAATTGGTAGTGATGGGATTGGGGGATTTGGTAGTGATGGGATTGGGGGAATAAGCAGAGATGGGATTGGGGGAATTGGTAGTGATGGGATTGGGGGAAATGGTAGTGATGGGATTGGGGGATTTGGTAGTGATGGGATTGGGGGAATAAGCAGAGATGGGATTGGGGGAATTGGTAGTGATGGGATTGGGGGAATTGGTGGTGATGGGATTGGGAGAATAAGCAGAGATGGGATTGGGGGAATTGGTAGTGATGGGATTGGGAGAATAAGCAGAGATGGGATTGGGGGAATTGGTAGTGATGGGATTGGGGGATTTGGTAGTGATGGGATTGGGGGAATAAGCAGAGATGGGATTGGGGGAATTGGTAGTGATGGGATTGGGGGAAATGGTAGTGATGGGATTGGGGGATTTGGTAGTGATGGGATTGGGGGAATAAGCAGAGATGGGATTGGGGGAATTGGTAGTGATGGGATTGGGGGAATTGGTAGTGATGGGATTGGGGGAATTGGTAGTGATGGGATTGGGGGATTTGGTAGTGATGGGATTGGGGGAATAAGCAGAGATGGGATTGGGGGAATTGGTAGTGATGGGATTGGGGGAAATGGTAGTGATGGGATTGGGGGATTTGGTAGTGATGGGATTGGGGGAATAAGCAGAGATGGGATTGGGGGAATTGGTAGTGATGGGATTGGGGGAATTGGTAGTGATGGGATTGGGGGATTTGGTAGTGATGGGATTGGGGGAATAAGCAGAGATGGGATTGGGGGAATTGGTAGTGATGGGATTGGGGGAAATGGTAGTGATGGGATTGGGGGATTTGGTAGTGATGGGATTGGGGGAATAAGCAGAGATGGGATTGGGGGAATTGGTAGTGATGGGATTGGGGGAATTGGTAGTGATGGGATTGGGGGAATTGGTAGTGATGGGATTGGGGGAATTGGTAGTGATGGGATTGGGGGAATTGGTAGTGATGGGATTGGGGGAATTGGTAGTGATGGGATTGGGGGATTTGGTAGTGATGGGATTGGGGGAATAAGCAGAGATGGGATTGGGGGAATTGGTAGTGATGGGATTGGGGGAAATGGTAGTGATGGGATTGGGGGATTTGGTAGTGATGGGATTGGGGGATTTGGTAGTGATGGGATTGGGGGAATAAGCAGAGATGGGATTGGGGGAATTGGTAGTGATGGGATTGGGGGAATTGGTAGTGATGGGATTGGGGGATTTGGTAGTGATGGGATTGGGGGAATAAGCAGAGATGGGATTGGGGGAATTGGTAGTGATGGGATTGGGGGAATTGGTAGTGATGGGATTGGGGGAATAAGCAGAGATGGGATTGGGGGAATTGGTAGTGATGGGATTGGGGGAATTGGTGGTGATGGGATTGGGAGAATAAGCAGAGATGGGATTGGGGGAATTGGTAGTGATGGGATTGGGAGAATAAGCAGAGATGGGATTGGGGGAATTGGTAGTGATGGGATTGGGGGATTTGGTAGTGATGGGATTGGGAGAATAAGCAGAGATGGGATTGGGGGAATTGGTAGTGATGGGATTGGGGGAATAGGTAGTGATGGGATTGGGGGATTTGGTAGTGATGGGATTGGGAGAATAAGCAGAGATGGGATTGGGGGAATTGGTAGTGATGGGATTGGGGGAATTGGTAGTGATGGGATTGGGGCAATTGGTAGTGATGGGATTGGGGCAATTGGTAGTGATGGGATTGGGGGAATAGGTAGAGATGGGATTGGGGGAATTGGTAGAGATGGGATTGGGGGAATAGGTAGAGATGGGTTTGGGGGAATAGGTAGTGATGGGATTGGGGGAATAGGAAGTTATGGGATTGGATTTGGGTGCGGACTTGGATCAGGGATCACAGATCAGTAACACAGAAGTCAGAAGAGATCGCAGGAGGATGGCAGCCACTGGCCACCAGTTATTTCTCTCTCGCAGGTACACAGCGGCTACACAACCGCTCTGCACACCAGATCTGAGGGAAACAGAGCACAGAGCGGAGATATTATTTTAAATTAACCCTTTTTGGCGCGGTTGAGCAGTAATTATTAACTAGCAAATTGGCGCCAAAACGATTAATAATAATCAGAGGTGACGCTGAGATCACTCCATCTATTTTCACTGCTCTGATCGGTGCCGTCTCAGACATTGCCAGTCATAGCTTGCCACATTAGAATTGTTTTTGCAACTTTATTGCCAACAAGCTGTGATTGGCTGCTCAGAGTTGGCAGACCAATCACAGCAATCCTTGATGGAGTAGACTGGGCAGGAGGCGGTAAAGCCCCCCGTGTTGATGTACAGGGATGGTCTGCGGTCAGAGACAGTAGCCATCTTTATTCTGCCACTGCACGATGGACAGTTGTGACCGAAACTTGCTGCACCGCACATGTACAGCGCATGTTGTAGAAGGATTAACGGAGACTTACACTGATTATTACCCCCACACCTCGTGCTGCCCGATGTCCCTGCAGGGCCAACAACTGCATCACCATCCCACTTATATCGTTCTGATCAGACCCCATGTAGAGGAAGAGCGGACCCCCTGAGGCTAGAACACCCCGTCCCCTGCATTCTGATGTCATGTAAGAAGGCTCTTTAACCCCTTCCTGATATTTGGTGTCCATGCATGGAGGTGGCCAGGTGAGGATCAGACTGTTGCCGTTTAACCACTTCTCTGCCGCTGACACCCTGACAGGACCAAGTGATGGGGTGTCCCATTCTCCTGCCAATAAGTTACTTGATCGCAGGGTCCCAACAATGGGTTGCCATGACTGCTGGGGGCCTGTAGAAGACCCCTGTATCTGCCGCCAAGGTATTCCTACAAAGTTCGGTACTTATAGGATCGCAGGTTCAAGTCCCCGTTATTTTCGCACGAGGACGAAGACCTAAGACTGATGAAGACGACAATGAGAAACCGCGACTCACAGATCAGGGAATAATCAGGGAAATGAAAGCTGTTGTCAGACGGAAAAAATGTAGAGAAAACCAGAGCAAGTCTGGAGAAAACTCATCTATTATAGGACGACGCCGGAGAGACGTCATCACATCCACCGGAGCCAACAAGGAGCCTCGCTTCTCACCTCGTGGTGTAAGAGGCCGGAGCTCCTCAATCATCACGTCCTGGTACCGATCCTGGTGTCCTTCTAGATACTCCCACTCCTCCATGGAGAGATAGACAGCGACGTCCTGACACCTTATAGGAACCTGACAACAACCACACCGTCATCACCCAGAATCCTCCAGTGCTGTATGATGTCCCAGCAGTCACCTCTCCGCTCATCACCCAGAATCCTCCAGTGCTGTATAATGTCCCAGGAGTCACCTCTCCGCTCATCACCCAGAATTCTCCAGTGCTGTATAATGTCCCAGCAGTCACCTCTCCGCTCATCACCCAGAATCCTCCAGTGCTGTATAATGTCCCAGGAGTCACCTCTCCGCTCATCACCCAGAATTCTCCAGTGCTGTATAATGTCCCAGCAGTCACCTCTCCGCTCATCACCCAGAATCCTCCAGTGCCGTCCTGTATAACGTCCCAGCAGTCACCTCTCCGCTCATCACCCAGAATCCTCCAGTGCCGTCCTGTAAAATATCCCAGCAGTCACCTCTCTGGTCAACACCCAGAATCCTCCAGTGCAGTCCTGTATAATGTCCCAGCAGTCACCTCTCCACTCATCACCCAGAATCCTCCAGTGCTGTATAATGTCCCAGCAGTCACCTCTCCGCTCATCACCCAGAATCCTCCAGTGCTGTATAATGTCCCAGCAGTCACCTCTCCGCTCATCACCCAGAATCCTCCAGTGCCGTCCTGTATAATGTCCCAGCAGTCACCTCTCCGCTCATAACCCAGAATCCTCCAGTGCCGTCCTGTATAATATCCCAGCAGTCACCTCTCCGCTCATGACCCAGAATCCTCCAGTGCCATCCTGTATAATGTCCAAATGGACAAACAATCAGCAGATTTGGCTTCCAGTATCATCTCTATGCTGATGACACCCAATTATACACCTCTTCCCCTGTCATCACCCCTACCTTAATTCAAAATACCAAGGATTGTCTGTCTGCTGTCTCTAACATCATGTCCTACCTCTACCTGAAACTAAATCTCTCCAAACGGAACTTCTTGTGTTTCTTCCTTCTACTAACCTCACTCTACCCAACATCGAAATTACCCTGGAGGGTTCAACCATAACTCCCCTGCAGCATGCCCGCTGTCTTAGGGTCATATTCGACACCGAACTTTCCTTTACTCCCTATATCCGATCACTCACTCGCTCTTGTCACCTGCAACTTAAAAACATCTCCAGAATCCGACCGTTTCTCACCTTTGAAACTGCTAAGACTCTTACTGTCGCTCTCATTCATTCTCGTCTGGACTACTGCAACTCTCTTCTGATCGGTCTCCCTCTTACCAAACTTTCTCCTCTCCAATCCATCTCTAATGCTGCAGCCAGGGTCATATTTCTGTCCAGCCGCTTCACCGATGCCTCCATCTTGTGCCAGTCATTACACTGGCTACCCATTCGCTACAGGGTCCAGTATAAACTCATCTCTCTCACCCACAAAGCTCTCCACAGTTCTGCACCGCCTTATATCTCCTCTCTCATCTCTGATTATCACCCTACACGTGCCCTCCGTTCTACAAATGACCTAAGACTAACATCCCCTGTATTCCGAACCTCGCACCTCCGTCTCCAAGACTTCTCTCGTGCTGCGCCAGCTCTCTGGAATGCCCTTCCCCAGACGATCAGACTGATACCTAGCCCCGACCTATTCAAGTGCGCTCTAAAAACCCATCTCTTCAAACAAGCCTACCACATCAACTACTGAGTAAACTAACTTTGCCCTGTTCCCTCCTTCCAAATATTATTCTAAATATGCCCCCTACTATTCATCTCTCTCCACACCCTCCATGCACATGATAACTGCACTTGATACTTGACTATTGCACTTAAACACACGGGCTGATGACCGGATCATGCAGCTTTGTATGAAAATCCCTATGTATTATAATTGCCAGAAATGAAATAACAAGCACTTTTCACCTATTGTGTCCCCCCATTGCCTTCTAGATTGTAAGTTGGCGAGCAGGGACCTCACTCCTAATGTCACTGTCTAAATTGTCTTAACTCGTACCGAATTTATTGTTTGTACATGTCCCCGCTAATTGTAAAGTGCTGCGGAATATGTTGGCGCTATATAAATAAAGATTATTATTATTATGTCCCAGCAGTCACCTCTCCGCTCATCACCCAGAATCCTCCACTGCCATGCTGTATAATGTCCCAGCAGTCACCTCTCCGCTCATCACCCAGAATCCCCCAGTGCTGTATAATGTCCCAGCAGTCACCTCTCCGCTCATCACCCAGAATCCTCCAGTGCCGTCCTGTATAATGTCCCAGCAGTCACCTCTACGGTCATCACCCAGAATCCTCCAGTGCTGTATAATGTCCCAGCAGTCACCTCTCTGCTCATCACCCAGAATCCTCCAGTCCTGTATAATGTCCCAGCAGTCACCTCTCCGCTCATCACCCAGAATCCTCCAGTGCCATCCTGTATAATGTCCCAGCAGTCACCACTCCGCTCATCACCCAGAATCCTCCAGTGCCATCCTGTATAATGTCCCAGCAGTCACCTCTACGGTCATCACCCAGAATCCTCCAGTGCTGTATAATGTCCCAGCAGTCACCTCTCCGCTCATCACCCAGAATCCCCCAGTCCTGTATAATGTCCCAGCAGTCACCTCTCCGCTCATCACCCAGAATCCTCCAGTCCTGTATGATGTCCCAGCAGTCACCTCTCCGCTCATCACCCAGAATCCTCCAGTCCTGTATAATGTCCCAGCAGTCACCTCTCCGCTCATCACCCAGAATCCTCCAGTCCTGTATAATGTCCCAGCAGTCACCTCTCCGCTCATCACCCAGAATCCTCCATTGCTGTATAATCTCCCAGCAGTCACCTCTCCGCTCATCACCCAGAATCCTCCAGTGCTGTATAATGTCCCAGCAGTCACTTCTCCGCTCATCTCCCAGAATCCTCCAGTACTGTCCTGTATAATGTCCCAGCAGTCACCTCTCCGCTCATCACCCAGAATCCTCCAGTCCTGTATAATGTCCCAGCAGTCACCTCTCCGGTCATCACCCAGAATCCTCCAGTGCTGTATAATGTCCCAGCAGTCACCTCTCCGGTCATCACCCAGAATCCTCCAGTGCTGTATAATGTCCCAGCAGTCACCTCTCCGCTCATCACCCAGAATCCTCCAGTGCTGTATAATGTCCCAGCAGTCACCTCTCCGCTCAGCAGCTCAATCATCTTGTTGCTGAGCTCCAGGATCTTCTTGTTCCTCTCATGTAGCAGGGAGTGCGGGGGAGGCTCTGTGATGGGGCCCGGGCTCCGCCCTCCTGACTCCTGGAGATGGATGATGGGAGTCACACCATCCCCCGGTGTCTTCCTCACTATTGTGTAATCCTGTGTATGGAGAGAGACACTTAGGGAGAAGATTCCTTCCCGACTCCAGATCTGACAATCAGTAGAAATCCCGGGATCAATAACCGTCTCCAGTAATCTGGGGCCATAACCGGGAATATTATTCCCCTCCGGACAGACATCCCGGCCCCTCTACAGCTCTTATAGGGAATCCCCATGACAACTCCTCCGGGCAGAGAGCTCCACACAATCACTGCTCTTACAGGAAAGAATCCTTCTCTCTATTCTGGATTTCCTCCTCCCGATGTCGGACTTGTCACAGAACACAATAAAGCTGATAGAAATGTAGAGGAGTTACCTCTCCGCTCAGCAGGGAGACGATCTCCAGGGCCAAGTGGAATAATCTTCTGGTGGTCTCATCCCTGTCCTCGTCCATCCTCGGGGTCATTCAGGAGGAGGAGGGATGAGCACTGGATCAGCTGGAGGGATCTCGTCCTGCCGGCGTCTTCATGATGGAGGAGAAGATGGAAATCACAGGGGACGAGAGAACGACAATCACTAAATTCTGCCAAATATCAACATTTATCAGGAGGAAAAGCCACAAAACTCCACCGCGGCCTCCTCCGCCGATCTGACCGCTCATCATCAGCCTCGTAGGAGGACGGTCACCATGGTAACTACACCTCCAGGAGAGGACGGTCACCGTGGTAACTACACCTCCAGGAGAGGACGGTCACCGTGGTAACTACACCTCCAGCGGGGGCCGTGAGATGAGGAGCAGACGCTGCACATCCCCCATACAATGCTGCCCGTCCCCAACACTGAGGAGCCGCAGTCACATGGAGCAGGAGCCTCCACAGGAACAGCTCTGATCTCACCCCACACTCTCCTCTCACAGATTTACCACAAGCACCAAAACTCCACCAAACCCTCCTGTAATCTCACCGGAATGGCGGGAAATCTGCTGCTGGCTGACACCAGAGAACACGAGCTGCACACAACCAGGACGGAGCTGCTGCACTGAGAGCTGAAGGACCTGTGGTGACGTCACCGTCATGTGACCAGGGGGCGGGGCTCAGGACCTGTGGTGACTGTCGGTAGTGCGGTGTAATACGATCCTGTCATGTGAAAATAATGACATTACCACAGCTCCTCCCACTCTCACAGTCCAGTCTCTTCCTCCTTGTTCTGTCTCCTATCATTCTCCTCTGACAGCTCCAGTGTAGACGGCTCAGCGGTGACAGGAGGAGAATGGAGGAGATTCCGGCAGCTCCGGTGTAGACGGCTCAGCGGTGACAGGAGGAGAATGGAGGAGATTCCGGCAGCTCCGGTGTAGACGGCTCAGCGGTGACAGGAGGAGAATGGAGGAGATTCCGGCAGCTCCGGTGTAGACGGCTCAGCGGTGACAGGAGGAGAATGGAGGAGATTCCGGCAGCTCCGGTGTAGACGGCTCAGCGGTGACAGGAGGAGAATGGAGGAGATTCCGGCAGCTCCGGTGTAGGCGGCTCAGCGGTGACAGGAGGAGAATGGAGGAGATTCCGGCAGCTCCGGTGTAGGCGGCTCAGCGGTGACAGGAGGAGAATGGAGGAGATTCCGGCAGCTCCGGTGTAGACGGCTCAGCGGTGACAGGAGGAGAATGGAGGAGATTCCGGCAGCTCCGGTGTAGACGGCTCAGCGGTGACAGGAGGAGAATGGAGGAGATTCCGGCAGCTCCGGTGTAGACGGCTCAGCGGTGACAGGAGGAGAATGGAGGAGATTCCGGCAGCTCCGGTGTAGACGGCTCAGCGGTGACAGGAGGAGAATGGAGGAGATTCCGGCAGCTCCGGTGTAGGCGGCTCAGCGGTGACAGGAGGAGAATGGAGGAGATTCCGGCAGCTCCGGTGTAGGCGGCTCAGCGGTGACAGGAGGAGAATGGAGGAGATTCCGGCAGCTCCGGTGTAGGCGGCTCAGCGGTGACAGGAGGAGAATGGAGGAGATTCCGGCAGCTCCGGTGTAGACGGCTCAGCGGTGACAGGAGGAGAATGGAGGAGATTCCGGCAGCTCCGGTGTAGACGGCTCAGCGGTGACAGGAGGAGAATGGAGGAGATTCCGGCAGCTCCGGTGTAGACGGCTCAGCGGTGACAGGAGGAGAATGGAGGAGATTCCGGCAGCTCCGGTGTAGGCGGCTCAGCGGTGACAGGAGGAGAATGGAGGAGATTCCGGCAGCTCCGGTGTAGGCGGCTCAGCGGTGACAGGAGGAGAATGGAGGAGATTCCGGCAGCTCCGGTGTAGACGGCTCAGCGGTGACAGGAGGAGAATGGAGGAGATTCCGGCAGCTCCGGTGTAGACGGCTCAGCGGTGACAGGAGGAGAATGGAGGAGATTCCGGCAGCTCCGGTGTAGACGGCTCAGCGGTGACAGGAGGAGAATGGAGGAGATTCCGGCAGCTCCGGTGTAGGCGGCTCAGCGGTGACAGGAGGAGAATGGAGGAGATTCCGGCAGCTCCGGTGTAGGCGGCTCAGCGGTGACAGGAGGAGAATGGAGGAGATTCCGGCAGCTCCGGTGTAGGCGGCTCAGCGGTGACAGGAGGAGAATGGAGGAGATTCCGGCAGCTCCGGTGTAGACGGCTCAGCGGTGACAGGAGGAGAATGGAGGAGATTCCGGCAGCTCCGGTGTAGACGGCTCAGCGGTGACAGGAGGAGAATGGAGGAGATTCCGGCAGCTCCGGTGTAGGCGGCTCAGCGGTGACAGGAGGAGAATGGAGGAGATTCCGGCAGCTCCGGTGTAGGCGGCTCAGCGGTGACAGGAGGAGAATGGAGGAGATTCCGGCAGCTCCGGTGTAGGCGGCTCAGCGGTGACAGGAGGAGAATGGAGGAGATTCCGGCAGCTCCGGTGTAGACGGCTCAGCGGTGACAGGAGGAGAATGGAGGAGATTCCGGCAGCTCCGGTGTAGACGGCTCAGCGGTGACAGGAGGAGAATGGAGGAGATTCCGGCAGCTCCGGTGTAGACGGCTCAGCGGTGACAGGAGGAGAATGGAGGAGATTCCGGCAGCTCCGGTGTAGACGGCTCAGCGGTGACAGGAGGAGAATGGAGGAGATTCCGGCAGCTCCGGTGTAGACGGCTCAGCGGTGACAGGAGGAGAATGGAGGAGATTCCGGCAGCTCCGGTGCAGACGGCTCAGCGGTGACAGGAGGAGAACGGAGGAGATTCCGGCAGCTCCGGTGCAGACGGCTCAGCGGTGACAGGAGGAGAACGGAGGAGATTCCGGCAGCTCCGGTGTAGACGGCTCAGCGGTGACAGGAGGAGAATGGAGGAGATTCCGGCAGGGGAGAATGGAGGAGATTCCGGCAGCTCCAGTGTAGACGGCTCAGCGGTGACAGGAGGAGAATGGAGGAGATTCCGGCTGCTCCGGTGTAGACGGCTCAGCGGTGACAGGAGGAGAATGGAGGAGATTCCGGCAGCTCCGGTGTAGACGGCTCAGCGGTGACAGGAGGAGAATGGAGGAGATTCCGGCAGCTCCGGTGTAGACGGCTCAGCGGTGACAGGAGGAGAATGGAGGAGATTCCGGCAGCTCCGGTGTAGACGGCTCAGCGGTGACAGGAGGAGAATGGAGGAGATTCCGGCAGCTCCGGTGTAGGCGGCTCAGCGGTGACAGGAGGAGAATGGAGGAGATTCCGGCAGCTCCGGTGTAGGCGGCTCAGCGGTGACAGGAGGAGAATGGAGGAGATTCCGGCAGCTCCGGTGTAGACGGCTCAGCGGTGACAGGAGGAGAATGGAGGAGATTCCGGCAGCTCCGGTGTAGACGGCTCAGCGGTGACAGGAGGAGAATGGAGGAGATTCCGGCAGCTCCGGTGTAGACGGCTCAGCGGTGACAGGAGGAGAATGGAGGAGATTCCGGCAGCTCCGGTGTAGACGGCTCAGCGGTGACAGGAGGAGAATGGAGGAGATTCCGGCAGCTCCGGTGCAGACGGCTCAGCGGTGACAGGAGGAGAACGGAGGAGATTCTGGCAGCTCCGGTGCAGACGGCTCAGCGGTGACAGGAGGAGAACGGAGGAGATTCCGGCAGCTCCGGTGTAGGCGGCTCAGCGGTGACAGGAGGAGAACGGAGGAGATTCCGGCAGCTCCGGTGTAGGCGGCTCAGCGGTGACAGGAGGAGAATGGAGGAGATTCCGGCAGCTCCGGTGTAGACGGCTCAGCGGTGACAGGAGGAGAATGGAGGAGATTCCGGCAGCTCCGGTGTAGACGGCTCAGCGGTGACAGGAGGAGAATGGAGGAGATTCCGGCAGGGGAGAATGGAGGAGATTCCGGCAGCTCCAGTGTAGACGGCTCAGCGGTGACAGGAGGAGAATGGAGGAGATTCCGGCAGCTCCGGTGTAGACGGCTCAGCGGTGACAGGAGGAGAATGGAGGAGATTCCGGCAGCTCCGGTGTAGACGGCTCAGCGGTGACAGGAGGAGAATGGAGGAGATTCCGGCAGCTCCGGTGTAGACGGCTCAGCGGTGACAGGAGGAGAATGGAGGAGATTCCGGCAGCTCCAGTGTAGACGGCTCAGCGGTGACAGGAGGAGAATGGAGGAGATTCCGGCAGCTCCGGTGTAGATGGCTCAGCGGTGACAGGAGGAGAATGGAGGAGATTCCGGCAGCTCCGGTGTAGACGGCTCAGCGGTGACAGGAGGAGAATGGAGGAGATTCCGGCAGCTCCGGTGTAGACGGCTCAGCGGTGACAGGAGGAGAATGGAGGAGATTCCGGCAGCTCCGGTGTAGACGGCTCAGCGGTGACAGGAGGAGAATGGAGGAGATTCCGGCAGCTCCGGTGTAGGCGGCTCAGCGGTGACAGGAGGAGAATGGAGGAGATTCCGGCAGCTTCGGTGTAGGCGGCTCAGCGGTGACAGGAGGAGAATGGAGGAGATTCCGGCAGCTCCGGTGTAGACGGCTCAGCGGTGACAGGAGGAGAATGGAGGAGATTCCGGCAGCTCCGGTGTAGACGGCTCAGCGGTGACAGGAGGAGAATGGAGGAGATTCCGGCAGCTCCGGTGTAGACGGCTCAGCGGTGACAGGAGGAGAATGGAGGAGATTCCGGCAGCTCCAGTGTAGACGGCTCAGCGGTGACAGGAGGAGAATGGAGGAGATTCCGGCAGCTCCGGTGTAGACGGCTCAGCGGTGACAGGAGGAGAATGGAGGAGATTCCGGCAGCTCCGGTGCAGACGGCTCAGCGGTGACAGGAGGAGAACGGAGGAGATTCCGGCAGCTCCGGTGCAGACGGCTCAGCGGTGACAGGAGGAGAACGGAGGAGATTCCGGCAGCTCCGGTGTAGGCGGCTCAGCGGTGACAGGAGGAGAACGGAGGAGATTCCGGCAGCTCCGGTGTAGGCGGCTCAGCGGTGACAGGAGGAGAATGGAGGAGATTCCGGCAGCTCCGGTGTAGACGGCTCAGCGGTGACAGGAGGAGAATGGAGGAGATTCCGGCAGCTCCGGTGTAGACGGCTCAGCGGTGACAGGAGGAGAATGGAGGAGATTCCGGCAGGGGAGAATGGAGGAGATTCCGGCAGCTCCAGTGTAAACGGCTCAGCGGTGACAGGAGGAGAATGGAGGAGATTCCGGCAGCTCCGGTGTAGACGGCCCAGCGGTGACAGGAGGAGAATGGAGGAGATTCCGGCAGCTCCGGTGTAGACGGCTCAGCGGTGACAGGAGGAGATTCTGGCAGCTCCGTTGAAAATGGCCGAGCAGTGACTGGAGCAGTAGTCATTTCTGTGCACATAGTACTGTCTATAAGGATGTCCTCTCTGCAGAACCCCATTCTAGTTATACTGTGAATAAATCACACTGTTGAACTCAATTTAGTAATTATGTGACTTGAAGGCAAATGGTGACTAAGCCTTATATTGAGGGGTATTGCAGAATAGAAGATGTATCTTATTGGGATTTTTTTGTAACTACAGCTGTTCTCTGAAAGCCTCAAAGCAGTGTGTCAGAACATTAATGATGATGCAGCATCATGAAAACCAAGGAGCCCAGCAGACATGTCAGGGATAAAGTTGTCACGAAGAGTAAAGCAGGGTTAAGTTATAAAATAATAGCCCAAAATCTGAAGATCTCAAGGAGCATTGTGCAATTTGTCAGCCAACTATGCAAGGAGTATGGCACAACTGCAAACCTACTAAGATATGTTTGTCCACCTAGACTGACCGCATGGAAGGAGAGAACTAATTAGAGAAATGACCAGGAGGACCATGGTCACTGTTGGAGCTGCACAGATCCACAGCTCAGGGGGGAGAATCTATTCACAGCACAAGTGTAAGGTCACATTCACATGTTCAGTATTTGGTCAGCATTTTATCTAAGTGTTTGTAAGCCAAAACCAGGAGTGAGTGAAAAACGTCCAAGTGGTGACGTGTTTCTATTAGGCCGGCGTCACACTCAGCGTAAGACAATACGGAACGTATTATACGGCCGTAATACGGAGAAATGTTCCCAAAATATTGATCCGTAGTCAGGGTGTGTCAGCGTATTTTGCGCATGGCATCCTCCGTATGTAATCCGTATGGCATCCGTACTGCGAGATTTTCGCGCAGGCTTGCAAAACCGACATCTAATGGATTTATGTGCTCAAATGTTCGGGAAAACATATATACAGTGTATGTCATTGAGACATATATATATGTATTTAGATTTCATTCAGCGCGATATCTGTGAACAGCCGGTAATTCAATTGCCGGCTTTGCATTTCTCCTTCCCAAACCCGACAGGATATGAGACATGATTACATACAGTAAACCATCTCATATCCCCCTTTTTTTTTTGCATATTCCACACTACTAATGTTAGTAGTGTGTATGTGCAAAATTTGGGCGCTGTAGCTGCTAAAATAAAGGGTTAAATCGCGGAAAAAATTGGCGTGGGCTCCCGCGCAATTTTCTCCGCCAGAGTGGTAAAGCCAGTGACTGAGGGCAGATATTAATAGCCTAGAGAGGGTCCATGGTTATTGGCCCCCCCGTGGCTAAAAACATCTGCCCCCAGCCACCCCAGAAAAGGCACATCTGGAAGATGCGCCTATTCTGGCACTTGGCCACTCTCTTCCCATTCCCGTGTAGCGGTGGGATATGGGGTAATGAAGGGTTAATGTCACCTTGCTATTCTAAGGTGACATTAAGCCAGATTATTAATGGAGAGGCGTCAATTATGACACCTATCCATTATTAATCCAATTGTCTGAAAGGGTTAAAAAACACACATTATGAAAAATTATTTTAATGAAATAAACACACAGGTTGTTTTAGTATTTTATTGTTCTCTCAATCCATCAGAAGACCATCGCTTGGCAAAATAATATACCCACAAGATACATACCTTCTGATGATCTGTCACGTCCAACGAGGTAATCCATCTGAAGGGGTTAATTGTTGTGAATTTGCTTTTTGCTCCCTCTAGTGGTTACTAGTTTTTTGACTCTGGTTTTTCTGTCATTCCTTTTATCCGCACCTGGGTCGTTAGTTAGGGGTGTTGCTATATAAGCTCCCTGGACCTTCAGTTCAATGCCTGGCAACGTAGTTATCAGAGCTAGTCTGCTGTGCTCTTGTCTACTGATCCTGGTTCCAGTTATATCAGCTAAGTCTGCCTTTTGCTTTTTGCTATTTGTTTTGGTTTTGTATTTTTGTCCAGCTTGTCCCAATCTATATCCTGACCTTTGCTGGAAGCTCTAAGGGGCTGGTGTTCTCCCCCCGGACCGTTAGACGGTTCGGGGGTTCTTGAATTTCCAGTGTGGATTTTGATAGGGTTTTTGTTGACCATATAAGTTACCTTTCTTTATTCTGCTATCAGTAAGCGGGCCTCTCTGTGCTAAACCTGGTTCATTTCTGTGTTTGTCATTTCCTCTTACCTCACCGTCATTATTTGTGGGGGGCTTCTATCCAGCTTTGGGGTCCCCTTCTCTGGAGGCAAGAAAGGTCTTTGTTTTCCTCTACTAGGGGTAGCTAGATTCTCCGGCTGGCGCGTGTCATCTAGAATCAACGTAGGAATGATCCCCGGCTACTTCTAGTGTTGGCGTTAGGAGTAGATATATGGTCAACCCAGTTACCACTGCCCTATGAGCTGGATTTTTGTATTCTGCAGACTTCCACGTTCCTCTGAGACCCTCGCCATTGGGGTCATAACAGTTTGCCAGGCCAGTATTAAATGTTTAATGCATTGCAGAAGAGGGATTATAAGAAAGAAGATTCTGAGTTTTTTTTTTTTTCTCCTTCCCCTTTACCTCAGAGTGGCTATGCTTGCTGCAGACATGAATGTCCAGACCTTGATTACAAGTGTGGACCAGCTGGCTACTCGTGTGCAGGGCATACAAGACTATGTTATCAGAAATCCTAGGTCAGAACCTAAAATACCGATTCCTGAACTGTTTTCCGGAGACAGGTTTAAGTTTAGGAATTTCGTGAATAATTGTAAATTGTTTTTGTCCCTGAGACCCTGTTCATCAGGAGATTCTGCTCAGCAAGTAAAAATTGTTATTTCGTTCTTACGGGGCGACCCTCAGGATTGGGCTTTTTCGCTGGCGCCAGGAGATCCGGCATTGGCTGATCTTGATGCGTTTTTTCTGGCGCTCGGTTTACTTTATGAGGAACCCAATCTTGAGATTCAGGCAGAAAAGGCCTTGCTGTCTATGTCTCAGGGGCAGGACGAGGCTGAAGTGTATTGCCAAAAATTTCGGAAATGGTCCGTGCTGACACATTGGAACGAGTGTGCACTGGCCGCTAATTTTAGAAATGGCCTTTCTGAAGCCATTAAGAATGTTATGGTGGGTTTTCCCATTCCCACAGGTCTGAATGATACTATGGCACTGGCTATTCAAATTGACCGGCGGTTGCGGGAGCGCAAAACCGCAAATTCCCTAATGGTGTTGTCTGAACAGACACCTGATTTAATGCAATGTGATAGAATCCTGACTAGAAATGAGCGGAAAATTCATAGACGCCGGAATGGCTTGTGCTACTACTGTGGTGATTCTACACATGTTATCTCAGCATGCTCTAAACGTATAGCTAAGGTTGTTAGTCCTGTCACCGTTGGTAATTTGCAACCTAAATTTATTCTGTCTGTAACTTTGATTTGCTCACTGTCATCTTATCCTGTCATGGCGTTTGTAGATTCAGGTGCTGCCCTGAGTCTCATGGATCTCTCATTTGCTAAGCGCTGTGGATTTACTCTTGAACCATTAGAAAATCCTATTCCTCTTAGGGGTATTGATGCTACACCATTGGCAGCAAATAAACCGCAGTATTGGACTCAGGTTACCATGTGCATGACTCCTGAACACCGCGAGGTGATACGTTTCCTGGTTTTACATAAAATGCATGATTTGGTCGTTTTAGGGCTGCCATGGTTACAGACCCATAATCCAGTCCTGGACTGGAAGGCTATGTTAGTCTCAAGTTGGGGCTGTCGTGGTATTCATGAGGATTCCCTGCCTGTGTCTATTGCTTCTTCTACGCCTTCGGAAGTTCCGGAGTATTTGTCTGATTATCAGGATGTCTTCAGTGAGTCTGAGTCCAGTGCACTGCCTCCTCATAGGGACTGTGACTGTGCTATAGATTTGATCCCAGGCAGTAAATTTCCTAAGGGAAGACTGTTTAATCTGTCGGTACCTGAACATACCGCTATGCGTTCATATATCAAGGAGTCTCTGGAAAAAGGACATATTCGTCCGTCTTCTTCCCCTCTTGGTGCGGGATTCTTTTTTGTGGCAAAAAAGGACGGATCTTTGAGACCTTGTATTGATTATCGGCTTTTAAATAAGATCACTGTCAAATTTCAGTATCCTTTACCGCTGTTGTCTGACTTGTTTGCCCGGATTAAGGGTGCCAAGTGGTTCACCAAGATAGACCTTCGTGGTGCGTACAACCTTGTGCGCATTAAGCAAGGTGATGAATGGAAAACCGCATTCAATACGCCCGAAGGTCATTTTGAGTACTTGGTGATGCCTTTTGGGCTCTCCAATGCGCCTTCAGTTTTTCAGTCCTTTATGCATGACATTTTCCGGAAGTATCTGGATAAATTTTTGATTGTTTATCTGGATGATATTTTGGTTTTTTCTGATAATTGGGATTCGCATGTGGAGCAGGTCAGGTTGGTCTTTAAAATTTTGCGTGAAAATTCTTTGTTTGTCAAGGGCTCAAAGTGTCTCTTTGGTGTACAGAAGGTTCCCTTTTTGGGGTTCATTTTTTCCCCTTCTGCTGTGGAGATGGACCCAGTCAAGGTCCGAGCTATTCTTGATTGGACTCAGCCCTCGTCAGTTAAGAGTCTTCAGAAGTTCTTGGGCTTCGCTAACTTCTACCGTCGTTTTATCGCTAATTTTTCTAGCATTGTGAAACCTTTGACGGATATGACCAAGAAGGGCTCCGATGTAGCTAACTGGGCTCCTGCTGCCGTGGAGGCTTTCCAGGAGTTGAAACGCCGGTTTACTTCGGCGCCTGTTTTGTGCCAGCCTGACGTCTCACTTCCCTTTCAGGTTGAGGTGGATGCTTCGGAGATTGGGGCAGGGGCCGTTTTGTCGCAGAGAGGCCCTGGTTGCTCTGTTATGAAGCCTTGTGCCTTTTTCTCTAGGAAGTTTTCGCCTGCCGAGCGAAATTATGATGTGGGCAATCGGGAGTTGTTGGCCATGAAATGGGCATTTGAGGAGTGGCGTCATTGGCTCGAGGGTGCTAAGCATCGTGTGGTGGTCTTGACTGATCACAAAAATCTGATGTATCTCGAGTCTGCTAAACGCCTTAATCCGAGACAGGCCCGCTGGTCATTGTTTTTCTCCCGCTTTGATTTTGTTGTCTCGTATTTACCAGGTTCAAAGAATGTGAAGGCCGATGCTCTTTCTAGGAGCTTTGTGCCTGATGCTCCTGGAGTCGCTGATCCTGTTGGTATTCTTAAAGATGGAGTTATCTTGTCAGCTATTTCTCCGGATCTGCGACGTGTGTTGCAGAGATTTCAGGCTGATAGGCCTGAGTCTTGTCCACCTGACAGACTGTTTGTCCCGGATAAGTGGACCAGCAGAGTCATTTCCGAGGTTCATTCCTCGGTGTTGGCAGGTCACCCGGGAATTTTTGGCACCAGAGATCTGGTGGCCAGGTCCTTTTGGTGGCCTTTCTTGTCAAGGGATGTGCGGTCATTTGTGCAGTCCTGTGGGACTTGTGCTCGAGCTAAGCCTTGCTGTTCTCGTGCCAGCGGTTTGCTCTTGCCCTTGCCTGTCCCGAAGAGACCTTGGACACATATCTCCATGGATTTCATTTCTGATCTTCCGCTATCTCAGGGCATGTCCGTTGTCTGGGTGATATGTGATCGCTTCTCCAAGATGGTCCATTTGGTTCCTTTGCCTAAGCTGCCTTCCTCTTCCGATCTGGTTCCTGTGTTTTTCCAGAACGTGGTTCGTTTGCACGGCATCCCTGAGAATATTGTGTCAGACAGAGGATCCCAGTTCGTTTCCAGGTTCTGGCGATCCTTTTGTAGTAGGATGGGCATTGATTTGTCGTTTTCATCTGCTTTCCATCCTCAGACTAATGGACAGACGGAGCGAACCAATCAGACTTTGGAGGCTTATTTGAGGTGTTTTGTCTCTGCTGATCAGGACGATTGGGTGACATTCTTGCCGTTGGCTGAGTTTGCCCTTAATAATCGGGCTAGTTCCGCCACCTTGGTTTCGCCTTTTTTCTGCAACTCTGGTTTCCATCCTCGCTTTTCTTCGGGTCATGTGGAGCCTTCTGACTGTCCTGGGGTGGATTCTGTGGTGGATAGGTTGCAGCAGATCTGGAATCATGTGGTGGACAACTTGAAGTTGTCACAGGAGAAGGCTCAGCGCTTTGCCAACCGCCGCCGCGGTGTGGGTCCCCGACTACGCGTTGGGGATTTGGTGTGGCTTTCTTCCCGCTTTGTTCCTATGAAGGTCTCCTCTCCCAAATTTAAACCTCGTTTTATTGGGCCTTACAAGATATTGGAAATCCTTAATCCTGTATCTTTTCGTCTGGATCTTCCTGTGTCGTTTGCTATTCACAATGTATTTCATAGGTCCTTGTTGCGGCGGTACATTGTGCCTGTAGTTCCTTCTGCTGAGCCTCCTGCTCCGGTGTTGGTTGAGGGCGAGTTGGAGTACGTGGTGGAGAAGATCTTGGATTCTCGCCTCTCCAGGCGGAGGCTTCAGTACCTGGTCAAGTGGAAGGGCTATGGTCAGGAGGATAATTCCTGGGTGGTCGCCTCTGATGTTCATGCGGCCGATTTAGTTCGTGCCTTTCATGCCGCTCATCCTGATCGCCCTGGTGGTCGTGGTGAGGGTTCGGTGACCCCTCACTAAGGGGGGGGTACTGTTGTGAATTTGCTTTTTGCTCCCTCTAGTGGTTACTAGTTTTTTGACTCTGGTTTTTCTGTCATTCCTTTTATCCGCACCTGGGTCGTTAGTTAGGGGTGTTGCTATATAAGCTCCCTGGACCTTCAGTTCAATGCCTGGCAACGTAGTTATCAGAGCTAGTCTGCTGTGCTCTTGTCTACTGATCCTGGTTCCAGTTATATCAGCTAAGTCTGCCTTTTGCTTTTTGCTATTTGTTTTGGTTTTGTATTTTTGTCCAGCTTGTCCCAATCTATATCCTGACCTTTGCTGGAAGCTCTAAGGGGCTGGTGTTCTCCCCCCGGACCGTTAGACGGTTCGGGGGTTCTTGAATTTCCAGTGTGGATTTTGATAGGGTTTTTGTTGACCATATAAGTTACCTTTCTTTATTCTGCTATCAGTAAGCGGGCCTCTCTGTGCTAAACCTGGTTCATTTCTGTGTTTGTCATTTCCTCTTACCTCACCGTCATTATTTGTGGGGGGCTTCTATCCAGCTTTGGGGTCCCCTTCTCTGGAGGCAAGAAAGGTCTTTGTTTTCCTCTACTAGGGGTAGCTAGATTCTCCGGCTGGCGCGTGTCATCTAGAATCAACGTAGGAATGATCCCCGGCTACTTCTAGTGTTGGCGTTAGGAGTAGATATATGGTCAACCCAGTTACCACTGCCCTATGAGCTGGATTTTTGTATTCTGCAGACTTCCACGTTCCTCTGAGACCCTCGCCATTGGGGTCATAACAGTTAATTATTTTACAGCCAGGAGCTGCGCTAAAGCACTCGCTCGTGTCTGTAATCCCCCGGGTAATAAAAGGAAAGCAGAGTGATCTGTACTTACATTGAGTTGCGGTGATGCGCCCTCTGGTGGATGTTCTCATGAACTGGAGCCTTGGAAAAGTTCCCACGCTCGAGTTCATATGAGTTCATCCACCAGAGGGCGCCTCACCGCAACTCAATGTAAGTTGTAGATGTAAGTTGTAAGATGTCAAACTAAATGCACATTGTAAAAGCTTTTCATTTTGGCCCTAAGCGCGGGCCAAACTTGATATTTGTTAAAAAAAATGACTTCAATTGAGGATGTTTTTCCTTATCAATATAAGGATTAACTTTTGTAATTATAGTGGAATAATGTTATGTAAGAGCAGTAAAAAGCACACGGCCCAATGGCCGAATATAAATATGTACAGTGGGTACCGAAAGTATTCAGACTCCTTTACATTTTTCACTCTTTGTTTCATTGCAGCCATTTAGTAAATTAAAAAAAAGTTCATTTTTTTTCTCATTAATGTACACACTGCGCCCCATCTTGACTGAAAAAAAACCAGAAATGTAGTAATTTTTGCAAATTTATTAAAAAAGAAACTGAAATATCCCATGGCCATAATAAGTCTTCAGACCCTTTGCTCAGTATTGGGTAGAAGCACCTTTTGATCTAGTACAGCCATGAGTCTTCTTGGGAATGATGTAACAAGTTTTTCCCCCCTGGATTTGGGGATCCTCGGCCATTCTTCCTTGCAGATCCTCTCCAGTTCCTCAGGTTGGATGGTGATCGTTGGTGGACGCCATTTTCAGGTCTCTCCAGAGATGCTCAGTTGGGTTTAGGTCAGGGCTCTGGCCGGGCCGGTCAAGAATGGTCACAGAGTTGTTCTGAAGCCACTCCTTTGTTATTTTAGCTGTGTACTTAGGGTCATTGTCTTGTTGGAAGGTGAACCTTCGGCCAAGTCTGAGGTCCAGAGCACTCTGGAAGAGGTTTTCATCCAAGATATCTATGTACTTGGCCGCATTCATGTTTCCTTCAATGGCAACCAGGTGTCCTGTCCCTGCAGCTGAAAAACACCCCCATAGCATGATGCTGCCACCACGTTTCACTGTTGGGATTGTATTGAACAGGTGATGAGCAGTGCCTGATTTTCTCCATGCAAATCGCTTAGAATTATCACCAAAAAGGTCTATCTTCCATCTCATCAGACCAGAGAATCTTATTTCTCATAGTCTGGGAGTCCTTCATGTGATTTTTAGCAAGCTCTATGCGGGCTTTCATATGTCTTGCACTGAGGAGAGGCTTCCGTCAAGCCACTCTGCCATAAAGGCCCGACTGGTGGAGGGCTGCAGCGATAGGTGACTTTATGGAACTTTCTCCTATCTCCCTACTGCATCTCTGGAGCTCAGCCACAGTGATCTTGGGGTTCTTCTTTACCTCTCTCACCAAGGCTCTTCTCCCATGATTGCTCAGTTTGGCTGGACGGCCAGGTCTAGGAAGACTTCTGGTGGTCCCAAACTTCTTCCATGTAAGGATTATGGAGGCCACTGTGCTCTTAGGACCTTGAGTACTGCAGAAATTCCGTTGTAACCTTGGCCAGATCTGTGCCTTGCCCTAATTCTGTCTCTGAGCTCCTTGGCCAGTTCGTTTGACCTCATGATTCTCATTTGGTCTGACATGCACTGTGAGGTCTTATATAGACAGGTGTGCGCCTTTCCAAATCAAGTCCTATCAGTGTAATTACACACAGCTGGACTCCAATAAAGGAGTAGAACCATCTCAAGGAGGATCACAAGGAAATGGACATTATATGGCTTAAATATGAGTGTCTCAGCAAAGGGTCTGAAGACTTATGACCATGTGATAGTTCAGTATTTCCTTTCTATTAAATTTGCATAAATTACTACATTTCTGTTTTTTTCAGTCAAAATGGGGTGCAAGTTGTACATTAATGAGAAAAAAAATTAACTTTTTTTTCTTATTTACCAAATGGCTGCAATGAAACAATGAGTGAAACATTTAAAGGGGTCTGAATACTTTCCGTACCCACTGTAATAACAAAGTAAAAAATCTTGAATAAAACAGATAAAGTACGATGCAAATAAAAGTGCCCCCAACACAGTATGATACAAATGGTGACCCCCCATCACAGTATGATTCCAAACGTAAATCCCACACAGCCCTTCATACAGTAAAATGGCCCTGCATAGTCCTGCATGCAGTATAATGGTCTCACATGATGCTCCATACTGTATAATGGTCCCACATTATGCTCCATACTGTATAATAGCCACACATGATGCTCCATACTGTATAATGGCCCCACATCATGCTCCTACTGTATAATGGCCACACATGGTCCTCCATCTATATATATAATTGTCTAAGGGTTTTTCTGTCCTGGAAATCCCGCGTCTCTGATTGGTCGAGGCCGCCTGGGCCTCGACCAATCAGCGACGGGCACAGTATCGACGTAGATGTCATAATGGTTGCCATGGCGACGATGATGTCATAAAGGTTGCCTCGACCAATCAGCGACGGGCACAGTCTGCCGCGAATTCTGGAATCATCATTGTCCATATGTCCATATACTACGGGGACATGCATATTCTAGAATGCCCGATGCGTTAGAATTGGGCCACAATCTAGTACTGTATAATGGCCACACATGATGCTCCATACTGTATAATGGTCCCACATTATACTCCATACCGTATAATGGCCCCACATCATGCTCCTACTGTATAATGGCCCCACATGGTGCTTCATACAGTATAGTGGCCCCACAAAGTGCTCTATACTGTATAATGGGCCCACATCGTGCTCCATAATGTATAATAGCCCCACATGATGCTTCATACAGTATAGTGGCCCCACATGATACTCCATACTGTATAATGGCAACACATACTTCTCCATACTGTGTAATGGTGCCACGTAGTGCTCCATACTGTATAATGTGCCCACATAGTGCTCCATACAGTTTGCCTCACATAAAAAATAGCTACTCATCTGTCCATTCCAATGCCGATCTGGTCTCTTTATACATCACAGTCCTACCTGTGGGCGTCATCTCAGCGCTAGCGCCACCACTCTCCTCTGCCCATGCGCCATCCCCCTCACAACTAGTGCCCTCACCCTCTTCAGTACGTGCGCAGACTGATGGGAGGGCTTGCAGCCTGAAGAAAGGTTGTACAGCCTGATGGGAGGGTGAGCGTGCAGAGAACAGTGGCCTCGGGGCTAGTCATAAGTGAGATGACGAGCGATCTAAGGAGAATGGTGATTGCGTGCATGCCCACTGGGAGGACTCTGTGTCCCCTCTGGCACGTGTTCCTTAGTTTCGCCAACGCTGGTATAAGCTATAGGAAAGGGAGAATGGTTTGACAGTTAATGTTCATGAGAAAAAACTGTCATAGTTTATGGGGGGAGGGATGGTGTGGTGGTTATAGTATGTATACACTGCTAAAAAAATTAAAGGGAACACTAAAATCCCATATCTTAGATATCACTGAATGAAATATTCCAGTTGCAAATCCTTATTCATTACATATTGGAATGCGTTGAAAACAATAAAACATAAAAATGATCAATGTAAATCAAAATTAATATCCCATGGACGTCTGGTGTTGGAATGATATTCAAACTTAAAGTGGAAATAAAGTTACAGGCTGATCCAACTTCAGTGGTAATGCCTCAAGACAAGGAAATGATGCTCAGTAATGTGTGTGTGGCCTCCCCGTGGCTATATGACCTCTCTACAATGCCTAGGCATGCTACTAATGAGGCGGCGGATGTTCTCAGTGATCTCCATCCAGACCTGGACTAAAGCATCAGTCAACTCCTGGACAGTCTGTGGTGCAACGTGATGTTGGTGGATGGAACGAGACATGATGTCCCAGATGTGCTCGATTGGATTCAGGTCTGGGTTACGGACAATCCAGTCCATAGCATCAATGCCTTCATCTTGCAGGTACTGCTGACACACGTCAGCCACTTGAGGCCCTAGCATTGTCATACATTAGGAGGAACCCAGGGACCACTGCACCTGCATATGGTCTCCCAATGGTTCTGAGGATCTCATCTCGGTACCTAAGAGCAGTCAGGCTACCTCTGGCTAGCACATGTAGGGCTGTGTGGCCCTTCAAAAAAATGCCTTCCCACACCATTACTGACCCAGTGCCAAACTGGTAATGCTGGAGGCTGTTGCAGGCAGCAGAACATCAACCATGACATTTCCAGACTCTGTCATTTGTGCTCAGTGTGAACCTGCGGTCATTCAGGATGATCACAAGGTGCCAATGTTGAATCTGACAATTTTAGTGTTCTCTGGCAAATGCCAATTGCGCTTCACGGCGTTGGGCTCTAAGCACAACACCCAATTGTGGACATCGGGCCATCATACCACCCTCATGGATTCTGTTTCTGACAGTTTGAGCAGACGCATGAATGTTAGTGGCCTGTTGGAGGTCATTTGCAGGGCTCTGGCAGTGCTCCTCTTGTTCCTCCTTACACAAAGGAGGAGGTAGCGGTCCTGCTGCTGGGTTGTTGCCCTCCTACGTCACCCTCAGCATCTCCTGCTATTTGCTCTATGCTCTGGATATTGTTCTGACAGACACAACTACCCTTCTAGCCACAGCTCTCATTGATGTGCCATCCTGGATGAGTTGCACTACTTGACCAACTTCTGTAGACACCACCTCATGCTACTGTACAGTACCTCTAGGGATGAGAGCAATGACAAAATGCTATAGTGACCAACATAACAGCCAAAAAGGATGAGAACAGAGAAATAGTCTGTGGTCACCCCCTGCAGAACCACTCCTTTATAGGGTTGTCTTGCTAATTGCCGATCATTTCTACTTGTGGTCTGTTCCATTTGCACAGCAGTAGTAATTGACTCACAATCAGTGTTGCCCCATAACCGGACAGGTTGATTTCACAGAAGTGTCATTGACTTGGAGTTACATTGTGCTGTTTAAGTGTTTTCTTTATTTTTTGAGCAGTGTATGTTGCGTGTATATATAAACAAATATATACTGTATATATATATATATATATACACACTGTATGTATGTATATATATATATATATATACACACTGTATGTATATATATATATATATATATATATATATACTGCTCAAAAAACTAAAGGGAACACTAAAATACCACATCCTAGATATCACTGAATGAATTGCATAGTGGAATGTGTTCAGAACAATAAAACATAACAATTGGCAATGTAACTCAAAATTAATATCCCATGGAGGTCTGGATTTGGAATGATGCTCAAAATCAAAGTGGAAAATCAAATTACAGGCTGATCCAACTTCAGTGGAAATGGCTCATGACAAGGAAAAGATGCTCAGTATTGTGTATGGCCTCCACGTGCCTGTATGACCTCCTGCTGTACAACGCCTGGGCATGCTCCTGATGAGACGGTGGATGGTCTCCTGAGGGATCTCCTCCCAGATTTGGACTCAAGCATCCGCCAACTCCTGGACAGTCTGTGTTGCAACGTGACGTTGGTGAATGGAGCAAGACATGATGTCCCAGATGTGCTCAAAAATATTCAGGTCTGGGGAATGGGCGGGCCAGTCCATAGCTTCAATGCCTTCATCTTGCAGGAACTGCTGACACACTCCAGCCACATGAGGTCTGGTATTGTCCTTCATTAGGAAGAACCCAGGGCCAACCGCACCAGCATATGGTCTCACAAGGGGTCTGAGGATCTCATCTCGGTACCTAATGGCAGTCAGGCTACCTCTGGCGAGCACATGGAGGGCTGTGCGGCCCTCCAAAGAAATGCCACCCCACACCATTACCGACCCACTACTAAACCGGTCATACTGAAGGATGTTGCAGGCAGCAGGTCGCTCTCCATGGCGTCTCCAGACTCTGTCATGTCTGTCACATGTGCTCAGTGGGAATGTGCTTTCATCTGTGAAGACCACAGGGCGCAAGTGGTGAATTTGCCAATCCTGGTTTTCCGTGGCAAATGCCAATCGTCCTGCACGGTGTTGGGCTGTGAGCACAACCCCCATCTGTGGACGTCGGGTACTCAGACCATCCTCATGGAGTCGGATTCTAACCAATTATGCAGACACATGCACATTTGTGGCCTGCTGGAGGTCATTTTGCAGGGCTTTGGCAGTGCTCCTCCTGTTCCTCCTTGCACAAAAGTGGAGGTAGCGGTCCTGCTGCTGGGTTGTTGCTCTCCTATGGCCCCCTCCACGTCTCTTGGTAGTCCTCTCTCCTCCTGGACCAGTCGTGACTTGTATTAAGATTACTGTACTTGTTTTTATTATGTACACCCCTCCTCACATGTAAAGCGCAATGGACTAAATGACGCTATAATAATAAATAATAATATAAGGTGGGACAGTGTGTGGAGGCAATATTTTATAGGAGAGGAGGCCATGTATCATAAGAAAGACAGTGTGGATGTCATTTCTTGTGCACGGAACACAGTAGGGTGTTATTATTTATTCAGGGGCACAGTACAGGCTTATTTAGGGCACAGCAGGGGAAGATAGTTTTTTTTTTCAACAATAGATTTTTATTGAAGAATTATTCAAATAACAAACATGTACATTGTAGTGATCAAAAAGAAAACAAACATTTAGATGAGTGGAGTACAAGGGGCTAACATAACTGATGGGGAGGAGTAGAGGGTAAAAAAGGAGCCCGAGGGGGGGGAATAGTTATTATTATTATACATTTTTATAGCGCCATTTATTCCATGGCGCTTTACATGTGAACGGGGCAAATATAGACAAGTACAATAAACAGGAGTAAAACAAGGCACACACAAGTACAGAAGGAGAGAGGATCCTGCCCACTAGGGCTCACAGTCTACAGGGGATGGGTGAGGATACACCAGGAGAGGGTAGAGCTGGTCATGTGGTGGTTCAGTAGACTGGGGATCACTGCAGGTTGTAGGCTTGTCGGAAGAGGTGGGTCTTCAGGTTCCTTTTGAAGGTTTCCGTGGTACGCGAGAGTCTGATGTGTTGGGGTAGAGAGTTCCAGAGTATGGGGGAAGCACGGGAGAAGTCTTGGATGTGGTTGTGGGAGGAAGAGATGAGAGAGGAGTAGAGCAGGAGATCACGAGATGATCGAAGGTTGCGTGTAGGTAGGTAACGACCATATCACAGATGTATGGAGGAGTCAGGTTGTGAATGGCTTTGTATGTCATTGTTAGTGTTTTGAACTGTAGACTCTGGGCAATAGGAAGCCAGTGAAGGGCCTGGCAGAGAGGAGAGGCTGGGGAGTAACGGGGAAACAGGTGGATTAGTCGGGCAGCAGAGTGTAGGATGGATTGGAGTGGTGCCAGAGTGCTAGAGGGGAGGCCAGAAAGTAGGAGGTTGCAGTAGTCGAGGCGGGAGATGATAAAGGCATGTACTAGTGTTTTTGTGGTTTCATGGTCAAGGAATGCAAGGATCCGGGAAATGTTTTTGAGTTGCAAGAGGAGGCAAGGGCTTGGATATGTGGCTTGAAAGAGAGGGTAGAGTCAAGGATCACCCCGAGGCACCGAGCGTGCGGGATCGGAGAAAGTGAGCAGCCATTGACATTGATGGATAGGTCGGGTGGAGGGGTAGAGTGAGGTGGGGGAAAGATGATGAATTCTGTTTTGTCCATGTTCAGTTTTAGAAAACGAGCAGAAAAGAAGGATTAAATAGCAGACAGACAGTGCGGGATTTTTGCCAGTAAGGAAGTGAGGTCGGGTCCAGATAGGTAGAGCTGCGTGTCATCAGCGTAGAGATGATATTGTAAACCGTGGGATTCTATGAGCTGTCCCAGGCCGAAGGTGTAGATGGAGAAGAGTAGGGGTCCTAGAGCTGAGCCTTGGGGAACACCGACAGACAGGGGGCAAGATGAGGAGGTGGTGTGGGAGAGGGAGACACTGAATGTCCGGTCTGTTAGATATGATGAGATCCAGGATAGGGCCAAGTCTGTGATGCCAAGAGATGAGTTGAGACTAAGCGTAATATATCGAATTAGGACGAGTTTGGGGAATCAGGAGCATGTAAACGATGTGAAGGTGTTGCGAAGGGAGTGTGGTTGGTGTATTCCGCCCAGGGAAGCCACATTTTTTCAAATTTATGTACTTTGTCCATAAGTATAGCAGATAATTTTTCATTGATCATATACCAAGAAAGGTGTCTCTTGATTTCTGACAAATCTAGACCTGATCTTTTTCAGGCCAATGCTATAGTTTAGAAACCTATAAATCTGCCATATACACATGCAACTAGTGATGAGCGAGTGCACTCGTTGCTCGGGATTTCCCAAGCACGCTTGGGTGGTCTCCAAGTATTTGAAACTGCCCAGAGATTTCGTTTTCATTGCGGCAGCTGAATGATTTACAGCTAGTAACGAGCCTGAGTACATGTGGGGGTTGCCTGGTTGCTAGGAAATCCCCACATGTAATCAAGCTGTCTAGTAGCTGTAAATCATTCAGCTGAGGCGATGAAAACTAAATCTCTGAGCAGTCACAAATACTCGGAGATCACTCGAGCGTGCTCTGGAAAACCTGAGCAACAACTACACTCGCTCATCACTACATGCAACTTCTCTGAACATCCACAAAATTAAAAAAAAATATATATACACAGTACAGACAAAAAGGACATAGTCTTACTAAGTCAGATAATGTATAGCACCCATGTGCTTACATACTGTATGTATTCATAAACCCATGAAGACTATAGAAGGTATCAGAAGAGGCAGAAGTAATAAAATGTCAGACTTTATTTATCTTATATCAAAAGTGATAATTATAATTACAAATAGTATCAAAAAACAGATGTGAGGACCTAAAGGGAACATACAAAGAAAAAAAAGGAAGAAAACAGTCGGATTTGACAAAAATATTTATCCCTTTAAGACTCCTAAATGGGGGGGTCTGCTTTAAGGAACCTAAACAAAGACAGGTGCACCTCTATAAAATGACACGGGGGTATCCAGCAGTCAAATGAGATAAAAAAAAAAATGGAGGGCACAGTCTCAGAAAATTTATAGATGGCCAAATCGTCCAACCCAGAAGATCTTATCAGTATCAGCTGCCGTCACACTATTAGTATGTGGTCAGTATTTTACATCAGTATTTGTAGCCAAAACCAGGAGTGGGTGAAAAATGCAGAAGTGGTGCATATGTTTCTGTTATACTTTTCCTCTAATTGTTCCACTCCTGGTTTTGGCTACAAATACTGATGTAAAATAGCGACCAAATACTGATAGTGTGACGGCAGCCAAGAGGTAGCAATATCAATATGAGTAACTAACTAATAAATGGAAACAGGTTGAGCAGAGGTTATTATATTGCTAAATTGCCTGAATAGTACCCTGAGGCCAATGTTCCTGTATAAAAAGGACAGATATTCGTCTCTACACCACATTGCGCTGCACCTCGACTCGCGTTTCGCCCGCTTGACTTCGTCAGGAGGCTATAGTTTGCTTGGCTGCTAGGAATATGAATGAGATGAGAATTTGGGTGTTTAGGAATGGTAGGGATACATTTGTTAAGTAAGGCTTCCCAAGGGTTTATTTTTAGGGTTAGTGTTTGTGACAGAGAATAAGGTGATATACCCTAGTTCAAAATCTGCGTACCACGGGGCACAACCATCAAATATGGTACATATCCTCCCCGTCAGAATCACAACCTCTAAAACACTTGGGAGAGTAGCCGAGAACTGCCTTGGTGACTCTAGCTGGGGTCAAGTACCATCTAGTTAAGACCTTATAGTTTGTCTCTAGCATTAAGGTATTTAGGATTCCACCGGTTGAAGAGGACCAAATCTGAGGCCATTCTGGGTCAGTAAGGGCAGAGCTGATATCAGACTCCCAGTGAGAGGTGTAAGTTAAATTATACCGGTGTGAAGTGTAGTTGATATGTGAGTAGAGGAGTGAGATGGTACGTGGGGCGTGTGGATTCTGGCGACAGCTTTGTTCGAAAGGAGTGAACATATAATTTGGGCTGGAGTTTTTCAGAAGTGAGGTAATAAAGTTCTTCAGTTGTAAATAGCGGAATATTTCTCTAGGATGGAGTTTGTATTTTTCTTGGAGGGCTGGGAATGGAATAATACCATTAACGTTAAATAGATGGTGGACTCTTGTAATTCCTGTGGCAACGCAAATACGATAGATCCAGAAAGACTCGTTTCCGGGGGGACTACGAATTGCTCCATAGTGGGGCGAGAGGCAGGATGGGGGAAATTAAGTTTGAGGAATATTTGAGGGAATCCCATATTTTGAGTGAATGTGATAGAATTGGATTTATAATTTGTTTGCATTGTGCTGGGAGGATCCATAATAAAGCATCAAGGGTCATTGGGTGACACTCAGGAGCTTTTAAGGAAAGCCTCTGTGGGGGATCTGAATAAGCATGGTAAAGAGCAGTGTTTCCCAAACTCCAGACCTCATGGACCCCACGGGTCAGGTTTTCAAGATTTCCATAGTCTTGCTCAAGTAGTGGAAGTGTCATCAAGGCATCAGGAATTGTCTCACCTGTTCAACACTATGGAAATCCTGAAAACATGTCCCGTGGGGTCCGTGAGGACTGGAGTTTGGGAAACACTGGTATAGAGCTAACTGGGCTGCCTGGTAATATCTGGAAAGGTTAGGGACTCCCAGACCTCCTTTTTGGCGGTGTCAGTAAAGAGTTGCTCTATTAACTCTGGGGAGCAGGGGCGTAACTACCGCGGTCGCCATTGCGACCGGGCCCCGCAGATCAGGGGCCCAGGGCCGGCCCCTGACCTGCGGGGCCGGACTGGCCATCGGGCACTTCTGGCAAATGCCAGAAGAGCCGGTGCCAGTAGTGGGCCGCCCACTGTACTGTTCCCCCCCGCCCCCGCCGCCGCCGCATTTAACTATACCGGCGTCTATGACACCGGTATAGTTCAATGCAATGATGGAGGAGAGAGCGTCTCCTGACGCCCCCTCTCCCATCATTCCCCGCTCTGCCTCTGACAGTACACTGCGGGTGCGCGATGACGTCATATCATCGCGCACCTGCTGTGTCCTGCGCAGACTGCAGCCACCGAGACAGGAGCAGGGACGAGCAGCGCGGGCAAAAGGAAAGGTGAGGAGAGTGTTTTGTTTTTTTTCTTTTTAACCGGACTGTGGGGCCATTATCGGGGGTGGTGGGATGAGATGTGGGCTGTGCTCTATATACCCCTGTGCGGGCTGTGCTGTATATACCCGTGCTGGCTGTGCTCTATATACCCCTGTGCGGGCTGTGCTGTATATACCCGTGCTGGCTGTGCTCTATATACCCCAGTGCGGGCTGTGCTGTATATATCCCTGTGCGGGCTGTGCTCTATATACCACCGTGCGGGCTGTGCTCTATATACCACTGTGCGGACTGTGCTGGATATACCACTGTGCGGGCTGTGCTGGATATACCACTGTGCAGGCTGTCCTGGATATACCACTGTGCGGGCTGTGCTGTATATATCCCTGTGCGGGCTGTGCTCTATATACCACCGTGCGGGCTGTGCTCTATATACCACTGTGCGGGCTGTGCTGGATATACCACTGTGCGGGCTGTGCTGGATATACCACTGTGCGGGCTGTCCTGGATATACCACTGTGCGGGCTGTGCTGGATATACCACTGTGCGGGCTGTGCTGGCACCCAACACCATGTTGCAGTGCAGGAGATTCCTGCAACAGTCCGAGGCGTATCTAGGGGAATGTAGGGGGGGGGGCCATTTGGAAGTTCGCACCGGGGCCCATAGCTTTGTAGTTACGCCACTGCTGGGGAGACCACCCTTCCAAACAAAAGTGTTACGTAGACGTTGTGCTAATTTTAGGTAGGTTGGAACAGGGATAGGCAATACATGGAATAGAATATTCTGGCGAGAAAAGTCATCTTAATCACCCTTATCCGAACCCGCTAAGAGAGATGCAGCTTCTCCTAATTCTGAAGTTGTGAATGAAGTTTGCAAAGCATTTGAGGATAGTTGGCATAGAAAAGGGACTCTAAGTTATCGGTTAAGTTTACACCTAGATATTCGAGGTGATTGGGGGTCCATTGAAAGGGAAAATCTACTTTGAGTTGCGGGATAATGGTGGCAGGAAGGGATATGCTCATAGTGTGGTTTTTTTTCTAATGGATTATCTGCAGGGCTGATATGTGTTCAAACTCATTAAGAGAGTCGACAAGGCTGACAAAGAAGATTGCGGGGAAGTAATATGTCGTCTGCAAACATAAAGTGTCATGTCGGACTCTGTTCAGACCAGGTCGTTCGACAGACAGCGGTAATTCCGCTTTTGACCACTATGTGCTCATTGGCGTCGGCTTGATTTTATCTAGCTGGTCCGGGGTTAATTTACCTGATGCTCGGATTGGAAGCTGGGCCATGCCCATTGCCTTTAAATAGTTCTCCTGAACATTGGGCGTCGCCGATTATAGCTTCTGTCTTGTGCGTTGTTATCTCGGGCTGGAGTGATGAGCTAGTAGTTGGAGTATCGTTGCTGGTGGTGTATTTCCCTTTGTCTTATTTACTCCTTCCTATATTTGTATTTATTTTGCCCTGCGCATTTATAGTGTATTCCTGAGTGACTGCGGCGTGGTGTATATTTTCCGTTATCCTTGTCTGTTCTAACTGTGGGTATTGGTGTATGATCTTTTCACTGGGTGGTGGGCGGTGATTTCAGACTAGGGTTGAAACAGGAGACAGGGCGAGGGTCGAGGCCTAGACATGCACACCATCAGTGTAAACTCCAGGTAGAGGGTCAGTCAGGATTTCCCTAGTCTGAGGGAAATTGCAGGGGCCCGTGTTATTAGCTCTTGCCCACCTAGTCTCCCCGTGACATTAAGTTTGTGGGAAACCGATGCAATTTCTGGATTGGTAATGGTTCGATTGCTAAGAGAAATATTAGCGGAGCTGTTTTTTTTGTTGATCTTTAAATATTTAATTGCATTTTCTATTTCAGAGGGAGAGATGGCTCGATTTAAAAGTTCCATCATATTGGGGCCAAGGGTTAGGAGAGGGGTAGAGTTTAGGAAAGTTTCTATTTTTTGTGCATTATTTGAAGAGGTGTCATTGTATAAATGTTCAAGTTGCTGTTGAAACCGGCGGATAAATAGTTGCGGATTGGAGGTTATGCATGTGGCAGTGCAAAGACGTATAGGAGTACGAGGTGGCGAGAGGAATTTGATCCATCTGGCAAGGTTGGAATTAATTTTATTATTAAGGGCATACAAGCATTGTTGACTCCAGTAAATGGCTTGGTCCGTATTTTCGGAGTGGCAAAGATGGAGTACAGAGCGAGCATGCATGAGGTCACGGTCAGTAGAAGGGGAGGGCGGGTTCTTCATCTAATGTTGACACCCCACTCTCAGGAGCTGTTATTATTGCGTATCATTCTTTCTCCTTACGAGAAGCTTCTTGAATGCAGAAGCCTCTCATCGCTGCTTTATGAGCTCCCAAAAGGGAGACTTGGGAAGAAGCTGACTGTGGGTTCAGAGAGAAATATTCATCAAGATGATCTTTCAATCTCTGAGCAATTTCAGGATAAGGGAGTAAGGAGTCATTCAGAGTCCACTTGAATGAATGGGGTCATGGGTGTAAAGTGGAGCAGGTGAGCTGGACTGGAGAGTGGTCCGACCACGGAGTAGACTGTATTGAAATGCTTGTTATATTGGGCATGAATGATGGGTGGGCCAATATGTGGTCTATCCTACTGTATACTAATTGTCATGGAGAGAAATATGTATAGTCTTTGGCTGAGGGGAATTGTTTTCTCCATAAATCCACCCATTGGTACTGGGAAAGGATTTTGTTTAGAGCAGCTGAGTCTGGAGAGGGGGTCAGAGTTTGGGGGATTGAGAGCAACTCCAATCAGAGAAGACGTCACCTATAAGGTACCAGGATCTAAGGCGGCATTTACACTGGTCACACGCGGCACTTCCATGACCGCCGACTGGTTATATGAAGGTGATCGGCAGTGGTTTAATAGCCTGTGAGCTGTACTATTATGGTTCTGTGCGCAGAGAATAGCATTGCACTCTGCAGCTCGTTTACACAGGATGGTCTGCTGCCCAGAATATTTAGGCTTAAAAATTATTTTACCGAACAAACTAATGTTCTGCTCGTAGATTGGGTGACTGACCGCCTGTTTAGATCGGCCGATCGGTATTGATTATCAGCCAGTGTGGATGCACCTTATAGAGTAACTAAACTTTGGGAAGATTTTTTTTTTTTACGCAATTTAGTTCTGAGCAGATCGGTGGGGAACCCGGTCCTGAGACCCCACCAATCACTCCAAAGCTGTATTAAAGGTGTGAGTTCAGTAGACAAGCGTACACTGACACAGCGGAGTACAGATACACTAGAAAGTCACAGAGCAGAATGGATGTAGTCACACATCGGCTAATATCACGGATCTGATAGTGAGATCTGTGACACTCAGAGCAGGGACTATTCTGACCCGATTTGTGACTCAGACTCGGCCATTCAGGTCTATGGGGATCCATGAGGCACAGATGCAGATCGGAGGCTTCACGTATTCTTCCATTTTCCATCACGGATCTGTTGTTTTGTGATAATCTTGAATGAAAATGTGACGGATAAAGGATTTTCTTATTGGCTTGGAAGCGAGGACCCTTCTACACACAGAAGCATCCAGGCGGCTCCGTACCATGAGAAAGGGAAGCCACCTCAGGCACGACCAGCTGCTTCTCCCCGACAAATGCTCCAGCTTCTCCGGGGGGTTCGTGGCCGGGGGCGGCGCTGTGGTTGGCGCAGGAGGCGGCAGATACCTGCACGTCCTGTCCTCCCCCGGCCCGGTGCACCATCCCCTGCACGGACTGTGTGCTCCGGAGCAGCAAGCAGCGGCCAGCTTCATCTACTCCACCCCGCATGGACCCGCCGCCAGAGCCGGCCTACTGCAGCCTGCACTGGGGCGCCCTCGGAGATGGAAGTCAACAGTATCTTTCTGAAGGATTAAAAACACCAAGAGGCAAAGGAAGAGCCACTGTATTCTGTCCCGACAACCCAAAAACTCCAAAATCACCTCTGGAAAAAACAAGATATGACACCTCACTTTTTTTTTTTTTTTTTTTACATTTACACTTACACTGGTAACCAGGGTAAACATCGGGTTACTAAGCGCGGCCCTGCGCTTAGTAACCCGATGTTTACCCTGGTTACCAGTGAAGCCTTAGCTGAATTGTCCGCATCCCGCAGTTAATGCAGCAAAAGGTACCGGTACGGCTTATATTTTTCCAACGTACAGTACTATGTCTTACTTTCGGGGGTGCGTCTTACATTAGCCGACTCCGCTAAAACCCCCACTACGTCTTACTATCGGGGGTGTCTTACTATCGGGGAAACACGGTACTTTAGAGGCACAGTACAAAGCAGAGGTATATCTAGCATTTCTGGCACCCAGGGCAAGAATTAATTTTTGCGCCCCCCCCCCGACATATATAATTTGCACACTCAGTCATGTGCCCACGAGCTCCTCTCCCTAATGCTCTCAATATTCAGTGAAAAACTGAGAGAAGCAGAAGAGAAGCTCGTTGTCACAGGACCATAAGTGTAAAAGTCACATATGAGTGAAGTGTCCATGTGACGACTACTGGAACCTGCAGAGCTGAATCCTGACATCGCAGCTTCTGAATTCCCACAACTCATGCACTGCACACTTTTAGGATTCTCCCTTGCCGGTGGACGGTCATGTCAGCACAAGCATGCGATTTGTATACTTCTGACCACATTCCGACTAGACGTGCCCGGCCTCACTCAGTTCATGTTCATTGACGGAGGCCACACATGTCTAGTCAGCACGTGACCACATGTATGTAAATCCCCAGCACGAGAGAATCCTGACAGCGTGCAGGGCGTACTGTGAGAAGTCAGACGTTTCCCGTCACAAACAATGACTGCAGACTCATTACAAACCTGGACATCCCCTTTAATGCTCCTAACATAAATAAAAACATGAGAATTAGTCAGTATCACACATAACATTTACATCCAGGTACCTTATAGATGACGTCGTCTCTGGAGCCGATCTCCTTCTTTTCTTCATCTTGTCCAGACCCCATGATGAGTTTTCTCATCCACAGCCGTCTCTGCAGACTTCCATCTTCTCCGCTCTTTTGCAGAAAATCTCCACATGATGCCCTTAAAGATACAAGTGTCATTATAATGCTCCTGAATAAAAAACTGCCCCTCACTATATTGTCTGCACAAAATATGACCCCCACACTGTCCTTCTTATGGTACATGCTCTTCACACTGACCTCTCCTTTCCATACCGGCCCCCTCTTCACACTGTCCCCTCACACTGTGTCCCCCTATAGGGCCCAGTATTTATACTGTACTCTCTCATCACACTCCCCCTCCTTGGTATACTGTCCCATCCTGGCTGTGCCCTTACACTGTCCCCCCATGCTACGCCCCCACTACTCAGTTTCTATTCTGTGCCCACTCACTTTTCTCCCCCCATACTGTCTCCTCACACTATTCCCCTCCCTCCTCATACTATCTCCTCTCACATCCCCCTGTTCACCATACTGCCTCCTAATATATTTACCCCCTCACTTTCTATGCTGCCTGCTCAACTGACTCCCCATACTGTGTCTGCACATATCTCATCACCCTCACTCCCCGTAATCTGTCCACATACATTTTTCACATCGCTACTCATACTGTGTCCACATACATTCCCCCGTTCGCTCCTCATACTGGCTGCACCCATCCCCCATACTGTTTCCTCAGATATGCCCCCCATTCCCCAGTAGTTTCCTCATATATGCCCCCTATTCCCCAGTACTGTTTCCTCATACATGCCCCCCATTCTCCTGTACTGTTTCCTCATATATGCCCATTATTTTCCTCTACCCCACCCCATCATTGCTCTCGTCACCACCTCCATCTTTGCCTTCTCCACCACCACTATCATTGCTTTCTCCCCCACCACCCCATAATTTCCCATTCCACAACCTCCATCATTTCCTCCTTCCCCAGCACTCCCATCATTGCCCATTCCACCACCTCCATCATTTCCTCCTTTGCCTTTTCCACCACATCCATCATTTTCTCTTCCCCCACCATCCCCATCATTGCCCTTTCCACCACCATCATTATTGTCCTTTCCGCCGTAATCACCATACTTGCCCATTCCAGCACCTCCATCATTTTCTCCCCCTCCAATATCATCAGTGTACTTTCCACCACCACCATCCTTGTCCATTCTACCATCTCCATCATTTCTTCCCCCCCTCATTATTGCCCTTTCCACCACCTCTATGATTTCCTCCCCCACCCCCATCATTGCCCACTCCACCTCCATCATTGCCCATTCCACCACATCCATCATTTCCTCACCTCTCCTCCCAGTACACACACACACAAAACCATTTACCTCTCTGCACATTCACCCGCAGCGCTATGCATGCACGCACACAACACACACAGCACCTCTCACCTCTGTATACACACAGCACCTCTCACCTCTATATATACACACACACATACAACACACACACAGCACCTCTCACCTATATACAGACACGTACATCACACACAGCACCTCACCTCTATATATACACACACACACCTCTCACCTCTATATATACACACACAGCACCTCACCTCTCTATACAGACACACACACACACACAGCACCTGTATATATACACACACACACACAACTTCTCACCTCTCCACACGCTCTGCCGCAGCATCTCATCACCTTCCTCTGACGGGCCTCTGCCTGTGTGAGAGGAAGCGCGGGCAGGAAGACAGATCACTGCAGCTCCGCTGCTATATCCTCTTGTAGGCAGCAGAGCTGCAGGGATTTCTCCTTGCACGTCGCAACCACCCTGCAGGGGCCCCCCTCCATCTCCGCCGGACCCTGGTGCAGCCATACAGGCTACACATGCGGTATGTTCGCACATGTTGGGAGCTGGCGCGCTGCAGCTTCTCTGCGCCGGCTGTCAGCTTGACAGTTGGCACAGAGAACAGCCGACTCTCAATCCGGGGGGCGGCAGAATGCACCCGCTGGGGGAGACACTGCGGACTGCCGAATTAGGCAGCCCAACTGCACCCCCCTGCCGGCTGCGCCCGGGGCACATGCCCCGGCTTCCCCCCCTAGATACGCCACTGGTGCAAAGCTCAGAAGGGAAGAGGCATCATATTACAATGCAGATTTTACTGTTATGGTTTGCGTGAGCCATGTCACATTGTCAGAGCCCCTGAGGTGCCAGAATAGCAGAATCCCCCATATGTGAACTCATTTTACAAACTACACTACACTCCCCAATGAATTCATTGAGGGGTGCAGTGATCATATTAACACATGTGCCTCACAATTTTTTTTTTTATTTTAACCCCTTCACACCGCGGCCCTTTTTCGTTTTTGTGTTTTTGTTTTTCGCTCCCCTCCTTCCCAGAGCCATAACTTTTCATTTTTCCGTCAATATGGCCATGTGAGGGCTTATTGTTTGCGGGACGAGTTGTACTTTTGAATGACATCATTGGTTTTACCATGTCATGTACTAGAAAACGGGAAAAAAATTCCAAGTGCGGTGATATTGCAAAAAAAGTGCAATCCCACACTGGTTTTTTGTTTGGTTTTTTTTGCTAGGTTCACCAAATGCTAAAACTAACCTGCCATTATGATTCTCCAGGTCATTACGAGTTCATAGACACCTAACATGTCTAGGTTATTTTTTATCCAAGTGGTGAAAAAAAATTCCAAACTTTGCTTAAAAAAAAAAAAAAAAAAGTGCCATTTTCCGATACCCGTAGCGTCTCCAATTTTCGTGATCTGGGGTCAGGTGAGGGCTTATTTTTTGTGTGCCAAGCTGATGTTTTTAATGATACCATTTCGGCGCAGATACGTTCTTTTGATCGCCCGTTATTGCATTTTAACGCAATGTCGCGACGACCAAAAAAACGTAATTCTGGCGTTTCGGATTTTTTTCTCGCTATGCTGTTTAGCGATCAGGTTAATGCTTTTTTTAATTGATAGATCGGGCGATTCTGAACGCGGCGATACCAAATATGTGTAGGTTTGATTTTTATTTTATTGTTTTATTTAGGATGGGGCGAAAGGGGGGTGATTTAAACTTTTATATTTTTAATATTTTTTTCACATTTTTAAAAACTTTTTTTTTTCACTTTTGCCATGCTTCAGTAGCCTCCAAGGGAGGCTAGAAGCAGGCACAGCCCGATCGGCTCTGCTACATAACAGCGATCATCAGATCGCTGTTATATAGCAGAATTGCAGGTGTGCTGTGAGCGCCGACCACAGGGTGGCGCTCACAGCTACCAAGGATCAGTAACCATAGAGGTCTCAAGGACCTCTATGGTTACCTTCCTGACGCATCGCCGACCCCCGATCATGTGACGGGGGTCGGCGATGACGTCATATCTGGCCGCCCGGCCGGATGCGGTAGTTAAATGCCGCTGTCTGCGTTTGACAGCGGCATTTAACAGGTTAATAGCGGCGGGTGAATAGCGATTTCACCCGCCGCTATTGCGCGCACATGTCAGCTGTCCAAAACAGCTGACATGTCGCGACTTTGATGTGGGCTCAGCGCCGGAGCCCACATCAAAGGGGGAGACGCGGCATGCGCAGTACTAGTACAGCGCATGTTGCGAAGGGGTTAAACAATCATTTTTATTGATTTTTAACATATATGTAAACGTTCATTCAAAAGCATTTTCTTAGCTTACAGATTCTTAATTTCAGTTTTTGATTATCACATTACAATTTGTAAGGTCAAACTATAGAATAAACAACACAAACTCTGCCCTACCCTCCCTCTTCCCAGACATGCAGGACATAGGCCTCTTTCACACATCATTTTTTAGCCGTTACGCACAATCCGGCTAATTTTAAAAAAAACAGATCCGTTGCAAATTGTGAAAAACTGATGCAACGGATCTGTTGGATCCGACTTTTTATTTTATATATGTAGAGAGAGAGAGAGACTTTTTCCAGACTGGAAAATGAATGATATCGTGAAAAAATAAAACAGAATCCATTGACAGATCCATCATTTCACCTTACATTTCATCAGTTTTTCATAGGATCCATCGCTGTGCGTTTTTTCACCGCACACAAAAAACGTTCCTCTGTACGTTTTCTCAGGCAGCCAGAAAACAAATTTTAGACGTATCAGGTAAAAAACGGATGAAACGAGTGGTCATCAGGTGCAATCCGGTGCTAATACAAATCCAAGAAAAAAACGGATCTGGCGGCTAATTTTGCTGGATCCGTTTTTTTCAAAATTTGCCAGATTGTGCTTGATGGCAAAAACCTGATATGTGAAAGGGGCCATAGTTGTATATTTCTTGTGTGCTCCTCTCCTTTCTTTTCGTACATATTCTTAATCCCAAACCATTATACAGTTGTGGCCAAAAGTATTGACACCCCTGCAATTCTGTCAGATAATACTCAGTTTCTTCCTGAAAATGATTGCAAACACAAATTCTTTGTTATTATTATCTTCATTTAATTTGTCTTAAATGAAAAAAACACAAAAGAGAATGAAGCAAAAAGCAAAACATTGATCATTTCACACCAAACTCCAAAAATTGGCCAGACAAAAGTATTGGCACCCTCAGCCTAATACTTGGTTGCACAACCTTTAGCCAAAATAACTGCGACCAACCGCTTCCGGTAACCATCAATGAGTTTCTTACAATGCTCTGCTGGAATTTTAGACCATTCTTCTTTGGCAAACTGCTCCAGGTCCCTGATATTTGAAGGGTGCCTTCTCCAAACTGCCATTTTTCGATCTCTCCACAGGTGTTCTATGGGATTCAGATCTGGACTCATTGCTGGCCACCTTAGAAGTCTCCAGTGCTTTCTCTCAAACCATTTTCTAGTGCTTTTTGAAGTGTGTTTTGGGTCATTGTCCTGCTGGAAGACCCATGACCTCTGAGGGAGACCCAGCTTTCTCACACTGGGCCCTACATTATGCTGCAAAATTTGTTGGTAGTCTTCAGACTTCATAATGCCATGCACACGGTCAAGCAGTCCAGTGCCAGAGGCAGCAAAGCAACCCCAAAACATCAGGGAACCTCCGCCATGTTTGACTGTAGGGACCGTGTTCTTTTCTTTGAATGCCTCTTTTTTTCTCCTGTAAACTATGTTGATGCCTTTGCCTAAGAAGCTCTACTTTTGTCTCATCTGACCAGAGAACATTCTTCCAAAACGTTTTAGGCTTTTTCAGGTAAGTTTTGGCAAACTCCAGCCTGGCTTTTTTATGTCTCGGGGTAAGAAGTGGGGTCTCCCTGGGTCTCCTACCATACAGTCCCTTTTCATTCAGACGCCGACGGATAGTACGCTGTCAAACGCTGACAGCGGCATTTAACTAGCGCTCCCGGCCGCGTGGCCGAAGGTGCTCGCACCGCTGACCCCCGTCACATGATCGGGGGTCATCGGTGCGTTGCCATAACAACCAGAGTTCTCCTTGAGACCTCTATGGTTGTTGATGGCCGATTGCTTTGAGCGCCACCCTGTGGTCGGCGTTCAAAGCAACCCTGCATTTCTGCTACATAGAGGTGATCTGTGCTTCACCTCTATGTAGCAGAGGCGATCGAGCTGTGCATGCTTCTAGCCTCCTATGGAGGCTATTGAAGCATGCCAAAATTAAAAAAATAAATAAATATTAAAAAAATAAAAAATATATAAAACTTTAAATCACCCCCCTTTCGCCCCAATCAAAATAAAACAATAAAAAAAAGGTCAAACCTACACATATTTGGTATCGCCGTGTTCAGAATCGCCTGATCTATCAATAAAAACAAAGGATTAAACTGATCGCTAAACGGCGTAGCAAGAAAAAAATCAAAACGCCAAAATTACGTTTTTCTGGTCTCCGCAACATTGCATTATAATGCAATATCGGGCAATCAAAAGAACGTATCTGCACCAAAATGGTATAATTAAAAAAGTCAGCTCGGCATGCAAAAAATAAGCCCTCACCCGACCCCAGATCCCGAAAATTAGAGACACTACCGTTATCGGAAAATTGCGCAATTATTTTTTTTTTAGCAAAGTTTGGAATTTTTTTTCACCACTTAGATAAAAAAGAACCTTGACATGTTTGGTGTCTATGAACTCGTAATGACCTGGAGAATCATAATGGCAGCTCAGTTTTAGCATTTACACTGTGTTCCAAATTATTATGCAAATTGGATTTAAGTGTGATAAAGAATTAATTGTTTTGTTTTTCAAATAAACTCGTGGATGGTATTGTGTCTCAGGGCTCAATGGATCACTGAAATCAATCTTAAACACATGGGATAATTAGTGCTTTATTCTGCTATTAGTAAGCTGGCCTCTCTTTGCTGAACCTGGTTCATTTCTGTGTTTGTCATTTCCTCTTACCTCACCGTTATTATTTGTGGGGGGCTTGTATCTTGCTTTGGGGTCCCTTTCTCTGGAGGCAAGAGAGGTCTTTGTTTTCTTCTCCTAGGGGTAGTTAGATTCTCCGGCTGGCGCGAGTCATCTAGCGATCACCGTAGGCATGATCCCCGGCTACTTCTAGTGTTGGCGTTAGGAGTAGCTATTTGGTCAACCCAGTTACCACAGCCCTATGAGCTGGATTTTTGTATCTCGCAGACTTACACGTTCCTCTGAGACCCTGTCCACTGGGGTCATAACAGTATGCCAGGCCGGTATTAAATGTTTAATGCATTGCAGAAGTGGGATTATAAGAAAGAAAATTTTTAGTTTTTTTTTTCCCTCTCTCATTTTTTTTTTTTTTTTTCTTTTCCCCTTTACCTCAGAGTGGCTTAAGCTTGCTGCAGACATGAATGTCCAGACCTTGATTACAAGTGTGGACCAGCTTGCCGCTCGTGTGCAGGGTATACAAGATTATGTTACCAGAAATCCTAGGTCTGAACCCAAGATTCCGATTCCTGAACTGTTTTCAGGAGACCGATTTAAGTTTAGGAATTTCAGGAATAATTGTAAATTGTTTTTGTCCCTGAAACCTTGTTCGTCTGGAGACTCTGCTCAACAAGTAAAAATTGTTATTTCATTCTTACGGGGTGACCCTCAAGATTGGGCTTTTTCGCTGGCGCCAGGAGATCCGGCATTGGCTGATATTGATGCGTTTTTTCTGGCGCTCGGTTTACTTTATGAGGAACCCAATCTTGAGATTCAGGCAGAGAAAGCCTTGCTGGCTATGTCTCAGGGCCAGGACGAGGCTGAGGTGTATTGCCAAAAATTTCGGAAATGGTCCGTGCTGACACATTGGAACGAGTGTGCACTGGCCGCTAATTTTAGAAATGGTCTTTCTGAGGCCATTAAGAATGTTATGGTGGGTTTTCCCATTCCCACAGGTCTGAATGATACCATGTCCCTGGCTATTCAAATTGACCGGCGGTTGCGGGAGCGCAAAACCGCAAATTCCCTCATGTTGTTGTCTGAACAGACACCTGATGTGATGCAATGTGATAGAAAAACCGCAAATTCCCTCATGGTGTTGTCTGAACGGACACCTGATTTGATGCAATGTGATAGAATCCTGACTAGAAATGAGAGGAAAATTCATAGACGCCGGAATGACTTGTGCTCGAGCTAAGCCTTGCTGTTCTCGTGCCAGCGGGTTGCTCTTGCCCTTGCCTGTCCCTAAGAGACCTTGGACACATATCTCCATGGATTTCATTTCTGATCTTCCGGTGTCTCAAGGCATGTCTGTTATCTGGGTTATATGTGATCGCTTCTCCAAGATGGTCCATTTGGTTCCTTTGCCTAAGCTGCCTTCCTCTTCCGATCTGGTTCCTGTGTTTTTCCAGAACGTGGTTCGTTTGCACGGCATACCTGAGAATATTGTGTCAGACAGAGGTTCCCAGTTCGTTTCCAGATTCTGGCGATCCTTTTGTGGTAGGATGGGCATTGACTTGTCGTTTTCGTCTGCTTTCCATCCTCAGACTAATGGACAGACGGAGCGAACTAATCAGACTTTGGAGGCTTATTTGAGGTGTTTTGTCTCTGCTGATCAGGACGATTGGGTGACCTTCTTGCCGTTAGCTGAGTTTGCCCTTAATAATCGGGCTAGTTCTGCCACCTTGGTTTCGCCGTTTTTCTGCAACTCTGGTTTCCACCCTCGTTTTTCTTCGGGTATGTGGAACCTTCTGACTGCCCTGGGGTGGATTCTGTGGTGGATAGGTTGCAGCGGATCTGGAATCTTGTGGTGGACAACTTGAAGTTGTCACAGGAAAGGGCTCAGCGCTTTGCCAACCGCCGCCGCGGTGTGGGTCCCCGACTACGTGTTGGGGATTTGGTGTGGCTTTCTTCCCGCTTTGTTCCTATGAAGGTTTCCTCTCCCAAATTTAAACCTCGTTTTATTGGTCCTTACAGGATATTGGAAATTCTTAATCCTGTATCCTTTCGCCTGGATCTTCCTGTGTCGTTTGCTATCCACAACGTGTTTCATAGGTCCTTGTTGCGGCGGTACGTTGTGCCTGTGGTTCCTTCTGCTGAGCCTCCTGCTCCGGTGTTGGTTGAGGGCGAGTTGGAGTACGTGGTGGAGAAGATCTTGGATTCTCGTCTCTCCAGGCGGAGGCTTCAGTACCTGGTCAAGTGGAAGGGCTATGGTCAGGAAGATAATTCCTGGGTGGTCGCCTCTGATGTTCATGCGGCCGATTTAGTTCGTGCCTTTCACGCCGCTCATCCTGATCACCCTGGTGGTCGTGGTGAGGGTTCGGTGACCCCTCACTAAGGGGGGGGGTACTGTTGTGATTTTGCTTTTTGCTCCCTCTAGTGGTCATTAGTGATTTGACTCTGGAGCGTCTGTCTTTTCCTATTTCCTCACCTGGGCCGTTAGTTCAGGGGCGTTGCTATTTAAGCTCCGTGGACCTTCAGTTCTATGCCTGGCATCGTTGAAATCAGAGCTAATCTGTTGTGCTCTTGTCCTTTGATCCTGGTTCCTGTATTTCAAGCTAAGTCTGCTTCCTTGCTTTTTGCTTTGGTTTTGTATTTTTGTCCAGCTTGTTCCAATCTGTATCCTGACCTTTGCTGGAAGCTCTAGGGGGCTGGTGTTCTCCCCCCGGACCGTTAGACGGTTCGGGGGTTCTTGAATCTCCAGCGTGGATTTTTATAGGGTTTTTGTTGACCAGATAAGTTATCTTGCTTTATTCTGCTATTAGTAAGCTGGCCTCTCTTTGCTGAACCTGGTTCATTTCTGTGTTTGTCATTTCCTCTTACCTCACCGTTATTATTTGTGGGGGGCTTGTATCTTGCTTTGGGGTCCCTTTCTCTGGAGGCAAGAGAGGTCTTTGTTTTCTTCTCCTAGGGGTAGTTAGATTCTCCGGCTGGCGCGAGTCATCTAGCGATCACCGTAGGCATGATCCCCGGCTACTTCTAGTGTTGGCGTTAGGAGTAGTTATTTGGTCAACCCAGTTACCACAGCCCTATGAGCTGGATTTTTGTATCTCGCAGACTTACACGTTCCTCTGAGACCCTGTCCACTGGGGTCATAACAGTTATATATTCCATGATCTACCCTGCTCGGTTGCGGGTTGTCTATGAGGGTACCTCTGTGTTTTTCACTGATCCAGAGGAGGTGGCTGAGTGGCTGCGAACCCACGGGGCAGCCAATGCAAAATAATCCTAATGTATTGGTGCCACTAAAAGCATAATGGAGCTTTCTATGAGGGCGTCGAACTTAACAACAATACCGGACGCTAACATCAGTGAGGGTATCCCCGTTTTTTCTTGTTAATAGGAGCACAGGACTTCACTCCTATACTGTTTGGTTTTTGCTCTGTTTTTATTTTTATGTTGGTTTTACTTGTTCTGTAGGTAGAAATCGCCGCCAGCAAATACTCTGCCCTACATGGGTTATCCTCAGATTTTGCTCGGGTACCACTGTTTACCATGTTTTGATGTACGAGTATGGAATCTGAAATAATTTGTATGTCTTGGAATGTACGGGGGATTAAGTCACCTCGGAAGAAGATTAAGGTTTTCTCACAAATTAAGCATCACCGTCCCCATGTTGTGGCACTGGTAGAGACTCATTTGACCAGAGACTCGGTCCGTTGTGTACAGAAGCCATGGGTGCAGTGGTCCATTCACTCGTTCCACACTAGCTATTCTAGAGGGGTCTCACTGCTTATTCACAGGGACGTTAGATGGGAGGTCAAAGAAGCTAGAAGAGATACCGAAGGCCATTTTGTCTTTGTACATGCCCTAATCAACTCTCATGAATATGTTCTATTGTGTGTCTACAACCCCCCCCAGCCAACATTTCTATCCTACGGAAGGCATTGAATTTTGCCCTAAGCTTCCCAGAAGCTAATGTCATCTGTATGGGGGACTTTAACCTGGTCATGGACCACCGCCTTGATAGGTTGAGATTGGGCGACGAGGCAGCTGGGGAATCTCCCTCTCAAGCTCCTTCATAATTGGCTTTGTTTATGGATGGCAGTGGGTGGTTAGATCTGTGGAGAATACACCATCCTGAGGTACAGGGATATACATGTCACACATCCACTAAACGCTCTCTCTCCCGGTTAGATTACATATTTGGCTCTGAGCGGGTGGCAATGTGGGTAGATAGCATTGAACATGGCATTAGGGGAATATCTGACCACAGCCCAATTATCCTTAAGCTTAAATACGGACAATCCAACAATGGTATAATCTGGAAATTTAACCCATTTTGGCTTAAATTAATAGACTCTAGTGATAGAACTGTTGATCAGCTGAAGTGTTTTCTCTTGTCCCATCCGGAACCCCAAGACATTAATACGCTTTGGGATACCCTCAAAGCATATTTACGGGGTTGTTTATCTTCCACAATTTCTTATATAAAGAGAACGACCTCAAGGGTGGATGATGAGGTAGAGAGGCGTTTAAAAGATTCGGAATCTGCATATATATCTGACCCTACTAATGGCAATAGAATTGCATGGTTATCTTCCCAGAGGCTATATGTACAACATGTAGACACTAAGTCCAAGCGTAAACTATTCTTTACGCGTCAATCTTACTTCGAACTAGGAAACCAAGCTTATAAACTTTTGGCCTTCTTGGTGCGTAAGCACAATACCTCCAATACTGTATTGCAGATCCGAACGCCAGACGGATCTTTGACATCCTCTACCGAGGAGATACTCCGCTGTTTCCATGAATATTATAAGTCATTATATTCCTCTAAATCTCATTTTGATATTTCGGGAAACTTAAACTACCTATCGGATATAACATTTCCTGTACTGAGCCCAACCCAATGGGTCTTTATGGATGCCGAGTTTACCTTGGAGGAGGTTGAATATGCTATGGCAGATATGGCTTCTGGGAAAGCTCCTGGCCCAGACGGGTTCCCTGTTGAATTATATAAGAAATACCGCGATATACTTGCACTGCTTTTGTTAAAAGTATTTCGAGGGATGTGGGGGAGAGGCTCTATGCCTGATACTTTCTATGAGGCAAACATTGTTGTACTCAAAAAGGAGGGGAAGGACCCTTCGGAATGCGGATCTTACCGCCCTATATCATTGGTCAACGTGGACTACAACATTTTTACCAAAATTCTAGCCATCAGACTGAACTCAATTATACTAGACCTTATACACCCGGACCAAACGGGTTTTATGCCGGGCAAAAACACTTCTATTAACATTAGACAAGTCCAATTGATAGTCCAATACAGTTCATTGGTAACAGATAACTCCTGGGCGTTGGCATCGCTGGATGCAGCCAAGGCCTTTGATTCTCTTGAATGGTCCTTTCTTTCAGCCTGCCTACAAAAATTTGGTTTCGGAGATAAATTCTTACATTGGGTGGGTTTACTATATATCAAACCTAGAGCTCGTCTGGTAGTAAATGGGACAATTTCTAACCCCTTTTCACTACATAGAGGAACCCGCCAGGGATGCCCTCCCTCCCCGGCTCTCTTTGCTCTCGCGATAGAGGCACTGGCGATATGTGTAAGGTCTTCCCCGGATATTAAAGGTATAGACATAGCTGGTCGGGTGGACACTATCGGTCTGTATGCTGATGACATGGTCGTGTTTATAGATAAAGTGGAAGAAACATTGCCACAGGTAATTGCTACTATAGATAAATTTAGTAAATACTCAGGTCTATATATAAATTGGGACAAATCGGCGTTGATGCCCCTTTCCCACAATCCAATACCCCGCCTTGAGACCCTCTCTCCTCTCCCTATTGTATCGAGCTTCAAATACCTGGGTATTCATATTTCTCAATTTAGCAGACTTGACCTACAACTCAATATATTTCCTATGATGGAATTGGTTAAATTTAAATTTGAAACCTGGTCTAAACTTCCGCTCTCTGTAGCTGGCCGTATTAATTTAATTAAAATGATACTGCTCCTTAAGCTCAATTATTCCCTTCAGCATAGTGCAACGCCGATCCCTAAATCCTTCTTTGCCACCCTAAACTCTCAAATTACAACTTTCATTTGGGGGAATTCTAGGCCTAAACTTAAATTATCCACGCTACGAGACCAAAACAGGAGGGAGGGGCGGCACTACCCGATCTCTATCTCTATTATCTGGCTGGCCAAGCTAGAGCTCTCAATAAGTGGATGCCAGGTGAGTCCATCCCCAACTCTGAAAGCCACTTACTTCAATAGGCCCATATTGACTGTCCATTAAATTTTTTGGAGATGGAGAAAACTAATGTTCCCCGTTTGCTGCCTCTACTTCGTTTGGCTTGTTCAGTTTGGAGGCAAATAAAAAAGATTATTAGTTTTACAGCCATTATAGCAGAAATGCCTTTGTGGAACAACGGCTATTTTCCGGCTCTATCTGGCCACCCGTCCACGGTCTTTTGGGTGACACATGGTGTCTCTTCAATAGGCGATCTTTATAATGGGGGAATCTTTGTGTCTTTTGAACAGCTACAAGCTAAATATAGTATACCGAGGTCCCAGTTCTTTCGATTCTTACAATTGAGGTCAGCCGTGCAATCGTATATGAGACACTCGGGTGCAAACCGTGCTATATCCTCTCTACCCTTGATAGGGATTCTCAATTCCTCCCTCTATACTTATTTACTATCTATGGGAGCTACACCTACTCTAGATTCTCTTAAAGGGAAATGGGGGAGACTCCTTTCCGGTATACAGGAAGAGGATTGGGATGATGTTCTTGAATCTCCAATTAAAGTATCCCCATCAGTCAACAACAGGATGACCCAACTATATATAATACACCAAGCATATTTAACTCCGGTACGGCTCTTTAAAATGGGTCGTTTCCAAGCATCAGAATGTTTGCGATGTCATTCACCGGATGCAGACTTTATTCACATGATATGGGGCTGTCCTGTAATTTCTCATTATTGGAGGGATGTGACGTCCTTGTTGACGCCGTTACTATCAACCCCTGTTCCCCTTGACCCACTAACTTGTATATTCGGTGTGTGGGAGGAGGAGAATTGGGATCCCCACACTGGGATTGTCTTGCGGGAAACTCTTTATGGCACGGAAAGTATTGGCGCTGCGGTGGATGGGAGGCTCACACCCCTCCCTGAGATCTTGGATTGACCTGGTAAACTCGATCATTCCATATGAACGTACATTATATAAAAACAGGGGATGTCCAGGAAAATTTGAAAACATTTGGGGTAGATGGAATTCTTCCCACCTTACTCTGTAGTTACAACATGACTGCTTTTGGTACTGGCAGAGATATTATATGGGTGGCAGATATGAGGTAATGCGGCATATTAGTAGTTAGAGTAGAGATAGGTATAATTTACGATTGACTTCTTTATTTGTTACAAATAATTTGGTATCCTTACTCCATAGCTTTATGAGAATGTTTGCTATAATTAAGACAATATTCTATTATAGGTTTACTAAATACATAATTTAGCTGTATTGTTCATTACGTTTAAATTGTTTGGAAGCAAATATGAATGTAACGTAATTTCATTTTGTTCTCAATAAACGAATTAAAAAAAAAAAGTGACTTGTAGCTGTAATTTCTGCAAAAGGAGGATCTACAAGAATCTACAAGGTACTCACTTAATGGGGGTGAATAATTATGCACATTTAAGTTTTCAGTTATTTTGTCCTATTTGTTGCTTGCTTCACAATACACAGAAAACCAAATGGCCACAGTTGTAGGCATGTTTTGTGAATGAACTGATGTAAACCCTCAAAATAAAACAGTGAAATTTCTGGTTGTGAGGTAGCAAAACACAAAAAATGCTGGGGGGTGAGGGGAATAATTTTGCAGGCCACTATAGCTAGAAAATCACCAAGGATGGGAGGAACCTGGGGAAACGCCTGTAGGCTAGGCCAAATTGAGCACCAGGACTATGGATCAGAATTCTGACAACCCAGCATGCTCCAGGATTAAATTGGATGACTGGACTGTCACTCACAACACTGACAGTCCAGCACACTCCAGATCTCATAGAGCGGCTGAACCATCACTCACAGTATCCCTGTCCCACAGTAAAGATGAAACAATGACAACCTCATTCTGAATATGAATACAGCTTTTCTCTGTATGACTTCTCTCGTGTCTAACAAGATTTGATTTATTTACAAAAGAGTTCCAACATTCTGGACATGAATAGTTTCTCTCCTGTGTGATTTCTCTCATGTCTCACAAGACTTGATTTATCTGTAAAGCATTTATTACAGAGTGAACATGAATACGGCTTTTCTCCTTAGTGAGTTCTCTCATGTTTAACAAGGTATGATTTATCTGTAAAAAATCTCCCACATTCTGAACATAAATATGGCTAATCTCCTGTATGAATTCTCTGATGTGTAATAAGACTCCCTTTAACTTTGAAGGCTTTTCCACATTCCGAACATGAATACGGCTTCTCTCCTGTGTGAGTTCTCCGATGTTTAACAAGTTGTGATGTATCTGTAAAGCATTTTCCACAATGTAAACATGAAAATGGTTTCTCCCCAGTGTGAATTCTTTGATGTTTATCAAAATTTGATTTATCGTTAAAAACTTTCCCACATTCTGAACATACATATGGAGTCTCTCCTGTATGAATTCTCAGATGTCTATTAAAACTTGATTTATCTGTGAAGGACTTCCCACATTCCAAACATGAATATGGCTTTTCTCCTGTGTGAATTCTCTCATGTCTAACTAATTTTGAATTATTTGTAAAACATTTCCCACATTCTGAACAGGAGTATGGCTTCTCTCCTGTGTGAATTCTCTGATGTGTAATAAGAAACCAGTTATCTGTAAAGCATTTCCCACATTCTGAACATGGATATGAAGTCATGCCTGTATGACTTCTCCGATGTTTAATAAGACCCCTTTTATCTGTAAAGGCCTTCCCACATTCCAAACATGAAAATGGCTTTTCTCCTGTGTGAGTTCTCCTATGTATAATAAGTTTTGATTTATTTGGATAGCATTTCATACATTCTGGACAGGGGTATGGCTTTTTTCCTTTATGCTTTCTTGGCGTTAAACAATCTGAGCTTTTTGTGGGTTGCTTATCACATTGAAATCTTGTATCTACTTTGTCATCTGGAATTGTGGTAACAATGCGAGATTGCTCAGTAGAGGCTTCCTCATGATTAGGAGGATTATAAGAAAGTGAAGTGCTGTGATGTCCAGGAGGTCCATGAAGGGTAATGAGGATTTCTCCATTAGAGTGCTTCCTGATATCTTCTTTTTTACAGTTTAGTGATAAACCGTTATTCTCATAAAAATTTCCTATAAGGATGAAAGATAAAAAAAATCACATCCAATCAACAGCACAAAAGAGAGTTCTAAATTTATATTATGGAGCTCACAATGAAGACAATCGTCATTGAAAGGACCAGTAATGAGGAAGACAACTACATGCCATAACATTAACACAATGACAGGCAAAGTGAATAACACAAACTGTTGACATTGGCACAAGTCACGGGTGGCAGAGATTAGACAGCAAACAGACAGTTCTTAAAGGAACCTGTCATCAGGATTTATCCCTTAGTGTACTACTAGTGCTTTTTCACTCTATCAAGCCCTTAGTGTAGAAAAGTGTCCAAGCAACTAAAAATAGAGTTTTAACCCCTTCACACTCCAAACTTGCTTTCACCTTTATGAACTGGCGAAGTTTTACAATTCTGACCAGTGTCACTTCATGTGGCAATAACTCTGGAGCTTCAACGAATTTCACTGATTCTGAGATTGTTTTTTCGTGACATATCGTACTTCATGGAGCAATACTCCTCCGCTGGCCAATCTCCCTGCTGAAGCTGATGTAGTGTAGACTCAGCCATGGAGATGAGGTTGGAGTTATCGTATATATGACCCAGGGCCAGAAAAAATTCCTCCACCGTCTGGAGCGACTGGCAGTCAGACGGGAGAGAGAATGCCCATTCTTGGGGGTCACATTGAAGGCGAGAGATTACTTTATTATCTCCACCTGATGCTCCTAACTAAAGTATAGCTTATAAGCTTCCCTGAAAACAACAAACTTGTCACGCTCCCCAGAGAACCTGGCAGGCAAAGCTCTCTTGGGCTCCACTATTGGTTGCTTGGCAGTAACGGTCCGCAAACCTGATGTGTAAGGGTGCTGAAAAATGACAGTGTGTAGATCTGCCACCTCCAGGCTGAGCTGCTGCAGTTGCCCTGTTAGAGCAGTGATAGAATCCATAATGGGTCAAAAAACGGTTCTGGTCAGAGCTAATGTCACGACTCTTGTTGGGAGTCCCAGAACCAGCAGCTCCTTCCCTGTCCTTAACACTAAAGGCGCCGTAGCTCACCCTGCTCCCCGAATTACTTCTGATGGTGAAGACACCGGTGCCACATACCTTGCCTTAGCTCCTGAATCCACCCTTAGTCTGCACCCTTCCCCCATCAAGGGAAGAGGGGAGTAGTAGTGTACCACAATACACCAACCAAACTAACAAGGTAATACAAACAGAGATAACAAAAAATACCAAACATACAAATATACTCACACATACAACAGAGGGATGCACCGGGGATTGGATTGAACCAAAGTAGGAGAAGAAAGGGAATTATCACACACTCAAAACCTAGCTACAGTCAAAGATAAATCCACCAAACACCTTATCCAATAATAGCCACTGTGAAGAAAACCAGATTATATCTTAAAATACCCACACAACTATGATTAGCAAACCAAGAAGAATATGCTGTATCTATACTTTTGCTTCTGTTAAGGTACCGTCACACTCAGCGACTCTGCGGCGATCTAGACAACGAGCCGACCTAAACTAGATCGCTGGAGCGTCGCTGTTTAGGTCGCTGTAGAGACGTCAAACACAGCAACTCGAGAACAATGCAGGAGCGATCCAGTGACGTAATGGCGACTCACTTATCGTTCTCGCTGGTTGATAGCTCCATGTATGGCATTGCTGGCGTCGTTGCTTTTGATGTCAAACATGACGATACACGCCGACCTAGCGACGAAATAAAGTTCTGGACTTCTAGCTCCGACCAGCGATGGCACAGCAGGATCCAGATCGCTGCTGCGTGTCAAACACAACGAGATCGCTATCCAGGACGCTGCAACGTCACGGATTGTTGTCGTTCTCATTGCAAAGTTGCTGAGTGTGACGGTACCTTAAGCCTGTAATATTGACTTGTAAGCTGATATTCCATATAACATAGTGTTTGATTATCTTTGATGACTAGTGATGTTTGCTGAAATGTTAATTATGCATTGTATTATGGAGCCAGTTTGTTGACTCTGAAAGCAGTGAGGGAAAAACTATGCAAATAGAGTAAATAATCAAGTAATGCTACTTGATCTTATCACCGTTTTTCCCTTATCTTGATGCTGGACTGAAGGACACTTGTTCAATCTAAAAATAATAAAAGGACAAGAAATAGGAAAAACCCAATGTGGCTAAACAAAGAAGTAAGAGGGGCAATTAAGAGTAAAAAGAAAGCATTTACACTAATAAAGCAGGATCGCACACATGAAGCTCTAAAAAACTAGAGGGAGAAAAATACTATTCTTCAACTGTATCAATAGTAAAAGAATCATAAGTTAACCCCTTCATGACCCAGCCTATTTTGGCCTTAATGACCTTGCCGTTTTTTGCAATTCTGACCAGTGTCCCTTTATGAGGTAATAACTCAGGAACGCTTCAACGGATCCTAGCGATTCTGAGATTGTTTTTTCGTGACATATTGGGCTTCTTGTTAGTGGTAAATTTAGGTCGATAATTTTTGAGTTTATTTGTGAAAAAAACGGAAATTTGGCAAAAAATTTGAAAATTTCGCAATTTTCACATTTTGAATTTTTATTCTGTTAAACCAGAGAGTTATGTGACACAAAATAGTTAATAAATAACGTTTCCCACATGTCTACTTTACATCAGCACAATTTTGGAAACAATTTTTTTTTTTGCTAGGAAGTTATAAGGGTTAAAATTTGACCAGTGATTTCTCATTTTTACAACAAAATTTACAAAACCATTTTTTTTAGGGACCACCTCACATTTGAAGTCATTTTGAGGGTTCTATATGGCTGAAAATACCCAAAAGTGACACCATTCTAAAAACTGCACCCCTCAAGGTGCTCAAAACCACATTCAAGAAGTTTATTAACCCTTCAGGTGTTTCACAGCAGCAGAAGCAACATGGAAGTAAAAAATGAACATTTAACTTTTTAGTCACAAAAATGATCTTTTAGCAACAATTTTTTTATTTTCCCAAGGGTAAAAGGAGAAACTGGACCAGGGACGTTGTTGTCCAATTTGTCCTGAGTACGCTGATACCTCATATGTGGGGGTAAACCACTGTTTGGGCGCACGGCAGGGCTCGGAAGGGAAGGAGCGCCATTTGACTTTTTTAATGAAAAATTGGCTCCAATCTTTAGCGGACACCATGTCGCGTTTGGAGAGCCCCCGTGTGCCTAAACATTGGAGCTCCCCCACAAGTGACCACATTTTGGAAACTAGACCCCCCAAGGAACTTATCTAGAAGCATAGTGAGCACTTTAAACCCCCAGGTGCTTCACAAATTGATCCGTAAAAATGAAAAAGTACTTTTTTTTCACAAAAAAATTATTTTAGCCTCAATTTTTTCATTTTCACATGGGCAACAGGATAAAATGGATCCTAAATTTTGTTGGGCAATTTCTCCTGAGTACACCAATACCTCACATGTGGGGGTAAACCACTGTTTGGGCACATGGTAAGGCTCGGAAGGGAAGGAGCGCCATTTGACTTTTTGAATGGAAAATTATCTCCATCGTTAGCGGACACCATGTCGCGTTTGGAAAGCTCCTGTGTGCCTAAACATTGGAGCTCCTCCACAAGTGACCCCATTTTGGAAACTAGACCCCCCAAGGAACTCATCCAGAGGCATAGTGAGCACTTTAAACCCCCAGGTGCTTCACAAATTGATCCGCAAAAATGAAAAAGTACTTTTTTTTCACACAAAATTTCTTTTAGCCTCAATTCTTTCATTTTCACATGGGCAACAGGATAAAATGGATCCTAAAATTTGTTGGGCAATTTCTCCTGAGTATGCCGATACCTCATATGTGGGGGTAAACCACTGTTTGGGTGCACGGCAAGGCTCGGAAGGGGAGGCGTGCCATTTGACTTTTTGAATGGAAAATTAGCTCCAATCGTTAGCGGACACCATGTCGCGTTTGGAGAGCCCCTGTGTGCCTAAAAATTGGAGCTCCCCTACAAGTGACCCCATTTTGGAAACTAGACCCCCCAAGAAACTTATCTAGATGCATAGTGAGCACTTATAACCCCCAGGTGCTTCACAGAAGTTTATAACGCAGAGCCGTGAAAATAAAAAAATAATTTTTCTTTCCTCAAAAATGATTTTTAGCCCAGAATTTTTTATTTTCCCAAGGGTAATAGGAGAAATTGGACCCCAAATGTTTTTGTCCAGTTTGTTCTGAGTACGATGATACCCCATATGTGGGGGTAAACCACTGTTTGGGCGCACGGCAGGGCTCGGAAGGGAAGGCACGCCATTTGGCTTTTTGAATGGAAAATTAGCTCCAATCATTAGCGGACACCATGTCGCGTTTGGAGAGCCCCTGTGTGCCTAAACATTGGAGCTCCCGCACAAGTGACCCCATTTTGGAAACTAGACCTCCCAAGGAACTAATCTAGATGTGTGGTGAGCACTTTGAACCCCCAAGTGCTTCACAGAAGTTTATAACGCAGAGCCATGAAAATAAAAAATAATTTTTCTTTTCTCAAAAATGATTTTTTAGCCCACAATTTTTTATTTTCCCAAGGGTAACAGGAGAAATTGGACCCCAAAAGTTGTTGTCCAGTTTCTCCTGAGTACGCTGATACCCCATATGTGGGGGTAAACCACTGTTTTGGCACACGTCAGGGTTCGGAAGGGAAGTAGTGACGTTTTGAAATGCAGACTTTGATGGAATGCTCTGCGGGCGTCAGGTTGCGTTTGCAGAGCCCCTGATGTGCCTAAACAGTAGGAACTCCCCACAATTGAC